>NW_017731483.1:2514744-2531352 GCF_001890085.2 Hipposideros armiger | reverse complement strand
GAGATTCCAGGTATTTCTTCCGAGTCAGGGAGAGTTTTCAGTCTTCCAGAGGTTCTTTTGAAATTCAAAATATTCATGGGTAATTGGGGGAGAGGACAGGTCTTACTTCTTTGCTCAGAGTCACTAACTTTAAGAACTGTTACATGTCAGTTGTTCTAGGCTCAGTCCCAATCACTAACCATAGAATCCTCAAGACTCTTTGTAGACAGTGTATTGGTTCCATCCCCAGCTTGCTGATAAGAAGTGGCTAACATGACTCACTCATTATAAATCATGGGACTAGAATCCAGACTAAGGTAATGATAAAGACCTGGTCTCATGTTTTCAAATGCATTCATGGAAACATTATTTATAAAAATGAGATATTGGAAAGAGTCTAAAATGTCAAATATTAGGAGAAAACTTGAATAAATTTGGTTCATCTAAATAATGCACTGCTATGCAGCATTAAAAGTGATGTTGACAAATAATTTGTAACAATGTGGGGAAATGATTATGGTATATACAGACCTACCTATATCTTGGTACCATTTCAATTTAAAATAGATACAGATATTTGGATATAGATACAAATGAAACCACTGAAATCTTGACAGTGGTTATGTCTAAGCTATAAGCACACATCAGAGAGGAGAATGAAGGGAAGAAATGAGCCTTTTCCATCTCAGCATGTGTCTATCCTGCACCCCACCATCACAACATCAAAACCCCAATTTCACATGGGGAAATGTAATAAAATACGAAACCAACCAGTAAATTTTGAAAGATATCACACTATTTGCCTTAAAACAGTGAAAAAAACACACTTTTTTTCCCATCAAAATGAAACCAAACTACAGAAAATCTTGAGAGACTTTTTACCATGGGAGCTTGTTTTCCTCTCAACATGACGGCAATTATGGGCCCACCCTTCCTCCTTGCTTTCCTCTCTCTCCTTCTCCCTCTTCACCCCCTCTCTGTCTCTTCCTCCCTTCCTCTATCTCTCTCTTCCCCTCTTCATTCCTCCCTTCTCTTTCTTCCCCTCCCCTCCCCACTCCCTCCCAATATCCCTCCCTTCCTCTGTCTTTGGTGCGTATTTTCCAAAAGGAGCATTTAATACTTAATCAGAAAAAAGCTATGAAAGCCTTTTGTATAAAAGAAAATGAGGGTGCTAAGACTCCAATCCAGGACTACTGGACTCCAAGTCCACTGCTCGTTCCAGTGATGTGTGGCTGGGGGAACAGGATCCAAGCTCTGAAAGAGTGGGCCTTGGTGGGAACAGGCTGGTGCAGGCAGATTTCTGTCCACAGCCCCACCTAGATCCCTGCCCTGTTCACAGCTCCACCAGATCCCTGCCCTGCCCCACCTAGACCTAGTGCCCAGTGGTCTGCTTCTGTTGCAGTTTTTGGGGCGGTATGAGACCCTCGTGTTCTACTGGCCCTCACTGCTGTGCCTGTCCTTCCTGCTGGGCCGCTTCCTGTACATGTTTGTCAAGTCTCTGAGGGTCCACCTGGGTTGGGAGCTCCAGACGGTGAGTAGTAAGTGTAAGCACTGTGTGTGTCCTGACGGGTTTATTCTTCACAACAGTCCTGTGAGGTAGGTACTATTATTACTTCTCCCATTCTGTGTTAGGAAACTTGGACCCAGAGGTGACTTGTGTTACCCAAGGTCACGTACCTAGTTTGTAACAGAGCCAGAACGGGAACCCAGACAGTCTGGTTGTTGAGGCTCTCTTTTAACCACCTTTCGGTCTGGCTGAGTGGCTCAGTTGGTTAAAAGCTCCCTCAACAGTGTGAGCTCTGAGCAACAGGGTCGATGCTTTGATTCACAGCCCGAGCTTAGCTGCCACTGAGCTGCCAGGTGGCAGGATGGCTCAGCTAATAATAATAATAATAATAATAATAAAATAAAATAAAATAAAAACACAGCTAATCACCTTTCTTCTTATTCTAATTCCTTGAAGTATAAAGTTAGGTTGTTTGTGATCTTTTTCTTGATGTAGGTGTTTACCCTATAAACTTCCCTCTTAGATCTGCTTTTGCTACATCCCATAAGTTTTGGTATGTTGTATTTCCATTTTCATTTGTTTTAAGGTATTTTCTGATTTCCCTTCTGATTTCCTCTTTAACCTGTTGGTTTAGGAGTGTATTGTTTAACTTTCACATATTTGTGAATTTTCCAGTTTTCTTCCTCTTACTGATTTCTAGCTTTGCGCCATTGTGGTCAGAAAGGATACTTGATATTTAAATGTGTTAAGACTTGTTTTGTGGACTACTATGTGATCTATCCTGGAGAATGTTCCATGTGCTCTTGAGAAGAATATGTATTCTGCTAATGTTGGATGGAACGTTCCAGATATGTTTATTTGGTCTATTCGGTCTATAGCGTTGTTCAAGTCAGCTGTTTCCTTACTGATTTTTTGACTTGATTATCTATCCGTTGGTGAAAGTATAGTGTTAAAGTTCTGTACTATTATCGTGTTGCTATTTATTTATCCCTTCAGTTCTGTTAATATTTACTTTATTTAGTTGCGTGCATATATATTTACAATTGTTATAGTCTCCTGAGGAATTGACTCCTTTATCATTAGTATACACGTATGTGCTGCCAAAGTGAGCAAACCCCTTTATCATTATGCAGTGACATTTTTTTGCCTCTTCTGACAGTTTTTGACTCATTTTGTCTCATATAAGTATACCCACTCTGACTGTTTTGGTTACCATTTGTATGAAACATCTTTTCCTATCCCTTTAGCTCAGCCCATGTGTGCCCTCAAAGCTAAAGTGAGTCTTAAGTAGCCTATATTTGGAATTTTTTTTTTACTTATTCAGCTACTCTATGGCTTTTGATTGGATAATTTAATCTATTTACATTTAAAGGGATTATTGATAGGTAAGGACTTAAAATTGTCATTTTGTTAATTTTCTGTTTTGTAATTATTCCTTCCTTGCTTTCTTTGTGATGTGATGATTTTTTTTGGTAGTGGTATGTTTTAAGTTCTTTTTCTTTATCTTTTGTGTATATAAAATAGGCTTTTTCTTTGTGATTACCATGAGGCTTATATAAAACATCTTATAGTTATAACAGTCTATTTTAAGTTAATAACAACTTACTTTAATTATAGAGTTTTTAATAGAAAAACTCTGTACCTTTACCCTCACTTTCCCCCATGGGAGAATTTGTAGGCCAAGGGGGTCTCTCTGTGCACTGAGGAGTGCCACCTTGCAGGATGTTCTTCTTACCTTCTTAAATGCAACTATTCTCAGAAATTTTGCTTGACTGAGGTTCTGGAACCTGCTAGGTGCACTCTTGGGCTCCCACAAAGGTACTCTCATCTGTGCGTGGTTGTCAAAATTGGTGTATCTAAGCGGGCACGGGGGCTGGAACCCCCCATTTTTCCATTTTGCTGACATCACTCACCAGTCAGGAGTCTAACCAGATCTTTTGTACTCTACCTAACATCTGCGATGTATAAGATTTCATCTCATAGCATGTAAAATTTACATATTCAATATATGTAGCAAACTAGGTAACTATCGTGGGATGCTCAGTACACTTGGAGAAAACATATCATTAAAGTTTACTTCCTTAAGTATTGCAAAATAAGAAATGAGCAAAAGAAACTCCTATTCATAAGAAGTGAAAACACTAGGATTTGGGGTGTTTCATTCATGAAACGATATTTTGAATTGATGATGAGAAATCACCAAATCTCAAAGAGAAAAGAGAGTTTTCACAGAACAATGACTGGTGTAATCAATTAGCAGAAATCAAGGAAGGCCAGCCCCCTGTCTGGCAGTCCATGAAAGCAAATGCCTGCTAAATAGGAGACTGGACCCTGCCCCTCTCTTCAGGAAATTACAGGTGTCCAGGAATGGCTGAATCCAAAAGAACAAGTTTTACCCAAATTCCTGCCCTCTGTGGAAATAGCCTCTCAACGAGACAAAAACCTACAACAATGTGTGACCCAGAGCATACACCTCTCTCTTTTCTCACAGGAAGAAAAGCCTTTCCTGGAACATCACCAGGCCGAGCACGTCAAACAGCTTCTGAGGAGGCCCCCCCTGCAGTAAGCCACAGTGTGACTCATTCACCATTGGTGTTTGCACAAATCCTGACAGTGTGAGAGACCCCGAGATGACTGGAGGGCACTATATTAGTCAGGACTCTTGCTTGCTAATAACAGAAACTCAACTCAAATTGGATTAAAGAGAAAAAGGAAACCTATGGCCTTGCAATTCAGCGGTTCTCAACCTGTGGGTCGCGGCCAAACGACCCTTTCACAGGGGTCGCCTAAGACCATCGGAAAACAAAAAGATATTTACATTACAATTCAGAACAGTAGCAAAATTACAGTTCTAGAGCAGCAACGAAAATAATTTTATGGTTGGGGGTCACCACAACATGAGGAACTGTATTAAGGGGTCGCGGCATGAGGAAGGTTGAGAACCGCTGCCTTACATAATTTAAAAATCTATAGTCAGGGTGGATCCAGGGGCTTAATTGATATAATCAAAACTAGATCTCTTTCCCACATCCCCTCTTAGCTCTGCTTTTATCTGGGTTAGACTCTTTGTTAGGCTCCCTCCTGATGGTGGGCCGCAGAATCTCTAAGTTTATACCTTTCTGGTTTAAACTCACGGGAAACAGACATTTACCTTTCTAATAATTCAAACAAAATTCCCATGAATATGTTTCATTGGATCAAATTGGACCACATGCCATCCCAGAACCAATTACTGTGGCTAGGGGATTGGAGAAAAGTGATTGTTATTCCTGGATCACATGTTTACCGCTGGAACCAGGAAATGAAATGGTTCAGCGTCACTTAACCACTACAAATGATAATGGGGGAGGGGTAGATTCCCAGAGAAAACTCTTATATTGTTACCAATAAAAGAGGATATGGCTTTTAGCTAGGCAAAACCACCTGGACTTCAGGGATCATATAGGTCACCCTACCCCTGCCACTACGTATGAGGGGACATGCCCAAGAGAAGCGATGTGTCTATTTAACGTTACACAGAGGCAAAGTTAGTATTTTCGTTAGAACTACATTTGGCTACATGTAGCAGAAAACAAAATAATTGTGGCACAAACAAGAGAGATTTATTTCTCATGTAAAAGAATTCTGGAAGCTGCAGTCCATACTGACCCTGTACTGCTCACCATGGAAGTTTACCAGTCATTTGTTTTTCTCCTCCAGTATCTTAGTAGTTTCCATCATGAAGGCTGTCATAGATTTTGGGGCTCCGGCCTGAACCAGCCACTATGTCAGCATTTCAGATGGCAGGCAGGAGAAAAGAAGGAAGGGCAATGGGGTCCCTTCTGGCTGTGTCAGTTCTATCTAAGCACCCTCCCCAAAGTCCCACACCATACCTCTGGTCATATCTAATCAGCCTGTATTTAATCTTGCTGTAACAGAGGTCAGGAGCTATAGCCTTTTAGTTTGGTGAACTGCTGTACCAAATAAAACTGAGTCTCTGTTCTTAAGAATAAGGGAGAATGAAAACTGGAATCTACCAGTGCTCTTGTTCTTCGCTAAACTCTAAGATGAAGAGGAGGAGATGAGGTTATTTTCAGAAGAATCAGGCATTTGTTTACCAACCACAACCCATCTTTTCTTGGTGTTTATTCATTCACAGGGAGAAAAAAAAGTCTTGGTTCCAAACCATGATATATGAGTGGGACCCCTGTTTTCAGTTCCCAAGCAGAATGATTGGAACCACTGTGTTGGCTTTCATCTGCTTGTACCTTGTAAGTAGATCTGAGCAAAACCTTTTCTATTTATAAATGGGGTGGGGCTAGGATAGGGGTTGTTATTAAAAAGCTAGGTCCAAATTTAATCACTAAGTCAAAGAGGTACAATTCTTTGACCCCTCCATTTTGACTCTGTGTATGCTTTTACCCACATGGTGAATACTATTAAGAAATATAATCAGATTATTTATAGAGACTTCTGGTTGCCCATGCCATGTGTAAAGAGCTTGCAAGATGCCATCCTAACAACTCCATCCTAACAACAAGTGAAAATATGAACAAACTGAAAAATCAGCAACTTTTCTTAGATCCATCAGAGAAGTGAGACCACAGGGCAAACCAGTGCCTCTAAAATTAGAGAGACAGAAGGTGAATATAGATAATCACAACAGAATTAAGCAGAAACTCATGGGAACTAGTGCTGGGGTAGGAAAATCTGAACTGTTGACAACATAAATCAATTGGATAATTTGGACATCCATAGACTATTTCATCAACCACAGTGGAATACACATTCTTCTCAAGATTCCATGGAAAACTCACCAAGATAGACCATATCCTGGACCATATAATAAACCTTAACAAATTTAAAGCACTAGAAATCATGTAATGTCTTCTCGAGATCACAATGGAATTAAACTAGAAATCAATAACAGAAAGATAACCAGAAAATCCCCAAATAGTGGAAATTGTTCAGTTCCACACTTCTAAGTAACATATGGGCCAAAGAAAAAAAATCTCAAGAGACATTAAAAATAGTTTGAACTAAATAAAAATGAAAACACAACTTATCAAAATAAGTGGGAGGCTGCAAAAGCAGTGTTTAGAGGGAAATTTATAGCATTGAATGTATATATTAGAAATGAAGAAAGGTCTAAAATCAGTAATCTAAGATTCTACCTTAGGAAACTAAAAAAAAAAAGAGCAAATTAAATGCAAAGTAAGCAGAAGAATAGATATAATAAAAATTAGAGCAGAAACCTATGAAATTGAAAACAGGAAATCAATAAAATCATCAATGAAACCAAAAGCTAGTTCTTTGAAAAGATCAAAATCAGTAAGACCCTAGCCAGACTAAGAAAAAATGAGAGAGGACACAAATTATTTATGTCAGAAATGTAAAAGGGAACATCACTACATATTCCATGCGCATTAAAAGAATAATTAAGGAATAGTATGAACACATCTCAGCCCACAAATTTGATAACCTAGATGAAATGGACCAATTTCTTGAAAGACACAAGCTACTGCAACTCACACAAGAAGAAACAGACAATCTGAACAGACCTATATTTATTAAAGAAATTGAATCAATAAGTAATGACCTTTCAAGCAGAAAGCACAGACCCAGATGGGTTCACTGGTGAGTTCTATGAAACATTTATGGAAGAAATTATACCAATTCTCTGCAGTCTTTTCAGAAGATAAATGCAGAGGGAATACTTTCAAACTCATTCTATGAAGCTAACATTATCCTACTATCAAAGACAAAAACATTATAAGAAATGAAAACTACAGTTCAATACCTCTCACGAATATAAATGCAAAAATTCTAAACAAAAGATTATCAAGTCGAATTCAACAATGTATAAAAAGAATTATACACCACAACCAAGTGGGATTTATTCCAGATGTGCAAGGCTGGTACAATCTTAAAAAACCAATTAATGTAAACAATCACATTAACAGCCTAAAGAAGAAAAAAATCACATGATCACATCATACTTTATGGTGAGAAATTAGAAGCTTTCCCACCAAGATCAGGAAGACGTCAAGGTGAAAGTGCTCTGGAAGTTTAGTGAATTATTCTAGATTGAGAAGCTGCCTGAAGATGATAGCATTTGAGCTCCACAGCCAGAGATCAACAAGATTCACTTGGTGAAGTAAAATGGCGGCAGGAATTTCAGAAGCAATAGCATGATGATGGGGGGCTTGATGGCATAATGACATGATGACAGGGGTGAGCAAGCATGATATGTGTATAGGAAACTGTACCTTCTCCGATTTGATTATCACCAAAATGCAAGAAGGGGAGTAGTGAGAGATATGGCTGAAGTTGTCCCCAAGGTCAGCACGTATTCAAAGTTAGGCATTCATTTCACTCTGATTTTATTAAGTTTGAAGAGTTTCTCGAGCCCTTGTGAGGACTAGTTTTATATGCTGTTGTGTGAAGAACAGAGTTTGGGGCGACTCATGTCTCCAAAGTTTGAAGTCACAGTCCCATTCATGTCGGTATATCCAGTGTCCAGAGTCTATGTTAGATGAATTTTCATATTCAGAGAGTTTTGACCTCAAAACCAAAGAGAACCCTGTATTATTCACATACTGAGCTGGACACAGGTGAGGCCTTGAAACATTTGCTCTGTGTCCGCAGTTCATTGTCATTGAGTTCTGCATGTTCATGTACGTGAGAGACGAGCTGGATGTGTTTGAGGGCAAGTTGGAAAGCTACATCACCTCCATGAACCAGACAGGGAGCCTGACCCCAGTCATCCTGCAGGTGAAAGAGCTGATGAATGTCACCAAAGGTAAAGCTGTCCTTGCACATGGGTGCTGTTTAACTAGGGATGGGTCACCACCCCACAAAGAGTGGCAATTAGAAACTCAACCATTAATGATGTTTTACAAGGGAGGAAGAGGCCTGTGATGTGTTTACTCCATAATTTTTCCCTTCCTGTGACTGACCGGATTGAAAATATTAATACCAAGAGAGGATTATGCAGGAAATAAAGTCTATCAAGGCTATGTGTGGCTAAAATGAAAAAGAAATCTAAACAACATTTTATTGACATAAGAAATATCTTAAAGGAAGAATATTGTTTTGCCCAAACCTTGCTGATCTTTTTCTGCATTTTGAAAATATTGGTTCTAGTTCATCTTATGAGGCCTCTCCTATCACTGTTTCTGTTTCAGGAGTCTGGGTAGTGACCATTTTGCCCGCCTTCCTCACGTGTGCGAGCTATCTGTTCCACATTTTGGCTTGTTACAGGTAAGAGGGCACTGGGAGTCACTGATGTGTCTTCAGCCAGAAGAGCACCTGGCAGAATTTTCTAAGAATGCCCAAGCAGTGTCAGCAGTGCCCAAACTGGAACCAGGAGTATACACAAGACCCAGGGACAACCACATCTATTGTTAATAAGAAAAAAAAACACTTGAGTTTTTGGGGTGCTGGCATTGCGAGGGGTCATAGCCCCTTTTTCCCCCCCCTTTATGTTGTGATAAGCTGGGACTATCATTAAAAATGGTTTTCTGTTTGTATTTGTTTTACAGTATTATTACATAAGTAATTCATATTCATTGTAGAAAAAAAATAGAGCAAAATGAAGAAAATACAAGCCACATACACAGCTTCAGATATCCCATTTAGTCATCATTAGGATGAGGCAACTATATATCATTTTTACAAAATATTTTAAATTTAAGGTAATCAGACCATCCCATGAGCGGTGGTCAGTACGGGGTGCTGAGCTGCCTGCCGTCTCCCTCCACAGGCCTTCTGTTTATATCTATTGGGTGCTAAGTGCATGAGGAGCCATGAACATTACTATTTCTCACTTTTTCTCTAGAAAGCACATTAAGAGGTTGTGGGCAGGAAATAAACACTTTCTCCCCCTGAAGTTCCATAATCCGTCTTCAGCCGAGAGTGTGGTAAGTCTATAGAGGCCTCTCGCTGCTCTGAGACTAAGCGATTTACCAAAACCTGCTCTCCTGCACCTCGGACAGGGGCAGCGAGCTGCGGGAGGAGAGCAGCGGCCTGGGAGTCCAGAGCCCTCAATTCTAGTATGCTCTGCTGCTGGGTGACTCGGGACAGTCCCTGCGCCCATGCGGCCCTCAGCTGGTTTCCTCATCTGTAAAGTGAGGGTAATCAGTCCTCTTGCCTCAGTGGGTTGGTGGGCGAGTCTCAGATGAGACAGGAATGATGGGTACGTCTCAGAGGCAATCAAATTTTCCTCCCCTCTGAGTCCCCTTTTTCTTTTTAAATCTCAGGTGGCCATTGCAAGGTACTCTGGTTGGCAAATCGCCTACATTCTGTGGGGTAAGTGCCATCACATGACCCAATGCAATTCAACACAAATTTCCTGGGCACCTGCGGAGTCCCTGTGTGGGTAGGGAGGAGAGGGGAGGACGAGGCAGCCCTAGCTCCTGCCCTCGAGGGACCTTCCTTCCGGAAGGGGGAGGGTCATCGTCACCACCTGTCCTGAGCCCTCAGGGTGTGTATACTAAGGGCGGTGGTGACTCAGAGGAGGAAGTGACAGTCCACACCCTGGGCAGGGTATGAGGCCTTTCCGGTGGAGTTGAACTTGAGCTGCACCTGTCAGGGAGAGCAGGAGTTCAGCAGGAACAAAAGGGAGGGCGTGCGAGGCAGAAGAAACGGCATAAGCAGAAACGCCAGGACCTCTGGTGGGAGGCGGCTAGAGTGGGGGCTGTAGGCACAGAGACTTGTGGGACTGGATCACCAAGGGCCTTGAGTGACGCCCGCTCCCTTGGCCCGCAGGCTACCTTATCATCCACGTGGTACAGAGCCTGTGTGGCATGATGATCACGTACGGCCTGGTGTTGCCTGTCATCCACAACCGGGGCCTGGAGATGCTCCACGGACTGGGCATCGGGATGTAAGTGCTGGGAGGGGTGCTGCCTGTCACGGCCCAGCGCCTGGGAGCTGGTGGGCCCTTAGGGCTACTGTTCAAAATGCCCCCTTCACACCAACCCTTGGATGTAGGCTCTTAGCTCTGACCCAAACATCGGCCCCAAATAACAGCTCATTGTGATAGGAACCTTACAGTTTACAAACTATTTTCACTCTCACTGTTCAGCAGGGTCCTCACAGTTGTGTCTGTGGGGGATACACATATGTTCATTTGATAGCTGGGAAGATTGAGGTTGGGGGAGGTGAAGTGAGAGACAGGACAGTATAGTAGGAGAGGGAATCTGAGCTTAGGTTTTAGATCAGCTGTGTGACTTGGGTAAATTGCTTCTTTGAGCCTCAGTTTACCCATAGGGAAGATAAAAGTGAATGCTGACATTATTGAGAATTCACTATGTATCTTTTCTCTTAAGAACCCTTGGAGGTAGGGACTTATATCAGCTCCCTCTTTTTCAGACGAGGAAACAGAGGCACAGAGAGGCTAATTTGTCCAAGGAGAGGGAAGAGGAAGGCTTGGGATCTGGGCAATCTGAAACCAAAGCCCCATTTAACCACTACCCAACCCTGCCGCTCAGTGGTGCTCTCTGGGGCCCTCCCTGCTCCGAGCTCCTGGCTTCCATACTCACCTTGAGTCAGCCTTGAGTCTAGAGCAGAGCCCACCCTGTCCACTCTTGCATGGCTGTCACAAGCTCTTCTAAAAACCCCATTCCTTTTTTTGATTCCCATGCTATTAAACCACTCATCCCAGTTGCCGTCCCTGGACAAAAGGGCATAATTCAATCCTGGAATTCTGGTCTGGAACCAGAAGACCTGACCATGTGGCTTTGAGAAAGTCATCTCCCCTTTGGGAGCCTTAGTTTTCTTATCTGCACAATGGGTGTGCGAATGTTCTGTAGGTATAAAGCACAGAGCTCATGCTACTGTTGGTCTGGCAAACCGTCAGCATCTCACTCCTCTTTCTCACTGGGCCTTTGAGAAGGGCTGGGAAAGAGTGGACAAGGCCACCTCAGGATGGTCTCGCCCTGTGTTTCAGCCTCACCGTATCCATCGTCCTGGGTCTCATGATCCTACAGGTCTGGATCGCCGCCAGCTTCTTCCTGCAACCAAAGATGGGCACAGCTGACAAGCAGAAGCCCTTGGCACTCAACAACAGGTGAGGGCAAAGGGGGGGACTGGCGAGTGTAGGACTTGGGTCTCAGCAGTCTCACTCCTCCCTCTTCATCACTGGCAGATTCCTGGGCAAACTATGCTCTCTGAGGGGGTGGTTTAGGAGTGGGCTCTGGAGACAAACTGATTGGATCCAAATTCTGGCTCCACCTCTCAGGAGCTATGTGACCTTGCGTGACCTTACTAAACACCCATGAACCTCAGTTTCCTTGTTTTACAAATAATTGCATATACCTTGAAGAGGTGTTCTCAGGATGAAATGTGTTCAAATAAGAACTTAGAACAATAGTGCCCGGCCTGTGATAATCCTTCCTAATTCATTTATTCAAAGTTGCTCACTCATAGAGAAAACAGCATGGGCACTGAGGATAAAGAGATACCTCCACAGGACCTGCCTATGAGAAGCTCATGGTCCACTGGAACTGACAGACACAGATATAGAGGGACAGTAGACTCCAGAGGGTGTGAAAGAATTACAGAGAAACACAAGTAATGGAGGAGAGGCAGGAGTGGTCAATTCCACTGTAGGTTTGAGCTGAGGTCGGCAGGGTGGTGGGATGCCTACAGGTAGATGTGAGGAGAGGGCATAGCTGATAGCCTCCACTGCACAGATGAAGTCAGAAAGCCATGTTGGAAGAACAATGAGAATCCAACATGGTGGCATGCAGTGGCTTTAGATGGTGAGGGGCACAGAGGGGGCACAAAGTAACAATGCCAAAAGGCCCCTCTCAAAGACGGCTCAGAAATTCAATACACAAAGTTTGGGCTCTATCCCACAGGCTACAGGAAACCACCAGGTCAAGTGTTCACTTGGGTAATTTCATTTGGAGGACTTGAAGCAGTTCCAGTTGGGGGCAGGTCTCTGTTCCAATAGACAGTAGGAAAGTCACAACCTCTGCTCCAACCCCCAAAACCAGCTGTGGCCACATGAGATTTCTTATACAAGAAACCTCAACCCAAGGATCCCATCAAACATTACAGTTACCACTGACGTTTGTCCTGCACTATGCTCAGAGCCCTCTACATACCACCTGAGCCTGTCCTCATGCCAGTGCTGTGAGGTAGGGACAGTCAGCTCCCACTTACAGCATGGAATCTCACAGCTAGGAGCCGGGAGATGAGGCTTTGACCATAGGTCTGGGGGCCCCTGAGCCTGCCTGCCTGCCTGGCCACCTTCTCACACTGCCCCTCTGCCTGCTTCCGTTTGCAGGAAAATGTTCCACAACTTCAACTATTTTCTGTTTTTCTACAACGTGCTGCTGGGCCTGGGCGCCTGCCTCTCCAGGCTGCTCATCAGCTGCATCCTGGGCACGTGGCTGATTGCCCGCATCGACAGGACCATCATGCAGAATGGTTATGAGAGAGCGGACATGGGTAAGTGACCAGCCCCTGGTGGCCATGCATCTAGGGAGGGCTGGACTTGCTACCTTTGTAGAAGCGGCCTAGAGGCCTAGAGTTCACTCTTCACTTAAGCTTAGAGCTTATCTCCCCAGGAAGGCTATAAAGCTGAGTAGGAAAAACAAGCAAACAAACATTCAGCCCAATGATCAGAAGAAATCCAGGCTACTAAATACCTGCATATTTGACAGACCTCTGAGGTATAATGGTGGGCAGTAAGAGGTCGTGGAATTCTGTCTGAACAGTTAGAAGATAATTTATGAATGCACAGCTCTGCACATTTTGAGAAAGGACGCATCTCAGAATTACTGGTTGTTAGTTGGAAACTTAGTTAAGAAAACAGTGTTCAGTTGAAATACTAAAAAATCAAAGCCATTTTTGTAAAGCAAAAATAGTTTTTGTTCTGTTTCTGGCCCATGCCCATTCATTCACTCATCCATTCATTATATGACTAATGGCTTCTCCGTACTGGCCACAGTGGCTCCTAGCTCCTTTGATCTTCTGGTTCCCCATAAAATGGACAGATGAGAATGTGATCTCTAAGAACCCTCTCAGCTCTTTATACCTAATTTTCTAGATTCTCAGCAAAGACATGGGCACAGTTTAGGAACAAAGTGATGCTGCAGTTATGTCATAAAAAGCACAGGCTGGGGCCATCCTGGGATGTGCTGCATGGCCTCACTTGTCTTCTGGATTTCAGGGTTCAGTGCATGGATTGGCATGCTCTATGTGGACCATTATCATACCAACCCCGTGCTCGTCAGCTTTTGTCACATCCTGATCACAGGCCACAGGGAGAGGAGGCTGCAGCAGGCCATCAAGTATGGGTACCTAAATCAGTCATCAGGTAAGCCTCCTGTTTGAACCTACCCTGGGGTTGGACACCAGGAAACAAGACCCCTAAGGCTTCCCTGGGATCCCTGAGATGTCCCAGGTTTCCCCTTCCCTGTTCCCCTGCCTCCACACTCCATGCCTTGGGAAATTACCCGGGAGATCAGGAGGCTTAGCCCCCAATCAGCCTGGCGATGGGACCCCTGAAACCTTATGTTCTTGTCCTTCTATTCAGGTTCATCCCTTGTTCCCAGAAATGAGCTCTACTTCTGCTATGTCCTCCATTCCACCCCCCCCCCCGCTTTTTTTTTGAGACCCCACCCATATCTTAGGCTTCAGACCAGATGCTCTCCAAGGTGGCACTCAGTTGTTTGTATCACAGCTCTCACAGCCACAGCTCTGGCCCCTCAAGGCTCTATCCACCTACTCCCACCCTTATTATCCTGCTCTGCCTTCTGCTGGGAAGCCCCCATTTAGCCATGTCTTGTCAGCACCGATCTGGACTGTGTTCATTACTGCAGATACCCAGCTCTGGAACAGACTCACATCCCTCCAGCCATCCTCACGTCCCCAGGAGTCCGGGTGCAGCTGCTTTTCCCACTTTTATCCCACACCTCACCCCTCCCAGGCAATTTTTCTTATAGCCTCTGAGAAGGACAGAGACAGCTGCCCTCTACCCCCAGTCTACCTGCTCTGATTCTATCCTAGGTCCCCGCATCTCAGCCAGGTCCAGGACGAGGTGGCTCCTGCTGCAGACCCTGATCAACAACCCCAACCTGGTTATGCTCAGAAAATCAAAATCAGGTCATGGCTCCCAGGAGTTTACCCAGATCCTGCTGACGTGCTCGGAGAGCTGACGCTGACCTCTAACACTGCTCTAAGGCCATTCCAGGATGACTGCCCCTGAGAGAAGGCCCAGGCTGCCCAGCAGCTGCCCCTGCAATGTCATGGGATGCACAGCCACTGTCCATGTAGATGGCGCACAGCACCAGCTGCTCATGGGACGGCATCTGGGCTGAACAATGATGCCTCGGAACTAATTCACTCCCTTGGTAAAAAGATCAGGAACCAAAGAGAATTTCTGTTGAACAAACTGTGCCCTATCATGATTTCTACTCTCCATGGTTAGGAGGCAGCCTTGGAGAGTTCCATGTTGAGAAGCACCTAGTTTGATCACAAGGCAGAACTTTGTGTCACTGAAGGAGGTGGTAACATTTCTATATCAGGAGAGTTCAACCATCTGATGCAATTCTTCTGTGGAAGAAAGTATGACCTTAAATCAACAGGGTCCTCATCATTGCTTCCTCCTTTCCAAGCCTTATGGTGATGGGAGGAAGGAAATCCTTGATCCAGCCCCCAACCTGATAGGGTGGGCAGGCCCACACTGAGCTGTCCCTGCCGTGGCCACGGGGATGAGGAGCGGATCAGACCTGACCTGGGCCTTGGTCACAAAGATGTACACATTCTCTCTGGCCAGGGGGAATCCCCTGGGAAAACCACCTGAGGCGGCAGAGACAGGGTGCACAGGCATTCTAGTTGGTGGACAATAAGAGCAAAGGGCAGGGGCAGGACAGGCCCAGGCATGTTTGAGGAGGGAAAGTCCTCTGGTGTCTGCAGTGCAGGGTGTTGGGGGCTGGTGAGGCCACCCAGGGAGGCCCAGATGCCAGGCTGGGGAACCTGGACATTCCTCTTTGTGCAGAGGGCCCAGTACTTACCCAAATTCTTGACACCTGAGCATAAGGTCTCTGATGGCCCGGGACCTGTACAAAGTCTGACCATTCAAAGTCACTCACGAAGCCTTTGCAAGTGCCAGGAGGACCCACCAGCAGGATGCAGGAAGTCCCCGTCCACCTCACAAAGTCATGGAATTTCAGCAGTTATTAGTGAGCACCTACTGTGAATCCAGTCCTCTTGCTAGGCATGTTGGCCAGGCTTATTTCTTATAACTTAATCTCCACAACTGAGTTTGTCATTCTGCTTTTAGAAACTGAGAAAACTCGGACGCAGAGTGTTGGGAGCCCCACACCACCACTTCCTAGCTGTGTGTCATTGGTTAAATTAGTTAGCCTTTCTGTGCTTCCTTTTCGCAACATAAAAAGAGGGGTGACACCTGCAACACCCCAAATTATTTTAAGGATAGAATATGTTAACACATACAAACACTCCTAAGCTAGTGCCTGATATATCCTAAGCTCTCAATAAATATATTATTTTGCTATTTGTAATATTATTGCTATTGGTAATGTTACACTTTGTGGTGATCTGCTTACTACTATCTGCCCTCACTATACTCAGCTCCGTGAAGAAGGGGACTTGTAATGGTCTTCCCTGAGGTAGTTTTCATGCAAATTACTGCTGACTCTCCTCTGGACCTACACCTATCAGCCCCATTTGCTTCTAGACATATTAGAAGATGGCCCAAGAAGTCACCTTGGCTAGCAAGGGAGAGTGTGGGGTCTTTCTATGGCCAAGTATACGGACCCTTCTCCTGGCAAAGCAGAGCTCATTCATGATCCAGCCATTAAGTCCCAGCTAGGAAGGAGTGACCGCGATGTCCCTGACAGGCTGGGGTCCTCTAGGAGATTTCTGTCATTAAAAGAAATGTATGAGGAAGTGCTGGATTGCTGGAAATCTTGGTTCATAGGTGGTGTGTTTGTGGAATGAGGCCCAGCTGTAGCCTTAAAAGGTGCATCATCCATCTTTCCCCTGGACGTGAAACAAGCAGGAAAAGGAATTCAGAGGTCATGGACCAGGATCCCAGGAGGATTCAAATCTAGGTAGGTAAAGGGTGATCATGGGCCCTACGGGGGGACTAAGGATGGACAATC
>NW_017731483.1:2509026-2509959 GCF_001890085.2 Hipposideros armiger | reverse complement strand
CCAGCCCCACAGAGTCCTGTGCTCTGAGCTCTCGATGTTTCTCCAGGCCCCCAGCCAGGCTGAGCAGTGGATAAAGATGGGGTGTCTCAGGAGCCTGGTTGAGCAGCACCTGTCTGCCTCACCCCACTGGGGTCTCTGCCCCCCAGGCTGGGCCCAAGGCTATGCCAAACGTTCCACATCCCCAAGAAACCCCCTAGGACATTCTCCTGCACAGCAGTCTTTCTTTATCCATTCACAAAGGGGACTCTGGAGGTACCAACTCTGACTGACAGGGTAGGGGGTGACCAAGGCACAGGGTGGTAGTACTGTGCTTCCTCGTTTACGTGACGCTTCTGACTTCCATTCAGGAAGGATCCACTAAGAATCTATTAGTTCCCCAGACTCTTAACAGCCATCTAGGGCATATGTCATTGCCAGTTAGACACCCAGGTAAAAATCCTGTGATTGATTTTAGCAGTGAGTGCTATAGGGGCAGAGGGGGAAGTCGCAGAATGCACACATATCTGTCCCTGGTCCAGCCATTTGGACCCAAGGGTGGACAGCCCTTTTGTCCACCTGGCCCATGGGATTCCCCTGCAGCGCCCATCCCTGATGCAGGCAGGGTGTCCCTCCCCTTGGAGAGGCAGTGAAGACAGGAGGAGCAGCAGGGGCCTGGCTTCCTGAGAACAGTCCCCTGCTAAGGGCAATCTAAGTTGAATAAAAGTTAGTAAGGCATATCTATCTGCCCTTCAAAAACACCTCCAACAGGTACTCTGAGCTGTATTTGACAGCAACCAGCATACACACACACTCAGAGAGAGGAGAGGTGACGGGGTGAGGAAGGTGAGGTGGAGTCAGGCTGAATGGATGGGGCACTTGTCACTGGTCATGGACTGGAAGTATGGGCGGACTGGGGACGTGTGCAGACAGAAGGATCCCAGCAGAGGAGCAGGA
>NW_017731483.1:2504884-2508330 GCF_001890085.2 Hipposideros armiger | reverse complement strand
AGGTGAGGTGGAGTCAGGCTGAATGGATGGGGCACTTGTCACTGGTCATGGACTGGAAGTATGGGCGGACTGGGGACGTGTGCAGACAGAAGGATCCCAGCAGAGGAGCAGGACGAGGAAGGGCAGGGAGCAGGGGCATGTGCAGGAAGAGTGAGGGCTTTGCTGAAGCAGGGACTCAACATGGGAACCAGATGTGGGGCCTCTGTGGTCATCCAGGGAGTCGGTAGGAGCTGCCGAAAACCGAGTTGGCGAGGGCCTTCTGAGCAGGAGAGTGGGTGGGTCAGAGCTGTATTTTAGGAGGGTTATGTGACAGTGGTGGGTTAGATGAATGGAACTCAAAGAGTCATATAAATTAGCCTTTTTATTCTAACTCCATTCAAGACTCGAGGCCTGAATTCTGAGCCCTTCAACCTCTTGTAAACTAAGAAAGAGGTGCTTTCCACTTCTTACTTATAGTCAAGCACTACTCTGCTACCTCCCAGCAGAGGTTGGTTTGAACCACGGTAAAGAAGGTAGGATGGATTTTCTTGACCATAATTAATGGCTCAGAGCTACATCTCCTTTCTCCTACTAGTTTTCAGAACATTTAGTGTGCTTCCTGACAGCCTGCAGATATTCCCTGGACAGAGGAGAAACTAGCCTGGAAGGAAGGGGTTGACTGACAAGAGTTTAACTACTCCACGTAGGGGGCTCCGGCGGAAAGGAAGTGAGGGCGGGGCCAGCGGGGCTCCCGCCCCCTCCGCGTTGCCTTGGAGACGAAGTTGTCTTGTTGCAGTTGAGGCCGGACAGGACCTGGCTGACTTGAGTTGTGCTTTCTGCAGATTGAGGTGAGGCCAGGCGCCTGGGTTCAGGGCCTCCTTCCACTCGGCGGGGCTCAGAGGGGAATGTCCAGGGGCTGCCCNTGTGAAAGTACCTTCCAGCTCTAAAGCCAGGAGTTCTGAGAGGCTATCTCTGCCCCTTGCCCATTTCACAATAATGAAATGAGCGTGTCCTCTGAGGAAGGGAGACTTGATGGTCTCCTTTATGATCAAGGAAGGGGCTGGCCCTTCTCTCATCTTTCTCCCATATACAATAAGCAATTTCTTAGTTCAGGGAGGAATGTGAGAGTCTGCATTTCATTTAAATTAGCAGTGAAAGAAGCAGACCTCAACTCTCAGGCTGTAAAAGAAGAAGGATTTTAATATAATAATATTCAAATTTAGCATTTACTATTCTCAACAAATAAATATTGCCCCTCCCCAATAAGTAAACAGTCAGGGAGATGGGACGGTGTCGTCTCCTCTTCTGGCCTTCATGAAAACCCCAGGAATAGGCTCACAATGTTCTCCTTCACCTCAGAGCAGGAGGAGCTGACCCAGTGTACCCCGAGTACCCCAGTTATGCCTCTACTGCTGAAGAAGAGGTCGCTTTTGAGCTGGTCTTAGGAGTGTGAAAGCCCCCTAGCCTTAGCAGTGTGATCTGGGCTGTGTTGGAGGCCTGGTGTCTGAATAGAAGAGAGGGATTAGCTTGGGGGGCCTCCTCCAGGGTCATGGCCCACCCTCACCACCCTGTTCCCACTGCACTCTGTGCTCCAGACACTGTTCTGAGTGCTCGGTCAGCCAACAGTACCCCATTTGTCCCTGCAATGTGAGTGACCACTTAGCATCCCCCATTTCACAGAGGAAGAAACCGAGTCCCACAAAGCTGGGGTGGAGCTGGGATCTGACTCCCCAATACCACACTTGGCCCAAACTTTCCTGAGCCCTTAGGATTCAACCATTGCCAGCCTGGACACTCACTCACCTCTAAGCTCGATGGTGGCCAGTTCTTTCTTGGCCTTGAGTGTTCTGCTGGCTGAATAGGACCGGGGCTCCAGCTGGCAGGACAGGTTGTAGCTACAGGACAGAGCAGCAACCTGCGAGCCTACCAGGAATCACACCGCAGGTTTCCCATCCAGCGCCTGCCCAGCAGCTCGAGTCTGGGTACCTCAGGGGTAGCCATGCAGTAAGGTCTGGGGCTGATAAGGGAGCCATGCTATGCACTCTGGAGCCAGCCACCAGGGAGAGTCTGCCCTCACCCAGCCCCTGCCCGGCCTTACCTCTCATTCTCGCTGAGCTGCTCCAGATCCTGGAAGCAGGCCCCAAATGGCTCCTCAGGCTTGAGGTTGTAATAATTTGCTGCCACCTGGAGCAGCAGGATCTTTCTCATTACTCTGTATTGTGGGGCCAGAGGGAAGGACAGGCTGCAGACAGGGCCCGGGTGGGGGACGCTGCAGGGGCATTGTGGGGGAGGGGTGGTGAGGAGTGAGGCAGGGGGCCGCTGCTGGGTCTTTGCACACATGGGAGCCCCTCATCCCCCCAGTTCCACCCAGGTCCTAACTGTTCTCACATGGGGTGTAAGTAGCCCTTCCTCCAGGAAGTTGTCCTCGTCGCCAGTCCCCACCCGCAATGTAATGGGTCTCCCACTTCTCTGATATCAAACTCTCCCAATAAATGCAAGACGGAGGGGATGGAGCAAGGAATGTCTTGCCCAGAGAGGTTTCTGATTTCCACTTTCCTCCCCTCCCCCGCAGTGAGTGTCACAGCTGATTCTCTTATTCCTTTGCAGAGGTTGATCTGATTCCCCTGGGAGGCAGACAGCCAAAGTCCACCAGAGAGAGCCCCCTAGTGCATAATTAGTTCCCCACCTTTACCTCTTCTCATGTTGCACTACCACCAGGGCCCTTTAGGGGGCAGAGCACACACAGAAAACAGGACTAGGACACAGGCCAGACTCCAGGCTCCATCAGGGAGGGGGACACGGCAGCTGAGGCCCAGGGACCGCAAGCCCCACCCTCTGTGATGATAGATGGAGGCCTCAGGCAGGAAGGGACTACTCAGTCACTTCTATCCTGCCTGACTTGGAGGAACCTGACATCTCTCCCCTCCGTGGGCATTGCTGGAGGAAGAGGTTGAGTCCAGCTGTGACAAAACTTTCTGCAGCTTAGCGTTCAGGCAGCTCTGCAGCTTCACCGGCCTAGGGAACGGAGATGGCGTCTTATGCAAAGCCTCTGTTCATTCATCCCGAAGATAGGCGTGACCCCCCCAGGCCACAGGGGCAGCCAAGAGGCTCTCATGAGAGGAGGTTTGCCAAGTGCTGAGAACTCGGGGCTCAGTATGGGCGGGGGCTTTCCCCTACCAAGTCTCAGGACCCTGGTCCCGCCGTCCTGTCCCCAGGCTCACACACCTCGACACAATACTCTATCGCAGTGTCCAGCCTCACCAGGTCAGTGCAGAACGAGCCATCAGGCTGGGAGTGGGGATGCAGGCGCCTGCCACACCCTCCCCTGAAAGCTTCTCACCTTCAGCCTTCCGGCCCCCCCAGGGTTCCCATGTGGAGCAGCCTCCCCTCACTGCCTTCTCCCCTCACCCTCCCAAAACACTAGGCCCCTTCTAATCACCTCTCAGGGCCTGCTTTTGGCAAATCAC
>NW_017731483.1:2347524-2500084 GCF_001890085.2 Hipposideros armiger | reverse complement strand
TATGATCCTGCTCCCTGGAAGCAATATACCATTCTTAACATTTCACATATTTTCTCCTGGTCATTTTCCTAAGCCTTTAAAATTTTGAGATCATACTGTATAATTTTGGCTATACTTTTTAATTTATGCTTTTAATTGATGTTTTGTGGTATATCATATCACAAGCATGGCCCCATGTCATAAAAAACATCCTTTCTACGTCTTATTTGTAATAAATGCCTAACACCATACCATGTTTACTCAACAAATCCCTTATTAGTGGACAGCTCCATTTTCCCAATTACTTGTGATTATGAAAATACTAGGGAGCATCTTGGTCCTCATTAAAATGTAAAATTCCTAAAAGTGGCTGGATGACTGTTACGGAGAGTGGAGAACCCTCTGTAAGCTGTGCCCTGCCTGGGGTTGAAGGCTTCCCTGCAAAGTGTCTTCCTGCTGGCAGGTTCCCACTTAACTTTCTACAACTGCCTGAGGGTGCTGGGAAGTCTGCACTCTGACCCCCCAAACCCAGATCTTCCATGGATTCAGGTGCAGCTGGTCCAATCCTTGGCGGCCTCCAGGAAGCCCGCTGCGGAGCGCTCCATGACCCTGAAGAACGGCAGCAAGCCCTTGATGAAGAAGGTGGATATTCCTGAAGGGGAGATGATGACTTCTCGGCAGCGGAAGTGGGTGCACAGCCTACCTAATGACTGGAGCACGGAAAACCCTGTTCTCTATAGGTAGGTCCTGCTGTCCATCCACACCCACACACACTGGGGGTGCATCAGAACCTTCAAAAAACTCAAAAAGAGCTCACACAAGATGAGTGCCAGATAGGAATCAAGTCACAGGTAACTTCCCTGAAAGGGAGGTAGTAACACCTACTTTGCAGGATTGTTTGCTTCCCCTTCCCTTCCTTCCCCTACCTCCTCAGTAATTTTTTATTTTACTTTATTTTATTTTATTTTATTTTATTTATTATTAATCTCAGTAATTATTGATTGAGTGCCTCGGTCCAGACACTGGGTACAGGAATTCCACCTGCCTTTACAGTAAATAAATAAGCTGGTTCCCCCAAAGGTGGGAAGGCTCTGACACACAGGATGGGGCAGTGGGACAGGAGTCGGGAAAGCTCTCTAAGGAGGGGCCTCAGCTGAACCATGGGGCAAGGTCCTGAGATAGGATGGTCTTGGTCCCCTCCGGAAGGTTGAAGAAGTCAGTGGGCCCCAGGGAGAGGGGCCGGAGATGAGACTAGGAGAGTCTCGTAGGCCATAGTCAGTATTTTGGGCATTACTGAAACGATCAGCTGATTTACACTTTTAAGGCCTTCAGGGCTCTGTGTGCAGAATTTGGGGAGCTGCAAGAGGAAGCAGGGAGGAGGCCACAGCAGTCCATGGAAGCCTGATGGGACTGTGAGAGGGAGAGTAGCGCACTTCAGTATATTATGGAAGCAGAACCCATGGACCAGGTGATGGATTAGATGGGAGGTCTCTGGCCTCAGGGATTGGATAGACAGCAGAGGTGCCATTTCCTGAGATGGGAGCAGATGGGGTTGAAGCAGGGAGATCAGGAGTTGAATTTGAGATTTCAGCCCTCTGAGCTCAGACTCCTCAAGTAGGGAAAAAGGAAAGGGAAGGAAAGCAGAGGTTGCATCTTCCTCATGGGGCGCTTGGAAGGATGTGGCAGAAGCTGGGCTTCCCTTCCGCTCTTGAAGCTCTGCGCAAGCCATAAACCCTCTCAGGTCCGGGACTCTGGGACAGGAAGTCAGTGCTCCTCTGTCTGCATTTGTTTTCCCTTTCACCCCCTTTGGAGCAGGGGTTGACCCAATGCTGGGTAAAGGTCTCCACCCTGACCTGACCTTTGACCTTTCCCAGAGAAAGCTCCACTGAGGCGTCTGACCCTCAGCACCCTTAACTACCTACAGATGAGCAAACCAACTGGCTACCCAAGCCCAGCCTGGAGGTCAGCATTCTCCAGCCCACGTCTCTGATGCCTGATGCAGAGGTCCCGAGGCAGAGACAGCTGGGGCTGGTCCGTGCTCCCCCCACCTCCCAGGAGGTTGGCCTCACAGCCTGGCTATGACTCCGGCTTCCTCAAGGGCCCCAGCCCCATCTCAGCTGACCTGTTCTCATCCAGGACCAGGGTCTACCAATATCTCCCTGTGCCTCCCGAGGGTCCCCCTTTCCCGAAGGTTTAGCCTAGGACCACCCATCATCTTGATAACCGGATACGTCATTTAGGAGCTCTCGGCACCCACAGGACAGTGCTTTTGGAAAGGTACTTCTCATGAAGGGCCCCGGCATGTGCTGTGCTGGCTTCCTATGACAGAGAGACAAAGCCAGCTTTGCCCCAGACGCAGATGCAGAGCACAGCTTCCTGTGGCCCATGGCAGGAACACAGATGTGTTTGTAACCTGCCAGGCCCTGCCACCCTCAAAATAACGGGGGTCACTAACTCAGCATCAGCATCTCTGTGGAGTGCCTTGTTCCCTTCTTGAAAATTCGACCAGCCAAAGCCAGTCAACTTGTGTGTGCATTCACGCAGGGCGGAGCCTCTGGGTAGGTTGGAGGAGGAGCCCAGGGGAGGGATAGATCACCACCAGATTAAAGCACTGCCTCCCAGTCCCCTGGGCAAGTGGCCAAGAAGCTAGAGCTGTTAGCAGCTGCCATGGTCAGGGCACCTGGACTCCCGTGGGGCTGCCTGAGTCCAGAGGCATTTGGTTGACAAGACCGAAAGAGCCACCTCTGGAGGGTCAGCCTGGGCCCCATCAGCTGCAGCCCAGACCCTGCCGTCTTCCTCGCTGGAAGGTCTGTAGTGAGGACCACATATGAAAATGTCCAGTGAGTGCTGCACACATGGGGGCTCCGAGGAAAGGCAGGCATCCCTGAGAGCTGCTGCATTTCTGTGGTGCTTGCCCTGTGGACAGCGCATTCAGGGATTTTATTCCAAAGCTAAGGTTGTGCTCACCTACCTTGGTCCTCCCTCCCTGCTGAGACAGGTTGTCCTGGGATCCCAACTCTCTCTTCCTACACCTAAACCCCATGCACCATGGACCTGGGTATCACATGTGTGGGTCTGGGAGTCTCAGTTCTGCTTCATACAGTGACTTCTCTAAGCTCCTTTCCCCATCCTGGACAGTGGGGCTACCCCAACTACCTCATAGGATTGGCTTCTCAAAGAGCAAATGAGCATGCTGAATGCTTAGCACTGGTCTGGCTTTGCCAGGCCGGGCACACACCTCTGGTCTTCAGTTTTCACCACCCACACTTGGGTTGCAGCCAAAACAGAGACAAACTCCCTGAGGGCAGGACCCGACCTCTCATCTAGGATCCCTGGTGTCTGCCCAGGCAGTGTTTGTAGGGAGACTGGCACAGCCTTGGGGCACTCAGGAACCAGTGCACCCGGGCTATTGGCAATGCCCACGGCCCCTCTAGTGACTCCCCCATGTGCCAGAGCTTCCCTGGGAATGGGGTTTATTGTCCTCTGCTTCTGCCTCAGGGAAAAGGAAACAATTAAGAAGAAAAAAGCTCAAGAGAGTGAGAGCACCATCGCTGCCCGAGAAGTCCGGGGCCTCATGGACACCATCGGTGAGCGAGCCTCTGATTGGCCGTAGGGCAGGCCTGGCCTGGGCCTGAGAGACAGCCCCCTGGAGATCTCCTAGGAGCTCTAAAGTAGAAGCACCTGAAGCTCCCACTGTGCTCCTCACTCAGCCTTCTTCCTGGGCCTTCTCACCTGAGCCGTCTCCCAGTGCAGGCAGCTGGGGGAGGAGGAAGGGGCTGCCTGCACTGTCAGTATCTGCTGATAAAAGCCAGTTGGTAAAGGATGTTGCTCACTTTACTGCAGTTCCACAGGAGCACTTCTCATTCTCCGATTTCTTCCTTCATACCGCATTGTCGTAGTTTGACTTGATCCCAACTTGGAGGCTCTTTGTCTTCATGACTAAAAAGGTGATACGTGCTCACTCACTGTAGACGAACAAAGGAAGGAGCTAAGCAGAAGGCAAACACTCCCCCTCCACCCCTTCTCCCAAGAGTGACCACCCCCATGAAACTACAAGGTGTCCAGCTTCCCACATAGGTTCAGGTTCAAAAGAGCGGAGCGAGACTGCAGGCCCTAGAACAGAAGGCCCATGTCAAATCCCTTCTCAGCCATGGACCTCCTTATCTGAGTGTCCTTACTTGTAAGATGCGGCCGGTAAGTAATTGAGTTAGAACAATACCTGGTACATGCTAAGTGCTATGCAAGTGTTGCTTATGGTTATTTGTGTATGTATTTCCTTCTATAAAACTTTTTAAAAAAACATAAAGGATCCCATTCTGTACATGCTATTTTGGAACCTTTTGCCAACATTTAACTGTGTACGTGAGACTTCATTCCCTATAGCATTTATGGATCACCTTAGTCTTTTCTCTCTTTTCTTAAGCCTCTGACCCAGCTGGCCTAGTTTCAGGATCCATCTCCTGAGCCAGGGCGCTTTCTGCCTTGCTGCCTTTCCCTGGGTGCTCTCTGCTCACCTCGGAGGTCTACGGGCAGACTCATCACCCCTGTTGCTCTCCCCCAGTTCCTGAGGTCAGCACCCGCACCCTTCAAGGAGACTACAAGAGGAAGGGCTATGAGAACACTCTGAGGAGCTTCAGGGAGGAGATCGCTCAGATTGGGATGGTGAGAACCCTTGGTCTCACTCCCCTTCTGTCCCTGGGCCATTCTGAAGGATGGCCTGTCACTGCCCCCACCCTCCCTTTCCCCTCAGCTCAGAGGTTCTCAGTGGCTCACCATGGTGTTAACAAAACCATAGTAGCTATGTTTGCGTGGCTCATTCCGAGTGCTTATAATGTAAGTCAGGTTCTGTTATTACTCCTATTTTACAGGTGAACTCAGGAAGTCTTGTCTGTCTTGGCATGTAAGGGGCCAAGTGGGAACTAGACTCCAGGTCTGACACCAAAGCCTAAACTTTGATCCCCTGCTGAGTCCTACTCATGAGGGGCCAAATGGCTGGTCCCCCACTGACAGCCTGACGCTGCCTGGCCCTTGGTTACTGCCCCCCACCCCCACCCCCTTGGCATCCTGTACCTCTCCAGAGACCTCATCCCTAGCGACACTGGTCCCAGGATGTTCCCTGGACGAGACCCTTCTTGGCCCTTCCAGGTCCTCTCTGAGCCCCAGATTGCAGTCACCACTTCCTTCCCGAGTGTTCTCTGACTCATGTCCTTCTCCTGGCTTCCTGGAGCTGGCTCTGTACCCAAAGTACCAATAAGGTGCTCCTCTGGCCAGCTCCTCGCTTTCCTAATATGTCCTACGCAGCTCTGTTTCATCATGAGCTCTGTGGCTTTGGTCATGCAACACAACTGAGCCTGTCTCCTCATCTGAAGTCAACTTGGAATCCTTTCATTGGCTACTTTTTTAGTAAATATTTGTTGAGCCCCAACCATGGGCCTGACCAAATGTTAGCACCTACTTCTCAGGCTGTGATGAAGACCAGATGAGTCTGAGGATAAGGGCTCAGCTCAGCATAGAGCAGAGCGTCTGGCACAAGGCATGTGCCCCAAGTGGTGACTGCCCTTATGCTGTAGTTGTGAACTAATTAGTACCGTAAGTCTTAACTCCTCAAGTCTAAGTAGTGATTATTATTTTGACTATTATTTTGACAGGACCATGGCTGACACTCTTTTATTACTGGTATGGGGGGTGGGTGGGGCAGTTTCCCTCCTGCCCCATGGACGTTGATACCATAGCCATCACTCTCCTGGCCGATTTTAGGAAATGGAACCTCTCATCTTGGAGACAGGAACACTTCTTTTAAAACAGCTGGCTGAGTTTGAGGAAAAAATCAACCATCTCTTCAAAAAGGTGGAAAATGACAACAACCTCGAAGACTACACCTTCCAAGTAGGGGACCCCTCGTGGGCTGGCCTGCCCAGCCCTGGTCGTTTCCCTTCCCTCCCTGCCCCCTGTTCTCCCAGCCTCACCCCAACTTCTTGGCACAGACCCTGTTGGAGCTGTGGGATCAGGTGGCTGAGAAGTTCCTGCTCCAGAAGCAGAGGATTAAGGAGCTGGATGACACACTGTACTCGCTCGAGTTCTCCCGGACAGATAAAGTGAGCTGGCCTACAGATGGGCTCTTGGTGGTTTTCGCTTGTGGCATGTATGAGGCATCATCTGTTTCCTTTTAGTTCTCCAGGAAAAGAGACAGTCCCTAACTAGGGCACCTTGTCGTTTCTAGCTAAAAAGCGTGTTGAAGAAATATATGGAAATCATAGAGAAAACTTCCTACCTTGTGCAGCCTGATGTGTACAGCCTGATAAGTAAAGAAGCCATGGTGAGTGGTTTTCACGTGTAGGGCATCAGCCCACGAAGGAGCCTGGTGTCTCAGGAATGATGGGCTTCTCATAGGTAACGTTTCCAAATAACTCAGATTGGTCACTTAGGTTCAGAGTCTTTGTTAAGTATTTTCAATAGAAATTTTTCTACCGTACGTTTTATACTTTCCTGCCGACTTAATCACAGTATACCTGACACAGCATCGTTTTTTGAGCATGGATGATTTTACAAGTGCCTACTGGGACGTGTCTTAGCTACTGTGTGCAATGCAATAGGTGTTACACTCTGGAGGCGTTGTTTCGTGGTTGTCATGGTCTCAGGGTAGTTTGTGCCCTCATGAGTGACCCCGGCCTGCTCAGTTTTCCTAGGTTTTCTAGTGATCCTTGTGTCTCCTGCTGCTGGCCATCAGTGCCTGTTGTTGAACCACGCCTGCTCCCAGGCCCTGTCCCAGCTGCTTCCATGTCCGCACCCTCAGCTGCTTTCTTTGGGATAAAGAACTAGAAATTCAAAATTGTTCTTGATGCCTCCAAAGTCAGAGTTAAGCCTGACTCCTCCGTCGTGTGACAGGACACTTTTGGCTGCTCGGAGGCGCATTTTGCTGGCATGGGTTTCCAGGTCCTGTGCAGAAAGATGGGCAGCCAGATAATGAACGGGCCTCCTGGCAGAATCACAGATAGGCTAGATAGCTCAGGTCTGTGCCTTGGGGTCCTGGACGAAGCACAGACCTCCCTCTTCACTGCCCAGACATGAAAGCTCTGAAATAACTCAGTCCCAGTACCTGGAACTTCCTGTCCATACAGTGGGGATACTTGACCGCCAGCACTTGTTGGGAGGATGATAAAGAGGGCTCAGCAAAGACAACTCTCATTTTGAGTGAAGCAAGAGTTCCCACCTTTTATCCGTGTGATCCATTAGGGAAACCAGAGTTAGCAGTGTCCCGGTTATGTTGCATTGTCTGACTTTCCAATGTTTATTTTACCCATGGTAACCGCTGGCACATGCTACTTGCTCTATATGCATTTATCTCACTTAATCTCATAAATTCCCTATGCTGTAAATAGCGTTATTTCATATTATGGCTGCGGAATTGGAGGTTCAGGAGATACTTGCCAATGGTAGGACGTACAGCTGACATCAAACCATGGGTTCCAATGACAATTGTTATAGGAAGTTCTACACATTGAGCTTGGCAGGTTCTCACCCCTGCCCCAGTGTGATACCTAGAGAGCTTTGGGAAATGTATGGAGGCATTTTTGACTATTTTAGTCTCTGGGGGGATGGGAGAGGCTGTTCTCATTAATGAAGGCGGGGATACTAAATGGCAGAACAGTACCACACAGTGAAGAATTGTCCCCACAGCCTTGCCAACGGTGCTCAGGAGAGAGCTATGGGGAGGACTGCCAGGAATGTTCTAGCTCTGGCCTCACTTGGTAATTGGGTCCCAGTTCTCATCACAGCCATATGTGGCTGGTCCCTGATGGTATGAGCACTCTGCTTTTGGAACAAATTTATTAAAAAACAGAACAAAGCAAAAAACAGTTAAACACCGAGAGCCCACTGGAGTGTTTAACTCCAGTGAACTAAAATTGGCTTCTTTAACATACAATCTGAGGTGACTTTGGAGCTGGGTTGAAACTTATATGGTGAGTGTTCATGGTTAAGCCTTCAGGAAAGACCCTTGTCACTGTCCATGGCTGTTGAGCCCCAGGCAGCTTCTTTGAGTGTCCAGTGACCCCTCAGTACTCCTTAGACCAGCGTTTCTCAACCTTCCTAATGCCGCGACCCCTTAATACAGTTCCTCATGTTGTGGTGACCCCCAACCATAAAATTATTTTCGTTGCTACTCTATAACTGTAATTTTGCTACTGTTATGAATTGTAATGTAAATATCTTTTTGTTTTCCGATGGTCTTAGGCGACCCCTGTGAAAGGGTCGTTCGACCCCCAAAGGGGTCGCGACCCATAGGTTGAGAACTGCTGCCTTAGACACTGCCACCACCTTGCTTGATCATGGCCCCACTGGGTCCCAGGCCCTTGGCCTGTACTTCGCCTGGCCCCTTTCAAGCCTCCCGCCCCCCTGTTCAGTTGAGCCTTGTTCTGACCTGTGAGAGGCCCTGCCCCATCTAGAGCCTGCCTGCCTGTGACCACAGGTCATAAACCAAGCTCTGCTGGGCAACCGGAGGGCCATCACACAGCTGTTTGTCAATCTGATGGAGGCCACGCTGAAGCAGGAGCTTGAGCGCCACCACCGCTGGCGGGACCTGGTCGATGCCTGGAAGGCCCTCAAAAAGGAAGCCCTGGTGCACAGCTTCAGGTCAGTGGCTGCCTGCACCTCTCCCGCCAGCTTACCTGGACAGCCGGCATGGGCAAGGTGGGGACATTCTCCCTCCCCTTTTTCATTATTTTAAATGCTGTTGTTTTGGGGGGTGGTTAAAGTAATACGTGCTCTTTTCTTTAAAGTTAAAGTAGATAAAAGTATAAAGAAGAAATTTAGAATCACCACTAATCTCTCACCACAGTGAGAAGCAGAGCTGATATTTTGGCATGTTTTCTCCCAGGCTGTTTTTAGACTGCATGTGTAGGTTTGTATCTTATTTTCTTTATAAGCATTTCCTGAGAACAGTACAAACTGTTTGGAAACATTAGTCTGATTATCTGCCCAGTTTCCACTCTACTATTACACATAGCCCTGTGTACCTGGGCCAAGGAGAATGGCTGCCCCTCAAGCTTTGACATGTTCCCCACTCTGGTAACAAGTTTCACCCATGGGAGGGAGGGTGAAGAAAGGGCCCATCTCCACGCATCCTTTGCTGGGTGGCACTTTTTTTTTTCTTTTAAACTTTATTGGGGAACAGTGTGTTTTTCCAGGACCCATCAGCTCCAAGTCAAGTCGTTTTCAATCTAGTTGTGGAGGGTGCAGCTCAGCTCCAAGTCCAGTCGCCTTTTTCAATTTCATTCTGGGGGGGCGCAGCCCACCATCCCACATGGGAATCGAACCTGCAACCTTGCTGTTAAGAGCATGCTCTCTAACCAACTGAGCCATCCAGCTGCCCCCCGGTGGCACTTTTGTTAATACTGACACAAGGGTCCTGGACCTTTTGGCCAACAAGCAAGGCTTTCTTTTGCTAAAAAGGGCACTTTGGGCCAAGATATCTGAGGACACCAAAGAGTGTCTGTCTGTCTGCACTTCAGGTCTCGGGGTGGTAGGCCCATCTGTACATCTGCATTTCCAGATGGAGTGCACCAGAGTCTGACACTGGGGATAAAAGGAAATGTATTGGGACCTAGATCCACCTGTACTTCCCCTGTGACCTTGATCTAATGCTTGAACATGTGGAGCCTTTCTCTCTCTATGCAAAGCAGGCACCATGATGGACCGGTGATAGGGTTTTGTGATGATCAATAAGACACTGCATGGAAAGTGCCTGGTCTGGGACTGGGAGGTTGTTATAAATGTCAATAATCAACAGTGATGGCAGGAGCTGACATTTACTGGGCATTTCCCTTGAGTCACGCACGGTGCTAAGGGCTTTGCTTGCAATATCTTGCTAGGTCCTCATCATTAGCTCCATTATAGAAGACGAAACTGGGATTTAACGTGGAGGGAATGACTTGCCCAAGGTCTCAGAACTGTCAGGCAGCAGTCAGGACCCACACCTGGATCTGTGCCTGCTGGTCCCATGCTCTTATATTCAGAGGCTCACTGGCAGTCCCTCTGTTCTTCTCCCCCTTCCCGTTCCCTCCTTTCCTCAATGTCCCAGAGGCCCAGGGTGGAGAGGAAGGGGCTGGGAGTGGTATAAGGGTGCTGGGGTTCCAAATGTTCTTACCACTGGTCTCATCCCCTCTCTCCCATCCTCCTTGCCCCTCCTCTTCTCCCAATGCTGCCCATGTGTCTGGACACCCAGAGAGTTCATGGCCACTGAGAGGATCCAGGCTCCTCCCGCCGTGACGGAGGAGGTGGAGAGCATGCTGACGAGCCAGAAAGCCCTGCAGCAGAAGCGGCTGCAGCATCTCCGCAGCATCTGGTACACCAGGAGAGGTCCCTGGGGGTGGAGGCACAGTCCCTAGCATCGCCCGTTCTCTTGAGGCGTCCTCCAGACTAGGCCATCACTGGTTCTCTGGTGCTGGGCTGGCTGCCTGGGCCCACGCTCTGGGCGTTTCAGTCCCAGAGGCAACAAAGAAGACGATAACGTTTGCTGCAGAAAGAAGTTTAGTGTGACTGTGCTAAAGAGTTTGGAAGGAGTCAATGGCAAGGGTGTTAGGAGAGTCGGGGGAAGGTGGTGGGGAGCAGAGGGCTCCATGAGGTTTTCACTTTAGAGGGTGAGTAGAGGGGGTCTAAGGCTGGGAGCCGGGAGGTCAGTGAGGAGACTGCTGCCATCAGACAGGGGACCTGTTAGAGGCTGTGGATACCCTCCTCAGACCTGGGTCCCCCCAGCTCTGATTCCATAATAAGCTGTTTGGGGGGACATACATGGAATGTTCTAGACTGTGAATCCCACTGCCTGGGGAGCCTATAGCATCCGTTCTCAGCAGCAGGATAGAGGCTGTATGGTCCTGCAAGCAGCAGACACTAACCGGCTCGTCCTCTTCTTTGGTCCCTCCCACCCTGCTAAGCCCGGGGACTCGGGCTGTTCTTGTCTCTCCACCACAGAGCCTAAGTTCTCCTAGGATAGAAGTGACAGTCAGAGCCCCACATGGTCTCCCCATGTCTGGTACCTCCTGCTCCATGTGCAGCCACATTTTCATGCAGGTGTAAAATCAACAAGGCGGATACAAATCTCAGCACAAGGAAAAGTGCTTCTGTTTTTTTTGTAATCCACCTATTTTGGACTCTGAGCCGGTTGGTTAAACTGGAGAAAGCTCAGTGCCAGGCACCTACCTCCCTGTGCTCCCCTGCCCCTGTGCTCATGAACAGGGGGCAGTGATGTGGGCAGTGTTAGATTCCCAGGGCCCTGAGAGGGAGTTAGCCAAAGTCCAGAGAGAACCCCCAGGAATTTCCTTGGATCCAATAAGCCTATGTACATATAATTTAAAAATAATTTTTAAATTAAATTTGTATTTTGTGATAATGTTAGATTTACAGAAAAATTACAAAGATAATACACAGAATTCTAGTATACCTCTCACCTAGTTTCCCTACTATTGTCATCTTATGTTACTACTGGACATTTGTCAAAACTAAGAAATTAACTTTGATGGATTCCCATTAACTAAACACCAGACTTCTCCGGATTTACCAGTTTTTCCACTAACATCCTTTTTCTGTTCCAGGACCCGATCCAGGATACCACAGTGCATTTAGTTTAATATTTAGGCTTGAGATTATGCTGTATACACTCTTGTACCTACCTTCTGCTCTTTACTGCCCTTGCATAAGTAGGGTGCCCAAGACCATTCTGGGTTACACGTCTTGTCCTGGCATTAATAGCATCCCCCTTTTTCACTGTCAAAAAATGTCCTGGTTTGGACAACAAATTATGTGGTCCCTCTTTCCACATCATTAAATACCAACCAAAACTTAGTGGCTTAAAACAACAATCATTTCTTGTTTCTCATGACTCTGGGTCACCTGGGCGGCTCCCCTGGTCTGGGCTGGCTTGGCTGGGGCTGGATGGTCTAGGATGGCCTTATTCCCATGTCCAGCTGGGATAGCTGAGGCCTCCCTCCACTTGTTCTCTCAGCCTCCAGGAGGCTCATCCTGGCTTCTAGGTCTGGTGTCAGTGGCAGAAGAGCTCCCTACAATGAGAAGGCAAGAGGAATACAAATGCACAAGGCCGTTCCCAGCCTCTGCTGTGTCATGTTTGTTAATGTTTCATTGGCCAAAGCAAATCTCATGGCCAAGCCCAGATCCAGGGATAGAGAAATAAGACTCCACCTTTCATGGGAGGAGCAAATGATATTTTGGCCATCTTTCAATCTGTCACACATTTTTAATGACTTCACAGGAGGATTCACTGTACTTTATTTAGACAATTCCCTATTGTTGGATATGAAGGTTGTTGTGATTTTTCTGTGTTTATAAACAGTAATGTTAAGCGACTGTCTTAATACATAACTTTGTATGCATTTTATATTATTATCTCAGATTAGGCTCCTAGAAATGGCTTCCTTGGTCAAGTGATATAAGCTGTTTGTTTTTTCCCCATTAGGGACATTTGGTTTTATTTTCAAAGTATCAGACTCGTTACTATGAATAGACTTTTCATGATTTCATGACGTGTATGCTTGGCACCAGGAAACCCCTAGCAAGTCATTTTGTTTCTTCAGCATTTACATAGATGTTCCTTGAAGATGCTACCAATTTTGGTAAGTGAACGTTTTATTCAAACGTGGCTTACGTGTCATATCTTCCTTCCCCAGTGACCTTCTGCCCCCCAATTACAGCAAAGCTCAGCTGGCTGAATGGTATTCTTCTTTCAACTCCCTGAATGCGGACGTTGGTGAGTGAGGTTTGCGGGATTTCGCTCAGGTCTCTCCAGAACTCTGTTCAAGTAGTAGCTTTGCAGCAGCTTCAGCCTGTCCGTCAATCATTTATCTGAGGGCTTATTGTAAACTGAGGAGAGGATGGGGAAAATGGGATGGGGTGTGGAGGGAAGAGCAAGTTCTGAGGGCGCACATCTTGGACCTCCAAGACCTTGCCTGGCAGAGCCCTCTTTCCCATGGCAGGGCCGCAATGCCAGCCACACACTCCGACCCCGTCCTCTGACCCTAGCATGGCGCCAGAGAGATGACTTTGATGATCACCTATGAGGACAGCCCAGGGGCCAGGTCCTGGGCATTTGAAATTAAGCACTTGGTTTTGCAGGCAGAGAGACGTGGGGTTGATGGCCAACTCCCTGCTTCCCCAGCTTTGTGATATTGGGGAGGTCACGGCCTCTCTTGGCCTCAAATTCCTCCTCCCTAAAGTAGGAACCTCAAGAAGAGGAATAAAGCTTCCTACCTTGTGGGGTTGACGTAAGAATTACGTGCGATTCTGTGGTCTAGTCATAGTTCAGTACCTGGCTTACATGGAGAGAGTACTCAATAATAAACGGTGATGTTTTAAACTTCTCCTTAACAAAGGTCCTCAAACTCTGGTGGCCCATGGGTCACTCCCTGTTTGTAAATGAGTTTCAGTGGAACAGAGCTATACTCATTTGTTTGCGTATTATCTCTGGCTGCTTTTGCCCTGCAACAGTGACTATCTGGCCGGCAAAGCCAGGAAGATTTAGTATCTAGACTCTTATAGAAAAAGTTTACCAAGCTTTGCCCTAGGAAATATATTTCCACCTCCTTTGAGACTCACAGAAACCTGGTGAGATCAGTGGTGTCATTGTCGCTGTGTGATAAAGCAGGACTCAGAGGTGCAGACAGGCGAAGTATCCATCCCAAGGTCACACAGCTAATGAAGTGTTACAGTTGGACTTGATCTGGGTACTTTGCTAGTACCCAGCATTGCTCTCAGGGCCCTCAGGTTTATAATTCCAAAAGTATTATAATTATAATGCCAAGGGTAAGAGCCCCAAAACCCCCAAATAATAGCAATGGCCGCTGTTCATCAGGTGTGTCCTAGGAACAGGCATGGTGCTGGGCCCTGCTAACCAGGGGGGTGGATCTCCCCTGGGTGCTTCCAGTTCAGAGCAGAAGTCAGATCATGCAGGATGTTACAGCAGGGAGTGGACAGGTGACCAGCTATATGAGCATGTTTTAGGGGACATGGCCTGGTTAAGGGTCATGCAAGACCTTGCCAGGGAAGTAATCATCCGGTTCAGACTGCAAGGCAAGTGAGCCAAGCCCAGGGATCAGGGGAGCTTTCCAGGTAGGAAGAATAACATGTGGGGAGGCTCAGAGGCAGGACAGAGCTGGGGCCTTTGGGGAACAGAGAAGGTGGCAGGGGAGACTGGAAGATGCCCACAGGTCAGACTGTGCTGGCCATGTGGCTGTGGGGTAAGGCTTGACTTTATTCTCAGGGCTGTGGGAACCCAGTAGAAGGGGCTGAGCTGAGAGTGATGAAGTTAGAGGGGAGAACAGATCAGAGGGTCAGAGGAGTGGAAGACCCCAGGGGTAGAGCCCATTATAGTGACTTCAAAAGAGCCAAGTAAGTAGCTCTGGGGATGGGAGAGACCAGCTTTAGAGCTTCTCCTCGCCTGTTCCACTGCATTCTACTCTCCCCAGTGTCTTAAATCTATACCCAACTGCCATCCACCCTGCCTTACCTCAGCCATTGTTAAAGAGCAACCACCACAAAATCTTTGTGTTATCTTTCAGTTTCTGGAACTGCCAGGAACATTAACCTTCAGCTGCTTACCTTACACACCAAGAGTCACACTAAGTTGATAATAAACTGGGAAACAATAGAGAGAAGGAAGAGGAGAAAAATCAATCAATGAGCTTCTGAATGTCCTGCTAGTCCGTTCGTGTCGTAAGGAATTAACCACAGACGTGATCTGTAAATGCTCATTAATTTGCACCCTTGTTACCATTGGTACAATGCTCCCCAAAAGGACTTCACCAGCCTTGAAACTGAGTCAAGAATCAGGGTCAGAATAGATTCAAAACAGATAAAGACACTCCTCATTTGAGGTCCTTGCCTTGGGGTGTCGGGAATTTTGTGAGGAGGGAAATTCCAGCCCCCTATCTGAATCGGGGTCGCTGATCTCGCCGAAATTGTCCTCACTCTCCAGGCACTTTGCCGGGAAGAAGATGCTTCCCTCAGCAAAGGGGAAGCTCCTCTTTCTAACCTCCCTTCTTCCTTCTGGAAGAGCCTGACATGTTTTGTTTCTGCCCATGGAGACACCTACCACATGGACTGCCTGATGCAGATTCGCTTGCAGTATGAGAAGACCTGGCAGGAGTGCCTGGGCCACGTGCAGGAGTGCAAGGTGGGTGTCCCTCCCTGCGGGCCTGAGCAGAGGAGCCTGCAGGCCTGATGTCCCCTCCCGGGCCTGCCCCTGCCTCTCTCTAGCCTGCATCCTTTGCTTTCCTTCCTTACATGCCCCAGGCCCTCACTGGCTCCTGGGCATTCTGAAGCTATTCCCACTTCCTAAACCCCTCTTCCCCAGCGAGTCTCACCTACCCATCAGGTTGTAGCCCAGCATTAACGACCACCTCCAGGAAGCCTTCCCTGACCTCACAAAGTTATCTGATCACCTCACACTTCACCTGTGACCCTCTGTATCACTTGACGTTATTTATTCAGCAGAGGTCGTGTCATGGGGGTTATTTCCAGTGCTTCGCTTTTATAAATAGTGCAGCCACTGCCATCAGCACCCAACTTTTCTCTTTTTTAGAGGGTGAGCCAGTGAGTTCACTCACGAACCCCTTCAATCACAATGACTGATTTTCTGGGGTATAAGGAAACATTTTGTCTAAAATGCTTCCCTGCTTCCTCAGTAAAACTGTTTAGATGAACCCCACCCCACCCCCATTCCCGAATCCTTTTGAAGATGGTCTAACCTGCCAGCTGTGGCAGTAGGAGCCCCTGAGCTCTGAGGGCGCCCCACTGCTGCCCCAAGAAGCTCCTGCTGCTCCACCCCTCACGTGTCTGTCCAGCCTTTGCTCTGCCACCAAGACGCTGAGGTGAGCAGCGCTTTACAGTGCGATGCAGTCCGGGTACTGTCGCGTCTATGGGTTGTGCCGTCCACTTGCACACACTGCCATTGAACTCTACAAGGTCCCGCAGAGTAGGCGTGGCCAGCCCTGCCGGGAGATGAGAACACCAAGTTGGTGAAGGGCCCCAGGGCTGCCCAAGCCCACAGGGCTCTGCCTGTTTGCTCTGTGGCTTTAGGGACAGCCACATGCCTTTCAGTCAGCTCTTTAGAGGCACCAAACCTCAGAAGTAAAGCCTGGAGGAAGAAGGAGGAGGGAAACCTGGTGTCCTCTGAGAATGCCCCCTGGCACTCACCAAAGCTTTATTAATAGAGAGGAGTCCACTTTCTAGCTGGCATAATTCAGTTACAGGTAGCGGGAGCCCTGTTTGACTTGCAGACACGCTGAGGCCATGCAGGATGGCAGGTTATTCAGATCCCGGCCCCACCACTTGCCAGGTGCATGGCTTCAAGCAAGTTCCTTCACTTTTTTGAGCCTTGGTTCCCTCATCTGTCAAAAGGCGGCTAATAAGAACACCTCCGGGAATTCAGTGAGACAAGGGGTGAGGGCAGCACACAGCACCTGGACATAGGAGGCGGGCTGTCATGTCCAGCGTGGCAAGGGCAAACGGGTTTCTCTTAAGGGGCGACGCAAATTGAATAAGAGCAAGAGACAAAAGTAAGATTAAGAGCGAGACCAAGGGACTCAGCCAGAGAAGACTGAGTGAGCCCCGAATCGGGTCAGCGCATGGCTTTTATTGAGAAATTTGAAAAGAAGTGAAACTGCTTCACTGCTGTCAATCAATTTGTAACCTGTGACTTATGTGTGCCTTAAGACCTTTTCCATTAGCATTCCCTTTGTGTTCCAACACATCCTGTGCCTTCACACTTCCTCCACATAGCCCCAAGACACTTTGTTACTGTGTCCTCCCAGGGGAGATAACTATTATCATTCCAATAGGTCCCAGTCACCTGAGACACTCCCGGAGAGAGCTTTACAGATATCATTCCATCTGGCCTCAGTTTTCCGAGACACTCTCTCAACTAATGGGTCAGAGGCTAATGTAGGGGGGTGGTAACGGAATCGGCTATAATGCAACAGCGGGCCATAAAGATGGACCGTCTCCACTGCTGTGAGAGCTTCTCCTGAGGTTCTCGGGGATGCATGGGAGGCAAATCTAAGGGGGCAGGACCAGGCCCTAAGTAAAGTCCCCACCAACCCTAAGCCAGACTCTGCCTTGTCCTCCTCCAGAAGCAGCTGCTGGACTGGAAAGCCTTCACCGAGGAGGAGGCAGAAAACCTGGTGTGCCCATCCTTCTACCAGATGGTGGGAGCCCTCCAGAGCAAGGCGGAGGAGGAGCTGGAGTGCTTGGATGTGCGTAGCTGGAGACCCAGGCAACAGGGGAGCAGGGTGGGGGTACCCCAGGTTGCTGGGCTGTGAGAACGGGATTCCAGGGGCTTCCAACTTCACTGTCACTGAGTGCATCTATTTCCCTCACCGTGGCCAACCCTTGGAGCAGTAACTCTGTGCCGGGCATTCCAGACTCACCCCTGCCTCCTTAGCTACCTGCTGACACCAGCGCTGCACAGGACTCCTTGGGAACAGTGTCGGCAGTGAGTGCTCCCTGAGCCCTTGCTGGGCCTGGGTGCTGAAGGGCCATTAGGAGCAATAAGCCCCTGCCCCAAGACACTTAAAATCCGGAGTGGGGTCAACAAGCGTTTTCTATAAGGGACCAGATAGTGACTATGTCAGGCTCTGTGGGCTGCCTCGTCTCTGTTTAAAAGTCCCACTCTGCTGTTGTCACACAAAAGCAGCCCTAGGCAACGCAGAAACAAATGTGCGTGGCTGTGTTTCAATACAATTTTATTTGAGGACACTGAAATTTGAATTTCATATTATTTTCACATCATTAAATATCTTATTTTGATTTAAAATATCAAAATGTAAAATCTGTGCTTCGCTCCCAGGCCAAACAAAAGGACAGAGAGCCACTTTTAGCTCACTTTTAGGCCAAGCTGGCTGACCTTTAACACTAATGAGAGCATGAGACACACATATTTTTTAAAAGGGGAAGAGGTGAGGATTTCACAGCAGAGTGTGGTGTTTGGCTCAGATGCTGAAAGTCAGGGAACTCCAAAGGAGGACAGACGCCCCAGGCCGAGATGGGCGTGGCCACCTGAGTGCCCAGGATGGTTTCTAGGGTGGTTCCTTTTCCTTCTAGGGCCCAAACTCCATTTTCTTCCTGCCAGTGACTCCAGTGGGCACGGGAAAGGTCTAGGCATGGCACTTTAGGGTTAGCCAGATCAAGGGCTTGGCCTTGGGCAGACTAGAAATGCGGCCCCAGAGGAGGGAGGACCATGAGCCAACATGAGGCCCAGAAGAAGACCTTGAGGGGCCGTGCCCAGGCAGTGATGGGCAGTCCTTGAGGCCTCCACTGTCTGATGAGGGGTCCCCATGAGCAGGGCCTTCCTCCGCGCCCTGGGGCAGTTGGCACTCAGGGCATCTTCTCTGGCTTCTACCACTTCAGAAATCCTTTGAGGCTCTGGCGAAGCAGTCAGAACGGCAGAGCTTGGACCTCTTCAGCTACTTCCAGGAGGCTGTGAGGCTGTGGGAGGCACATCAGAGCATGCTGGCTGTGCAGCAGCCGGAGCTTGAGAGGCGGATAGAGCAGCAGCGCCAGAAGCACAGCCTGGAGAACCAGGTGTGGCCCCCAGCACCCAGGGCATCCCCCCCCAGGGGGTGAGGGAAGGGCCGTACCCAGGTTTCCAACTGCCTGATGGGTCTGCTTGGTGGCCTGCGAACTCAACCAGCATTCAGATGGAAAAAAAAACCCCAAAAAACTTTGATCCATACTTCACACTGTACACAAAAATTTATCTCAAAAAGTAAAGTCTCAGGCTATCAAACTTGAGCAGATGGGGAGATTGAGGCTCACCTTGGTCATGGACCCAGATGGGAGTAGAAGAAACCCACCTGAGTCAGGTGTGGGCTGTGCAATGGATCCCTGGATCCGAATGTGCCTGTAAGAGTGTGTGCATGAGAGACAGACAGACTGAGGGTATGTACTGAGCATCTACCTCCGGCAGCCATCCTGTCCCCGCAGGACATGAGCTGGCCCCCGCCCCACTCGCCTTCACACAGTCTAGGGAGCGGGGAGGAGGACTACTCAGCATCTGGTTTCAAGTACGATGGTGAGAGTGAGGAACAGGTGCCAGGGAAGGTGTGAGGGCCAGGCGGGGTGGGTGTGCGGGACATGTCCCCGAGGTGTCCCATCTGAGCTAGGTCTCGGGGAGTATAAAGTGAACAGAACATTCCAGGCGGAGAGAAGAGCCTGGAGACCTAGCAGTGCCCTTTTGGTAGAAAAGAGCACCCTGGGCCTGCCCCAGGGGCCTGCATCCCAGTTCCAGTGGCAGAGTCTCTGGATGTCACTTACCCCTGTGAGCTCTGATAACTCCTGTCCGCTTTCTCCTGTTCTGGGGCTGGCTATCAGGCCCAAGAGGCCCACCTGAATGAGCTCTTGGACCAGCTGAGGCAACAAAGCAGTGAGGAAACCCTGGCGTCTCACCTGGAAAAGGCCAAAGATTTTCTGAAGAATATGAAACACAGGTAGGCAGCTCAAACCCCAAAAGACAGAAGGGGATAACCTGGAATTCATATGCAAGGTCAGAGGTTGCCTGCTTTTGAGCCCAGCGGTGTGCCCAGCAAGCTCTAGATTAAAATGTTGCCTCTAACTTTGGAGAATTTTGTGGTCCTTTGCAGCTCTGCTCTCAGCCAACATAGAAGCTTCCAGGGAGAACTCTTCCTTTTTATAGGCATGTACATTTAGTATATATGTGGCTATATATACACATATAGAGTGATTTTTAAGTAAAAGCTGAATGCAAATTGTTCTGTAACTGCAGATAAATTTCCATTTTTAAATTACCTCGTAGAGTTCATTAATATGTTTGCTTCATAATGATTTAATCATCCCCCAGTTGATTAGCTTTTTAAGATTGGTTACAGTTTCTCAATATTAAAGCAGTTCTCTGTGAACCGTCTTGTATCTTTGTGCCTTTGTACAACAAATTCTGTTAGAACTACCCACAAAAGTGGAATTGCACTGCCAATGGATTGCAAACCTTAGATTCAGAAGTATATCTAGAGGCAAATAAGTAACCCCCTGAGCCTTGGTCTCCTTATCCAGGAAACAGGTAAAAGTCTGGGTCCTGGAATATTAGAGGGTTTGATGAGATAATATAGGTGAAGTTCAAGGACAGGGTTAGGGCAGTAGACAGGAAATGGGAACCCATGATACAATAAACACAGAGAAGTCACTCGTGTGTTTTCTAAATATTCTCCAAAGACTTTGTATTCCTTGGATGATCAGAAAAATAACAAAACACCAAGCACTGTTATTGTAAAAGGAAACCAATACAGCAGCTCTGTGCAGAGCTAAATGCCAAATTCCAGCCCATCTCCAAGGGGTCAGGGGTGTGACTTTTGGCTAGGGTCTCGCACACTCAGCCAAGCCCTTCTTAGGTGAATGTTTTAATCACAGGTATGAATGTTTTAATGTCCTCCTGACAAAAGAAGTGATGGAGTACCCAGCGATCATACTGAAAGAACTCAACTCCTATAGCTTCAAACTCAGCCAGCACTTCTACGTTCGTGAAATCTTCGAACAGGTATGGAGAGGGATGCAAAAAGCCCAGCCACTCACCAAGAAGCAAAGTATGACTTCTGGTTTTGATTTGCTTCAATTTTCAACATCTCCCCTAACTTGTGTGAAGTTAAAATCTATGTCAGGACATCAAAGATAAGCTAAAATTATCTCTAAAAGAGACCATCTCTTTCTCAGATTAAAAGAGATTGAGGGGCTCAGAATTCAGGCCTCAAGGCTTGAATGGAGTTATAATAAAAAGGCTAATTTATATGACTCTTTGAGTTCCATTCATCCAACCCATCACTGCCACATAACCCTCCTAAAACACAGTTCTGACCCACCCACTCTCCTGCTCAAAAGGCCCTCGCCAATACCGACTCCCTGGATGACCACAGAGGCCCCACATCTGGTTCCCATGTTGCGTCCCTGCTTCAGCAAAACCCTCACTCTTCCTGCACATGCCCCTGCTCCCTGCCCTTCCTCGTCCTGCTCCTCTGCTGGGATCCTTCTGTCTGCACACATCCCCAATCCACCCATACTTCCAGTCCATGACCAGTGACAAGTGCCCCATCCACTCAGCCTGACCCCCATCTCACCTCCTTCACCCCGTCACCTCTCCTCTCTCTGAGTGTGCTTGTATGCTGGTTGCTGTTAAATACAGCGCAGAGCACCTGTTGGAGGTGTTTCCTGAATCACAGATAGATATGCCTTACTAACTTTTATTCGGTTTAGATTGCCCTTAGCACAGTGTCTTGTACATGTTTCAGACACAATGAATGCCGCTGGGTAAATGCCTGAACACCTGGAATGTCCTGGTCTGACTCTCCCAGAATTTGGCTCTTTCCTATTACCCACCCACCCAACCAGAGTCCTACGTGGCCAACTCCTCAGAGAATTCCTCCTCTTGGCAGGGATCACTGTTCCAATTGCTATAAAGGCTCCCTGTGGCACCTGGGTTGAGGTGGAGCTCAAGCTATGAGGGTGAGCTCACCATCTGTTTTATGAGATCTGCCTGGTTCTGGGTGAAAGAATAGGCACTATCATCATCTCCATGTTATGCTGAAGTACACTGAGCCCCATAGGGTTTATGGGGCTTGCCCAAGGTCACCCAACTTATATGGAGCTGGCACTCGAATCCAGACCTGCAAACTCCACAGCTCATACTGCTATCTACGGCACACTGTATCCACAGCTTTATCCAGGGAATTGGTAGTGTTAACTAGGAGGCTCCCAGATCTTGTAAATCATGTTCATTCTCTGTGCTTGTGAACCCAGAATGTACTGAGTGTGGCAAATTTCTGACCGTTTGTTTGAATCCCTCAATTTATACTTTCTTGCTCTTTGCCCCGCATCACTACCAAAAATGTGTCAGAATGAGATTTTATTCTATTAATGCCCATTCTGTGATGAAAGGGTTTGCTAGTCTGTTTTGGTTAAGGAAAACTGATTCCTTGGATTGAGAACACCCTGATTACCTCAGTGAAATAAAGGTCAATGCCTGCATTAGGTGTTGGAGAAGGGGGTGGTCCTTTTACTTAAAGGAAAAGAGATGCTCTCAGAAGTGGCACTCTGGAGGAAGGCAGCACTTTTCTCTCAGTGTCTGTGTTTTTTCCTTGTAGAACTTGGATGGGGAAGTCACTTTCAAACTCAGGAAACCAGGTAAACCTTTTATAAGTCAAGATGATTCTCCCTGAATTCACTTTCATGTATTTGTGAGCTGGGGATGCCAATCCACGCTACATTGGTAACTTGTTTTTTCTTGTGCTTTGGGGTTGGTCCTCAATAGAAGCACACAAAAAGCACTTGCGCAAGAGAATGAGAAAACTGAGGAGAAAGCAAAGGGATAGAGTGGAAATGAGCACAAGTGAGGAAAGCGTAAGTAGAGGGACACGTTCCCCAAGGCCAGCAAAAGAGATGGAAGAAGGAAAATATAAAGACACTGAGTTCTCCATAACTGAAGAGGTGGTAGTGAGCCAGCAGGAAAAATCTGTACTGAGTGACGAGACAGATGAATTGAAAGAGGACTCTATTCGGGGATTAGAAGAAATGCAAGTTGAAAGAGACCACTCCTTAAAACCATCTCTGAAGCAGGCAAATGTGATGGTTCGAGAAGAGAAGGAAGAGGAAAAAGAGGAGGACGAGGAAGAGGAGGAGGAGGAGGAGAAAGAGGAAGAAGAGGAGGACGAGGAAGAGGAGGAGGAAGAGAATACAGAGGAAGAGGAGGAGGAGAAGGAAGAACATGAGAGTTTATCTATGGTTGAGGTAGGCCAGCCATAGATATGTTCTTGGGCATGGGAAGGGTGTGCTGTGTTCACTCTGTGTATCGTTAATAAAAGCTGGGGTCCCCAGTGGCTCAGTCTCCATTGGGGTGCATATACGAGGTGTGATAAAAAAATATGGTGAATATTTTTTAAGAAGTTATTACAGTAAAAGACACATTGCCATTAACCCCCTTCAAAATACTCCCCCTCGCTTCAAACACACTTATCCCATCATTCTTGCCACTTTCTGAAGCAGTTCTGGAAGTCCTCTTTCGTGAGTGTCTTTAGTTGCACTGTCGTGGCTGCCTCGATGTCCTAAATCGATTCAAAACGTTTACCTTTCATGGTCATTTTGTCTTTGGGGAAGAGCCAGAAGTTGCATGGTGCCAGTTTCAGTGAATAAGGTGGATGAGGACACACCGTAATGTTTTTATTTGACAGAAATTGCCATATCAGAAGCGATATGTGACATGGAGCCTTTCTGTTGTGATAAAAAAATATGGTGAATGCTGCTGCCAAGTGCCATCCAACAGAAAGGCAGGGATCTTCAATACAGGAAGTGGCTGGTTGAACCTTAGTAACAGTGTGTATGACAAGTTTCAACTTGTTCAGTGCAGTCAGTTGGGTGTGAGCTACAGTTGAGAGAAGGTGTGTTTTAAAGTGTGCCATAAATCATCCTCCATCATGACAATGCTCCATGTCACACATCACTCCTGGTATACAGCAATTTCTGTCAAATAAAAACATTACTGTGTGTCCTCATCCACCTTACTCAGCAGATCTGGCACCGTGCAACTTTTGGCTCTTTCCTGAAGTCAAAACGATTCAGGACATCAAGGCAGCCACAACAGCGCAACTAAAGATACTCACGAAAGAGGACTTCCAGACTGCTTCGGAAAGTGACAAGAACAATGGGATACGTGTGTTTGAAGTGAGGGGGAATATTTTGTGGGGTATTAATGGCAATGTGTCTTTTACTGTAATAATTTTTTTTAATTTAAACATTCACTGTAGTTTTTGATCATACCTCATATGAATTTTGGAGGGACATCCAACACTCAGTCTATGGCAACTATGCAGTCATTACTCAGCTCCAGCCAACAATGCCATATGGGAATGTAGGCTCAGAATTGCCAGATTTTCTGATTTTTGAGAGAAATCAGAGATCTAGACTATATGTGGAATTTCCCGATTTTAAAAGCACTATTTGAGCAAAAACAATTATAGGCAAAATTTGACCCATGGGTTTACAACCTCAGATGTCAAGGAACCTGTGGTTGGAATTCCCAGGTTTTTTGATGATGTCAAGTGTAAAATCTTGTCTTCTGCTTAGTCCGAAGCCCAAGAACAGAGTCTGAGGACTGTCTTCCATGAGGACATGGAGTCCTTCACAACCTCCAGTGGGAACACTTATTTTGTCTTCCTACCCCTGGAACAAGAAGAGAAGGAATACAAGAGGCCCCATTTCAACCTTTCTACCGTTCTCATCAATGACACTTTCAGTGCCAAGTTCCTAGAACAAGTGATAATTCCCTCCACACTAGTTTTAGAAATTAAGAAACGGTGAGTAGAAAACCTTTTTATTCTCATTCTCTTCTCTTGAATTTTATTGACAAGGTGAAGTATTTTAACAAAAATTGGACTAATTTCAGCTGGAAAAAGGAAATGTGTAGGTAACTGAAGGCAGAGGTAAGAGACTGAATTAAAAATAGCAAATGTCCAGGAATTATATGTAGTCACAGATATCCTCTGTGGCAGTGACCCCTCCACCTGTCCCAGGATGTCTTGTTGCTTTGGGCCTTATATATAAGACATAGTATTTTCTTTGCAACATGTTTCCAGATCCTGGGCCATCAATAATCTTAAGGTTTCTTTCTTTCTTTTTTTTTTCCCTTCAATTTTGTAGATATAGACCGTAAGTGTGAGTATATCAGTATGGCATTTGGCTCCGATTAAGTGACACATTTATTGCAGAAAATTAGAAAACTGTAAAAAGTAAAATGAAGAATAGAGAAATGACCCATAATTCTACCACTGAGAATTTACCCCCACCTAATCCCCAGTTTCTGGGCCTTCATGTTTAAATTTGGACCAAAAGTGGAAATTTGCATTTGGCTTAAGGCTAGCATTTCCATTGCCCTCCTGACTCTACAAAGTCATAGCTAGGACTAACCAGCTAGAGATCACCTGGTTAGTTTACTTCTCATGTTTATACGTGGGCAGGGAATAGAAGGAGTAAAGTCAGAACTTAGTACTCTTTTCTCTGTCACTTCAGCATCTTCTCACCTTGAAAATGTCTTACCTCGAACCTCATTTGTCTCCTTCTCCTATCGCAGGCCATTGTCTGTCCTCTCCATAGCCCGTAGAAGGAACCACCACAAAAGATCAGCAGTTATTATTAATATTTTAGCCTTTCTGGTGTATGTGTACTGGTGCTTCACTATGGCTTTAATTAGCATTTTCCTGATGAGTAATGATGTTGTACACCTTTTCTTATACTTGCTGGCCATTTGGTTATCTTCTTGTGAAATATCTAGTAAAACCTTTTGCCATTTTTTTTGGTGGATTGTCTATTTTTTTTCATATTAATTCTGTGAGTTGGTTACCTCTTCTAGGTATGCGGTTTTTGTTAGGTAAAAACATGGCAAATGTTCATCCCCTCTCTGTGCTTGCCTTTTTACTCTCTTAAAGGTATCTTTTGATGAGCAGAAATTCTTATTTGTAATAAGGTGTTAGTCATCAATTTTTTCATTAGAGTTAGTGTACTTTGTGTCCTATCTAAGAAATTTTTACTTGCCCCAAGCTCATGAAAATATTCCGTGTTATCTACTATAAATGTTATTATTTTAAACTTCCACATTTAGATATACAATCCACCTAGAGTTGATTTTTGTTTATGGCGTGAGGTTATCCATATTTCCCATATGGATAACCAGTTGACTCCAGACAGAGAAAACCCTCCTCTCCCTACTGTTCTGCTGTGCCTCCTTCTGTTTCTCTATGTGCCTATCCTTGCATCACCACCTCACCTTGATTGATTACTGTAGCTTTATCCTAAGTCTTAATATCTCAAAGTATAAGTCCTCTGACTTTGGTCTTCTCCATGATTGTCCTGACTATCCTTGATCAAATTGGTATTTCTATATAAATTCGAGAGCACCAGATCCTAACCACTAGACCACCAGGGAAGGGATTCTATATAAATTTGAAATCAGCTCATCAGTTTCCATAAGAAGACATCAGCGTTTTTTTTTTATTACATTGAATTTATAGATAAATTTGGGGAGAACTAACATCTTAACAGTACATAGCCATCATATCAATACATAAATTTTAAAAAGGAAGAAGTGATAAGCTGGGAAAAATAGTTGCAGCTCACAGCACGTTCAAAGGACCTCATGTTCTCAATATATAAAGTTCTCCTGTATAAAGAGGTTGATAAGAAAAAAAGCAGCTACACAAAAGAGAAATGGGCAAAAGATATTAATGGATAGTATGCAGAAAAAGAAATTTAATCATCTTAAACACATGTTCAATCTCATGTCATAACATGACAAAATTGTCAAATTCAAAAGTTGGACAATACACTCTGAGGCTATGGAGAAGTAGGAACTGTTATTTATTGCTAATGGGAGTTCAGTTTGCCTTGCAATGGAAGCAGTTTGGCCATATCTTCAAGAATCACACATGAGGGGCCGGCCGAGTGGCTCAGTTGGTTAAAGAGCTCACGCAAGAGTGCAAGCTCTGAGCAACAACAGCGGTTCGATGCCTGGCCCAAGCTGAGTGGCCGCCGAGCTGCCAACAGATGGCAGGATGGCTCAGCTAAAAAAAAAAAAAAAAAAGAATCACACATGTATTTTAGTCTTTGAAAATACATAGCCACTTGTGGCTATGTATTGTTCAGATGTCAGTTCGCCCCAAATTTATCTATAGATTCATTGCCATAACAACAGCAGCAGATGTCTTCTTGTGGAAGCTGATAAGCGGATTTCACATTTATATACAAATACAAGTGACAATTCCAGTTCAGGGAGTTTATCTGACAGAAGTGCTTCTACACTTGACATATGTACAAGGTTATTCTTTGCAGTCTTTTTTGTAAGAATAAACAGTTGGAAACCACCCAGTGTCCTCTAGCAAGGGTATGATTAATGAATGAGAGTCCACCCAGACCCAAAACTACAATGTAGTCGGGAAGTAAAACAAGCAAGAAAGAATGAAGCACTTCACGTATCGATATGGAGGGATCTCTCCCTGGTAACGATGGCTGTCAGGGAGGACCCTCACTGTTCTCTCCCTCAGACTTCGAGCTGGCTTTTTTGAGCACTTAGAGAAGTGGTTCGACCAGTGTGCCCTCAATGCCCGGGTTACCTTGGCCGCTAAGATGGATGAGCTGGATTCGGAACTGGAGCTGCGTCTGCACCTGCACCATCCAAGAGCCCAGCGCATTGAAAGGGACATCCACAACGTCAGGGCAGGTACAGACCCTGCCTGGGAAGGCTGCCCCACTCCGGCCCCTGGTGTCTGTGCCCCCACAGCTCCACAGTCATTAGCTGCCCCAGTTTGTACCACACAGCATTTATCATGTTGTCATCACACCATGGAAGATGTGTGTGAAGTTTGCACCTCCCATGCTGGCAGAGAAGGTAGTACTCAGAATCTTCATTCAAGACTTTTTTAAATTGTTTTTTTGAAAAGAGGGCATTAGATGCTGAAATGAAGAGAGTATGGTCCTGTTTTAGCTGTGTGGATCCCGGATCTACTCACACACCTGTCGGATGCACACCTTCATGGCAGATGCTCTAGAGACAAGCCTGTTGCTCAGGAATCAGAGCTGTCAGGCTCAACCATTGTAGCTGTGTGACTCTAGGCAGGTTACCTGACTTCTCTGATCCCTCACCTCCCTGCAGAAGGGGATGTTGTTGGTAGTGATACAGTGAGGAATCATGAACACCTTGTACATGCCACAGTTTCCAAAAGTGGTACCCATTCATTTCAGCTTATAATTTATAACACTTAAAAAGAGGTGCCATTTTTTTTTGGAGGCAAAGACCTCCATTAATGGGGGGGACACACACTTTTAGTTGAATCCTTCAGCAACCCCTATTAGGTTTTCACTGGTGTCAGACTTCAAGCTCCATCACAGACCTTTAGAGCTCAAAGAGGGTCCCCACGTGACCTCACCCAACCTCCTATTGCCTGGGGCAGTGAGATGGCTGTGGAATCAGACAACCTGGCCCAGAGTCCCCATGCTTGTGGTCTTAGGAGACCTGTTTGGCTTTTGGAACATCATTGTCTTCATCTGGAAAATGTACATTAAATATAAACAAAGATGCTTTCTGAAGACTGGTTTCCTTCCCCTTTCCTGGCTCCCTGGCCCAATGTACAGTATGGAAACTGAGGCCAGAGAAACAACATCCTAGAGTCACACCATTCGTTTTTGGCAGAGCTGGGACACAGCATTTTGACCACTCCCAGCAGTCAGAAGGTCGGATGGGGTGATCTGGGGCTGTCTGCTAGCTCTAAAGGCCAGTGATGGAGCTCTTGAAGCCAAATTCTGATTCTTTTTACTCCACCTTAGAAGTCCATTGGAATTCAGGCTCATTGGAAATGAGTAGCCATTGATATAAAGGAACAGCCCCCAACTGCCCAGTTGTGTGCTGGTTGTTTTCTCCCCAAACCTTCTCACTGAGATCCCCACCCTGCCCAGTACCCTCCTCCCATCCCACCTGTTCCTGGGTTGCTCCCCTGGGACTCCCTATCCCCCTGGCTTTGTTCCACTCAGCTGCAGGCAGGATGTCTCCACCCGCAGGGACCTCCCCATCCACAGCCCGGCAGAGCCTCCTCTCCAGTTAGAGACCCTGGGGTAGGCTCAGACTGGCTTCCCTGAGACCTGTGTCCATTCTATGCCAAGCCCTTTTGAGGGCAGTGGGGCAGGGTCAGAGATATTGGCCTGAGTGGTCTCTGCTCTGCAGCTGGCCTGGGAGAGGCAGCTGTCCCTGTCCAGGAAAGGAATGTCCTGAGGTGACTCAGGATCCCAGAGGACCTTGTTTCCCCTTATCCGTTTTTTAGCTGAGCTGTTGCTTCATCAAGAGCGGCTGGACAGCCACTGTGCCGGGGTGATAGAGGCTCTGAAGAAGGAGAGTCTGATGTTCTACCAGTTCCAAGAGGAGCAAGCCATGAGGAGTAAAAACTTCCGCCGCAAGATTTACGACATGGAACACACCTTCCTGAATGCCAGCAAGAGTCAGATGTAAGGGCCGTGGAGTCCCCACCCTGGCCCCGTGGGCCTAGAACCCAGCCTAGAGCAGGTAGCTGCTCTCAAAGGGGTGGTCTCTCCCTGATACATAAGAGTCATGTTTTCCAGGCCCCCAGAGCAACCTTCTCTTTTCAGTTCACCTCTTCACAAGAGTCAGAATCCAACTGTATGAAATGTCTGTCTGGAGGCTGGGAGCTGGGACCTGGGTGAGCTGCCAGAGAGAAAGAAAGGATGTTCATGGTCAGAGTGCAGAGATGCAAATGACATGCCCCAAAAGGTCCACTGTGGGAAAGACCACTTCCTTCAGGGAAAATTGGGAAGAGCTTCCTACAGAAGGCTCCCAGGCCTGGAATGGAGGAAGGTGGGGAGGGAGCAGAATCCTCCTATCAGGAAGCAGCACTGGCACAGCTGGAGGTGGGCAAGTGCTCAGGGCAGAGCAAGGGGTTCCAGGGAGACCATTTAGGGATTTGAGGTGGAGGCTCTTGAGTGCTCAGGGAGTCCTCAGTCGGGTAGCAGGTGAGGAGCCCTCACAGGTGACTACAGTGGTCAGGTACACAAGAGGCAGCTGGTTAGGGTGGATTGGGGTGTGAAGAGGAAACTTGCAGGGTACTTTTTCAGGAGAGCACCAGGGCACAGGAGCCATGTTGCTGGGAGTTAGAGTACGCCAGAGGGAGGATGAGATCCAGTAGGACCTGGGGATTCTTTCACCAATTTGATGGCAGGGGCCAGAGTGAGGAGAGGGATGCCCCTTGATCCAGCACACTGAGTTCCACACTGTGTTCTGCACACACTGGCATTTTGAACTTCCTTCTAATGCCTGTTTTTCAGGGCCGGCTGAGTGGCTCAGTTGGTTAAGAGCTCGCTCAAGAGTTTGAGCTCTGAGCAACAGCGGTTCGAGTCCAGCCCGAGCTGAGCAGTCGCTGAGCTACCAACAGGTAGCAGGATGGCTCAGCTAAAAAAAAACCCCAACAACTTCCTAATGCCTGTTTTTCTACCCAGAGAAGCCAGACAGTGGCTCTGGTTTCCCCACAGCTGGGCACGGTAGTGGAGCTCAAGCAGCCTTCCAGGTTGCCCTCCCATGCCCAGGTCACCACCCTGCTCTTCCCGTGTCCCCCAGGCTGGTCACTCTGAGCAACACACTGCACCAGGAGCTGCTTAGCTACGTCGATGTCATCCAGTTGTCCCTGCGCAGCTTCCGCCAGCACTTGGAGGAGAGCCTGGGCAAGCTTCGCTACACCAGCATTGAGTTCATCAAGCACTGCAGGTGGGGCCCAACATCTGGGGCCTCTGAGGGCCACCCGCCTGTCTCCTGAGAGTTGGTCATTTCCCCCTTAATTTTTTTTTTAAATTAAATTTACTGGGGTAACATTGGTTGATAACATTATTCTATATTACGGGTGTACAATTCTATAGTACATCAGCAATGTATATTGCATTGTGTGCTCACCACCCAAAGTCTAGTCTCCTTCCGTCACCGTATATTTGACCCCCTTTACCTCCTTCATCCTCCTCCCACCCCCTTCCCTTCTGGTAACCACCATATTGTTGTACGTGTCCCTGAGTTTGTTTGTTGCTTTCTGTTTTATATCCCACATGAATGAAATCATGGTTCCTGTCCTTTTTCATCTGACTTATTTCACTTAGCATGATAATTTCAAGATCCATCCATGTTGTTGCAAATGGCAGTATTCCATCATTTTTTTTATGGCTGAGTGTTACTTCATTATGTACATGTACCACATCTTTATCCAATTATCCATCAAAGGACACTTAGGTTGTTTTCATGTCTTGGCTATTGAGATTAATGCTGCAGTGAACATAGGGGTATATATAAAGATATATATCTTTATGAATAAGAGTTTTCAAATTTTTTATTGTGACAAAATATACATAATATAAAATTGTCCATTTTAACCATTTTTTAGGTGTACAGTTCAGTGGCAGGAAGTACATGCACATTGTTATGCCACCATCGCCACCATCCATCTCCAGAACTTTTTCATCTTCACAAACTGAAACTGAATCCATTAAATGCTATTTCCCATTCTCCTCTCCCTCCGCCTGTGGCCACCACCATTCTACTTTCTACCTCTGTGAATTTGACTACTTACTCTAGGTGCCTCATTATAAGTGGAATCACACAACATTTGTCCTTTTGTGTGTCTGGCTGGTTTCACTTAATGTCTTCAATGCTCATCCATGTTGTAACATGTGTCAGAGTTTTATTCCTTCTTAAGGCTAAATACGATTCCATTGTGCATATATATGACATTTTGTTTATCCATTCATCCCTCAGTGGACATTAGGGTTGTTTTCCTGTTTCTGTCCTTGAACTACCTGCATTCATTTTTCTTGACCTTGTACTTTTAATCTAAAGCCTTGCCAACTGCAGTATTTGGGATGGGTGGAAAGTTTCAGGCCTGATCCGCGGCTTTTATTTCTCTCAAATTATTTTCAGATTATTTTCAGAGGGAGGCAACTTTTCTTTGGAAGAAATTGACTCACTGTGCTGTCGATTGGAGAAGGAATCTGCCCGGATAGAGTTTGTTGAAAACTTAATCATGAGCAACATGGAGAAGATGGAGAATGAGTACCTGGACCAGGTGGGTGAGCCCCACCCCTGACCTCCAGCTAGACTCCCAGGGCACCTGGTTATAAGGTCAAAGGGGCCAGTCAAGCCCCCTTTCCAACCATAATTGAGCCTATCCCCCTCGGCTTCTAAAGCCCAAAAGTTCCCAATTAAGCCTCCCTCCTTTACTTTTTATATTTCTTTACAGGCCAATGATGTCATCAACAAGTTTGAAAGTAAATTCCATAACCTGTCTGTGGACCTTATTTTCCTAGAGAAAATCCAACGGTTGCTGACAAATCTGCAAGTGAACATCAAGTGCGAGGTAGGACAGATTCATTTTTCATCTGGTGGGTGTTTATCACACACACCTTGCACGCCAGCACTGTCCCAGGTGCTGGGGATACTGTGTGGTCTCTGCCCCATGGTACTTGCACTCCAGCCAGGAAGGCAGATTAAATCACAATAGCCTCTAACATTCATTGAGTTCTTATGCACCATGCATCCTACTAACCAACTTATTTTGATTAGCTATGTTAGTCCTCAGAAGAATCATATGAGGCAAGTACTGTTTTTAACTCCCATTTTAAAGATAAAGAAACCGAGGCAGAGAGTAATTAAGTGACTTAGTCAAGAGCACAGAGCTCTTAAATGGTGGATCCAAAATGTGAATCCAGGTCAAAGATCTCAAATAAACCTAGCTGTACACTTCAAGGAACAAACTAAACCCAAAGTTAGCAGAATGAAGGAAATAAAGGTCAGATCAGAAATAAATGAAATAGAGACCAGAAAAACAGTAGAAAAGATCAATGAAGCTAGGAGCTGGTTTTTTGAAGATAAACAAAATTGACAAACCTTTTGCTAGACTAAGAAAAAAGACACAAGACTCAAAACAGAAATGAAAGAGAAGACATTGCAACTGACATCACAGAAATACAAAGGATTGTGAGACTATGACCAATTATATGCCAACAATTTGGATAACCTTTAAGAAACGGATAAATTCCTAGAAATGTACCTGCGCCCTCGACCACTACTGTGGGTCACCAATTTTATTTTTAAACTTTATCTATTTGACAGTAAAAAAAAATCTTTTAAACTTGCATTGATCAAGCTTTTGATAAGATTGTGCATTTCATTTTTCCAGTACTTAATCCATCTCTCAGATAATAAGTTTTGTCAAACATTTTCCTGGTCAAAATAAATATTCTGAAACAAATCTCGGAACCTCTGGTTTTTCTAGGTGGCAAAATCCAATTTGCAAAAAGATGAATTAAATTCTTCTCTGGAACAGCTGAAAAGCAAAGTAGAAATGTGTCGAAACTCAAGGGGAGATAGAAAGGTAAGTGTTCAATAGATGCTAGGCAATGAATAGTAAAGATGCATCAAGCTGAAATCATAAATTGGAAATTAACTTATATCTGTGGTCAAGATTTTTTCAGTACCAGAGGGGCCACTGAGTCTTTCTACTTAACCCCTATTTTATTAAATGGAATTAAAGAAGAGAAGAGAAACCAGCTGCCTCCCCCAGCACCTCCCAGGCAGGCAGGTAGAGCCCAGTGAGAGCGTCTTTTCTCTTCCACTTCAGTGAATGAGTTAAGGTTTCATTGTTATTAGCAGTGAGAGAACATTTACTTTTCTATCTTTATTGCTTTTTCTTGCATAGTAACATGTGCTTCTTGAAAAAAGTTCCAACATCCACAAAGCCCAGAGTGGAGAACACACATCCCTCATGTTATTCTAATTCCCTGCAGGGCCCCTTATGACCTCTGTATTTTCATTCACATGTTTCTACACGTCCTTTGGAGAGCAGGGAAAACTGGTTAATCTGCTGTGACCTCTTGAACAGGCCCTTTAGGGACCGCTCTGCCTCTCTGGGGCAGAAACATTTGCTCTCCCACATTTCCTCACTCCCCAACCCCCCTTCCTGCCCACTCCTGCTGGTGTCAGAGTGTTAGACAAGGTGGGGGTAAGGTAGGGGGCCACATAGCCTCCTGGCCAGGTGGGGACAGCAGGAACTTGGATGGACAGGCCATCCTGTGTTGATGGAGGACGCTGGTTGGATGAATCTGCAGAGCAGTAATCAGGAGACTGGAGTGATGTATCGGATGCATGGTGAAGGTGGTGGGGACCAGGGACAGTGCGGCCAGAGCCGAGTGCTCCGTGCCACATTGAGGAGGGTCTCTGGCTGCTGAAAGGCAGGAACATAGGTAGGAGAGATGCAGGGTGCTGGGACTGAGGGAGAGAGAATAGTGGCCTGGACAAGGTGCCAGCAGGGACATGTTCCAATTCTAGAGCTGAGTAGCAGGAGGAATGGGAAGGACTCAGAGTGCACTGGGTATGAAGGAAGCAGACAAGGCCAAGGCGCCTCCTGGCCTGGGTCATCTATTAGGTCAGTGAACCATTCGAGAAAGAATGTGTGAGGACTGCTGAGTGATGTGTGGGAGGTGTGGTGAAGGTGAATATCCTCACGGTGTTTCCCTGCGCGCTTGCGGGGCATGGTCAGGGGACTTGCTGCTCCAGGGCGGTGTATATTTGATGTTGTCATAGAGACGGCCAGATTCCTCCGCCAGAAAAACTGTGGTCATTTTACTCCTGCACACCGTCGCCATCTCGGGCCAAACATTTCCTTCTGAACATTGAATATTAGAGCTAGAAGAGATCCCAGGGAGCATTCTGAGTCCCCATCACACAGATGGGCAGATTGAATCGAACAAGTTTAAATCATTTGCACAGAACAAACCAGTAGAACCAGGAATAGAACTCCTGATGCCCCATCAAGTGAAGAATCTGCTCTCAGTGTAGGAGCCTGAGAGTTGGCGCAGGGTTCCCCACTCGCCCGGGGCCCTCCCTGCAAGTGAGGGGCCTCCAGCAAGCCACCAGCCCCCATTCCTGAGGTTTAGATGGAACCAGCCTCCCCTCCTGCAGCCTCTTTCCGGTGGCTTTCTTCTTCTATGTTCTCAACAGACAGTGACGACAGAAGACCTCCTCAGCTTCGTCCAAACTTGGAAAGAAAAATTGAGCCAGAGGATTCAGTACCTCAACTGCAGGCTGGACAAGGTATCTGTGACTCAAATGGTTTTTACTGTAAGGAATGGATGGGGTGGCGGGGAAGGGTAGGTGAGCTGTTGGGCCCAGGCTCCCTAGGAGACCTGCAGGGCTCAGCAGAGCTCAAAAAAGGAGGGGGCTCCCAGGCCCTTGCTGGACTTCAGGCCTTCTGGGATGTCTTGGAAAGACCACAGGCTGTGGAGTCAGATCTGGGTTGAAGCCCAGATGGGCCCCTTCCCTGCATTGGTCTCTTAGGAGACCCCTCACCTCCTCGGCCCCATCAGGACCCTCAGCTCACCTTACCCACCAGCTGTCAGAGCAGCCTCACCTCTCAGACTCTTTCTTCCCACCCACACCCATGAGCAGCCACCAGCTTCTCCCTGCCCACCCCTACCACCTCATCCAAACCCCCCACTCTCATGACCACCTGGCTGCCCTTATCTTCTCACTCCCGCCCCCTACCTGAGCTGCAGCCAGACCAAACACTAGAAAAGGCCAGTCTGACAGTGTCACTCTCCTTCCCTCTGGGTAAAATCCATACCCTTCACTCAGACCTACACAATAGCCTCTGCAGTCCACCCTCCATGGCCTCTTCATTTCTCTGCCCCCTCCTCCGAAGATGTCACGTCACCCTAGGCCTCTTTTTTTTTTTTAAATGAAAGTTTGTTGGGGTGGCAATTGTTAGTAAAGTTACATAGGTTTCAGGTGTACAATTCTGTAATACATCATCTATATATCACATTGTGTGTTCACCACCCAGAGTCAGTTCTCTTTCCATCACCATATATTTGATCCCTTTTACCCTCATCTACCACCCCCCTCCCCCCTTACCCTCTGGTAACCACTAAACTATTGTCTGTGTCTATGAGTTTTTTCTTTCTTTGTTTGTCTTGCTCCTTTCTTGTGTTCAGTTTTATATACCACATATCAGTGAAATCATATGTTTCTCGACTTTTTCTGTCTGATTTATTTAGCTTAGCATTATAACCTCAAGATCCATAGGCCTTCTCTTATCCCTGGTCTGGTCTGGATCTCCTGGCCCCAGTGGAACCTCTCGCTTCCCCATGTGCCCACAGACCATGCAGGGAGGTCTCCACTTTAGGGACTGTCTCCCCTAGACTGTGCACCCCAGGAGAGCAAAAGAGCCTGTGTCTCCCCCACCCTACACTCAGCCCCTCACACCAGGTTTTGAACACCAGAGGCTATCAAACAACTTCAGGCGGTGGACCGGGGTAGAGGGGTGTCATAGAACCAATGGCGGCATAAATTGATACCCCCTCAAGTTCTACCCTGGCCACCCTCAAGCCCTGTTTTGAATCAGCCCTTTCTGCTATGGGAGGCTCTTCCCACCATACCAGCCGCACTAAGCCTCCATTGCACCACCAGTACTGCTCCTGACAAGAGGAGACAGGAGTCCAGCTGGGTCCTTCCCTCTTACAGTCTACCACTGAGATGAGACTTGGAATAAAACAGGGAACAGCTTAACTAAGTGCTCATTGTGCGCCACCACCCTGACCCTTTCTCTAAGGTCCATCTTGAGCAGGGATTGACCACTCACTCATCCATCATTCATTCATTCACTTGTCCATTGGTCAGAAACACTGCCTAGGCACATCCACAGGCCAGCTTTACAGGTCCGTGACCCTCAGTCTCATAGAAGACACTAGAACATTTTTTTTCACAGCACTGGTCCCAATTTTAACCAAACATTTATTTGTAGAAGTGCATATTAAATCTCTGTCTCTCTGACTAGACTGTAAGGTCCATGAGGACAAGGGTCACATGTTGTGGCCTCTTTACCCCACGTTCCAGGACATAGGCAGAGACTTGTAGAGAGCAGGAACTCGGGAAACATTTTTGAAGGTTGACATGCATGCATGAATGAGTGGCCCTCTAGAAGAGATATGGCCATTACTGTTTTATAGAAGGGAAAATAGAGGCTCAGAGAGGTCAGGCAGCTAGCCTCCAACTGCGACACCTCAGCAAGGTGGTACTGGAATTGGAGCCCAGCCTGCCTGCCTCCCTGGCACCTAGGTTGGACCCACACCCATGGGCCCTTCTCTCTGGCCTTCAGGACAACATCTTGACTGACCTGGAGGTGCAGAGTGACATCCTGGTGTCTTCAGAAGTCCTTGAAGAGGAGGCCAAGGTAGATGTGGTCACCCCTGAGTCCTTCGCCCAGCCGAGTCGCATGGGGAAGCCCATGATTGAAGACCCAGCTGTAGAGGTGATCAAGAAGATCCTGCAGTGAGTGGCCCTGGGGTGCACAGTGGGGGCCCTGACACCACAGCCCATGCCCTGAGCCTTCAGGGACCAGTTTTGGGGTCCCAGGTGGAAAGCCTATGATCTTGAGCAAGGGACTTCTCCTCTCAGAGCCTCAGTTTCCTCCTCTCAAATGGGGCTTATGGTAGGATGGAGTCATGTGGTGTTGTGTGCTCACTGGGATGGTGCCCAGTGCTTGGCCTGAGCTGTCCTCATGGTCACTGGGAATAACACTCACACCCTTTTCTTTGGTTTCAGACTTAAGGACTCAAAACACTCAACACCCCTATGTGACAAAATTCGATCCCAGATAGGTAGAGGCAAATCTGGGTCTCAGGGTAACGGTGGTGGGAAAGCCAGTGGTGCTACCTGGCCAATCCTCACCTTGGATCCTCTGCTCTTGTCCTGGGCGATTGTCACTCAAAGGCTTGAAGCAACACCGGAACCGGGTAGAACACTCCATGAAGGCCTTGTCCAGTGGCAGTGCCATCTCAGCAGGGAGGTAGGGATGCTGGTCTGCCCAGGATCTCCCCTTCCCAGGCCCCTACCCTGTCCCTAGCCTGAGGCCAGAGACTACCCTGTTACTTTACCACAATCTATTCTCAGAATGTGTTGCCCATGCTCACAGCTCTGAGACTCCAAGGGACCCAGCGAGGGGGCCAGCTGTGATGCTGGCTTTGGTGATATCTGTATTCATCCTTGCTGAACGACTTGGCTCACCCAGACTTTCTACTTGGAGAACCTGTCTGGGAGTTCATTGGTTTTCCACAGAGATAGCAGGTGGATCCAAACCCTGAAACCTTCCCACAGACATCATCCCTGCCAGAATGAGGGACATCGGAGGTGGCTTTCCTTGAGGGACCACACCGAACCATAGGAGGAGTCCTGGGTCTCTGCATCCTGGCCATGAGCTCTGCCCACTATGCCCCGTCGGAGTCATTAGACTCATGGCTCAGTGAGCGTGGGCCCTGGCTATCCCCAACACGGATTTTACAGAAGGTGGATAATAGAAGCCACGTGGCCGAGCCAACTTTCTGGGTCTTCTGTGAGCCCTTGTCCTTGTTCATGTGGTTTAATTCCTGGTTTTGAGGAAGTGGCAGTAAGGAAACTCCTGCTTTGCATACCTCCAGAAGGTCTTTTTTTATTTTTTTTTTAAACTTTACTGGGTAACAGTGTGTTTTTCCAGGACCCATCAGCTCCAAATCAAGTAGTTGTTTTCAATCTAGTTGTGGAGGGTGCAACTCAGTGGCTCATGTGGGGATCATGAGCAACCTTGGTGTTCTGAGCACTGAGCTCTAACCAACTGAGCTAACCGACCGCCCCCAGATGGTCTTTTTGAACATGCATGGCATCTGCAGTGTGAAAACAAATTAAGACCAACCAAATGCGAAAAACAAAGGCTATTTATTCAGAGCTTGCTACAGCAAGGGAGTCAGCCACATCACATGCAGTTTAGTGGAGACTCAAGGGCAGGCAGAGGAGTGGGAAAGCTGTGTGATGGAGAAAAGGGAGGGATTCGGGCGTGCCTGACTGGAGGCTGTTGGCACAGGGAAGCTGCCAGCAGACCAGCACCAGGGCGTCTTATGTGACTAGTTAGGAGAGCATATTTGGCTGTCTCTGGTTGGTCCTAAGTTGGGAGCAGAGACAAAATTTTGGGAAGTTGTCAGTTGTCAATACTTGGTTATGTGGGCCAATTATTGCAGGAGTTATTGTTTAGCTTTGTGGGTTGTCACTAGGATAACCATCTGGCTTCCTGGCTTCCCACAAGTCTGACTTATGGCAGGCTGGTTCCCGAGTTGTTTATTGTAATAAGGAGTTGGTTTCTCGGGCAGGTTGCTGCAGGTTGTGGGTCAGACTTCTGTATTTATATGTGGTCCAGCCATGGTGCATTTGTGTAATATATTCAGTCTCTCGGTGGTTACAGAATGAAATCCATGTTGCTAGGGCTGCCAGATAAAAATTCAGGAACCCTAGTTAAATTTGAATTTCAGATAAAAGACACATAATATTTTTAGTATAATTATGTCCCAAATATTGCATGAGACATACAATAAATGACTCGTTGCTCATATGAAATTCAAGTTAATTGGGAGTATTGTGTTTTTATTTCAAAATCTGGCAACCCTATATGTGGCTCAACCTATTTTTCTTCGGGGCCTCACCACAGAGAAGCAAGGATTCCAATTTCTGTGATCGAGCACCTCTACCCCTTGTGCCCTGCCGGTGGCCTTGGGTGGGTTTTAGTGGTAAGGGCTCCATCCCCATAGTACGGTTGTCTCCAGAGCTGTTGAGGAGTAGAGGCACCTGGAAGGATTCAGCCCCAGACATGGCAGTCAGGTTGCCCTGCGAGCAGGCCCAGCACCTCTAACAACCCAGGGGTGGGAGTGGGGGTGTCAGATCTCCCCATGCCTGTCCTCAGCCTCCAGAACACTGACCCACCTTTGTCCCAACAGTGGCACACGATACACCAAACCCAACCGAATGGACAGAAAGTACCAGGTGCTTGGGGACGGGCCGCCTCCTCGGGCTGAGTAAGTGACAACGCCTTTTCCTTTACCTCCATTTTAACCTCTTGTCTCTACCTGGGGGCAGCTAAACCTGACCCTGTTGAGGCGAAAATAAGATGTAGGGGGCAGAGCAGGAGGGGTCAGTGAACGGACAGGTAAGGGTCAAGGTCAGTTTGTCTCAGCCCATTTCACTTGAATGTGTTGAGAGATATTTTCACCAAAATTTCACATTTTCCAAACTAAGTGTTTTGTGGTAGCAGAGCAGCTACCCCTTTGAGGGTTGGGTTTTCTTTTGTTTTTTAAATACTTCCCCCTCGCCCATTCCTCTTTTATTTTAATTTCAGTGATTAAAACAAAATCTGCTTCACTTAATGTGGCTACGTTTCAAACACACTAGCAGAATTTCAACTTCAGAAAACAGAATCCAGGTCTACAGCCAGCCCTCCCCATAGTCAGGGACCCCACCATGCCAGCACTCCCTACTCATCAGTCTTTTTTGCCCCAGTGGTCTCATCAACAGGATTTTGTGCACGTGCAAAGAAGGGTGGCTTTTACATCAGGCAGCCCAGAAGTCATGTCTAAATCAGCAGGTAGACACTCCCTTGCCCCACACACCCAAAGACATTCCCCACTGTTAAGACCTTGACTCTCAGTTTTGCGGAGCTCTGTCATTTTATCCCATTTGTAGATTTACATAACCATCACCGCAATCTAGAAACAGAAGTGTTCCATCACCACCTCCTGCTTCTCCTTAGAGCCACATCCACCCCTTCCCCCCCCCCCCCCCAGCACCATCCCTAGCCCTGGGCAACCACTAATCTGTTTTCCACCCCTATAATTTTGTCACTCCAGGAATGTCATATAAATGTTCTCATACAGTATATGACCTTTCAGGGTGACTTTTTGCACTCAACATAAGGCCCTTGAGATCCACCCAAGTTGTCACGTGTATCAATAGTGCATTCTTTTGTATGGCTGATAGGTATGGATGATAGCCATGGTATGGAGGCACCACCGTTTTTTAGTGCTTAAAAAGAAAAATCATAGGCTAAACAGAAAATAAATGAATTGGGCATTTATTCAAGCTCTGAAAAAAGGGAGGCTTTCTTAGCATTATACTGTGGTTAGTTGCTCAGAAAATAGAATCAGAATGATTATGTTTTTACCCCCACATTGGGATTCTGGCTAAATGACTTTTCCCTAAGCCTCGGTCTTCCCCTCTGCACCGTGGGTAGAAGAGAAGCCTCCTCTTATTGCTGTGGAGGGGAGCCAGCAGGTTCCCAAGTGTCACCCACAGGCCTCCCTGAATACAAGATTGTCATACTGAGAAGCACTAGATTAAATCACAAGGAAAAAGACAGAAACACTTGGCCAACAAAATTTTAAACTCCTCTGGGTTAAAATGCAATTAAAAGTTAGATAACAACCAGCGATGAAACAATGGTGGCAAAGAAGGACAACAAAGAAAAAGGCCTTTAAAAATTGGCTGCCTCCCCTTCCCCTAGCAAATTACTAAGGAAAAACCTTGAGAACGCAGTAAGTAGGGTAAAGGAAGAGACCATGCCCAAAGGAGGAAATAAAATTAGGAAAAACACATGGAGAAAACATTCTTGCTAGAATGGAGAGAAGTGGAAGGGGAACAGGTCCAGTCCATATTTTGCCTGAGATTAACCAACCTATAAATAGATTTTAGTGGAAGTTCCCAGTTCATCAAGGAAGGGTGGAGACCATCCTTCCCAGGCACTGCAGATGGGAAGTATTAAAGAAACAATTATTCTGACACTTGTTACAACAATAAGGGGGACTTTATGTGGGACTGTTGCATTAGTGTGTCCCCACTGTCACAACAGGGGAGAGATGAGACTCAACTCAGAATACAAGGACAGTGGGGATTTATAGCCAATGTGCAGAGTGGGTGGGTGGGGGGTCAGTGGATGGAAAACTCAAGGGTAGTGGGATTCCTGCTGAAACTACTTAACAGGGTTCTTGCAGGCAGGCCAGGGGGATCAGCTATCAAGGGTGGGTGGGGGGATTGTCTCTAAACTGATTTAGCAAGGTTTCTGCTTAACACAGAAGCCTGCAAGCCGAAGACAATGCCCAAGGATGAGGCCTAGTTGAAAAGTGGGCTCAGAGGAGCCTGTCTAAAGTTCGATCAAGGAGAGAGTCTTTATGAGTCCCCCCTCTTGTTCAAGGAAAGAAAAGCAGAATGTAAGATATCCGTGAACCTAATTCCGAACCTATTTTAAAATCAGCAGAAGGAAATACAATAAAATGTCATCATTGATTTTTCCTTCTTGTTTTTCATCATATTTTCAATTTTCTTTAATTATGATGAAGGAATTTTAAAATGAGAGATCGAGTGACCTATTACATATATTTTAGAAATTGGCCAACGATGGTGTGTTTATAAACAGTCACTGCGTCACTTTACAAAAGCTGGAAAATGAAGTGTCCTACAGCTACATGTAGTTCTAATACATCTGTCCTTTACTTCACTCTTACTACTGAGCTGGTTGACCTAACTGGACAGGATCTGTGCAAATGTGTTTAACTAAGCCCTCATGTGCGCACAGTTACCGAAAGGCCAGAGGTACTAGAGTGAGAATGTTTGGTCCTACAGGAAGCCCTGCTCATTTGATAATATTTACAAGAAATCATTATTTCTTCTTTCAACCAATACTGAGGCACTGATAGGTACAGGCACTGCACTGGGGTTGGGGGTTCCATGATAAAGAAAAATAGACACACGTAGTCCGTGTCATGGTGGACCTGAACATCTGCTGGGCGAGATGGAGGTTAATCAGCCAGTCACACAAAGCAATCCCAGATCCCCCTGTGGGGAGTGCTATAGAGCTAAGGGCCACTCTGGGAGCGTTGGAACTAGGCAGTCAGGAATTGCCACCAAGCCAGGATCTGAGGAAGAGCAGGAACAAATGCGACCAAGAGGAAAAGTTAGCAGCGTTCTCTGGGGAAGAATCAGTGTGTGCAAAGGTCCTGGGGAGGGAGCGGGTAAGTACAAGGAGTGATTAGACCCGGTCCCTCAAGGACTTGTCTCGTGTGTGTTGCAGGGACTTTAAAGGGATCATCCTGACCCTCCTCTGGGAGAAAAATGAGCATCTGCTGAACATCGTGGAGGTGAGGGCTGCTGCCCACAGGCCTCGGCCTTTCCCTCTGCCAGCCGCTGACCACATGTCCCCAGCTGCCTCTGCCTCCCACAATCTGCTGATGATGGCCTTGTGGGTGAAACTGAGGAAAGCAGAATCTAGCTCCCATGACCATGGCCACCCACCTAAACCTCATTCATTCATTTATGCATTTATTCAGCCACCAAACGTTTCTTGGACACTAACTGCATGTCAGATACTGGGCGTGCCAAGAGGAACAAGCCCATCTTGCCCCTGAGGCCATTGCTCAGCAGGAGGGTTATAGACATGGCAGCAACACAGGGAAACAGGTGGGGTGATGGGAGTGGCACCTGGGGGTCCTTCTGTAGGAGCTACCCAGTGCTCTGTTCCAGCACACTCAACACAGGCGTGTCTGTGCATTTTCCTGTCTGCCTCCTACTGGGCTGTGAGTCCTTCAGAGCAGGGGCTCCGGGTCATCCATGTCAGTGGCCCACAGCCTGGTACCCAGGTGGGCGCTATAGGAAGCTCTCAACCTGGCCATGGAAATGACATTCCGTTTTGGCCTTGAAGGATAAATAGAATTTTGCCATTTACTCACTTGTGTCTCCCCTAGCCCCGCAGTGCCGGCAGTTGTGAAAAGGGCAGACAGACAGGAAGAGTGTCACCGGCATAGGGGACAGCAGGAGAGAAGGCTAGGAGGTGTCGAGAGCAGGACCAGAGGATGCCAGGAGCATGGACCAGAGTCCCGTAAGAAGGGTCCTTGCCCACACACTGGTCAACCCTCTATTGTAGGAGTTTTACCGCAAAGAGAAGCGTTCAGTCACCAGGCCTGACTGCATGTACGACACCTTCGACCAGTGCACGGAGAACATTGGCAAGAAGATGCTGGAGTACCAGAGCCAGACCAACGAGTACCACAACTCCTGCCTCATAGGTGGGTGCGGGCAGGGGGGCAGGCCCAGGGTGTGACATGAAGCCACTGACTGAGCGAGGCCTGGGCCTCACGGCCTGCATGTTACCCTCCTGATCTGGAGGTCACCAGGGAAAGTAGGGGAGCCTCCTGTGAAAAGCCCACATCTTAGAATTAGGTAAAAACCTTGATCAGATTAAACTGGGAGAAATAGTGATGGCCTGCCCTCCACCATATTTCTTGAGAAATATGGTGATTTGTATCACTAAAAATATTTTGTTCGTTGCAGATAGTTTTGACAGCTTTATTGAGATATTCATGTAACACAATCCACCCATATAATGTGTACAATTCAATGGATTTTAGTATAATCAGAGTTGTGCAACCATTACCACTGTCAGTTTTAGAATCCCTTGTTCCTCTATCACTTCCCCAGCCCTAAGCAACCACTAATTTTCTTTCTGTCTCTATAGATTTGCTTATTCTGGGCTTTCACATGAAAAGACCACATTTCATATAGTATGTGGTCTTTTGTGTCTGGCTTCTTTCATTTTGTATAATGTTTTAAAGGTTCATCAGGGTGTAGCGTGTATCAGCACTTGATTCCTTTTTCTGGCTGAATCATATTCCGTTGTATGCATTTACCTCATTTTGTTTATCTGTTCATTCATTGATGGCCGTTTGGTTATTTCCACCTTTTGGCTATTGTGAATAATGCTGCTATGAACACTCATGTACAAGTTTTGGTATGGACATACGTTTTCATTTCTCTTGGGTGTATAACTAGGAATGGAATGGCAGGGTCATGTGGTAACTTGTGTTGAATCATTTGAAGACTCCTTCCAGAGTGCCTACTGTAGCTTGGCCTGTGTTGGGCAATGATGAGCTTGGTAGACACAGCCTCCTGGAGAATAGGGACATGAAAAGAGGCAGGTAGAATACACCTGGCCATTTATACTTATTGTAATGACATTAAAGGAGCTGTGAAAACATGCCCAATGGACCCCCTTTTGCCCATTTCTCCATGTTCCTCTATGTCTTTGTCCATAGCCATGTCTGTTTAATGCAGTTGTTAAGTCCTAATTATTCCTGCTTCTAAGGCAGGGAACCTGAGGGCCCATCACAGGCCTGCTGTATTGGTTGAGGATAGAAGAGGGAAAGGAATGGGGGAGAGCCAGATCTGGGGTCAAGACCCAGCACTGCCATCTCCCAGCTGTATGACCTTGACCAAGTCACCTCACTTCTGTGAGCCTCTTTCCCTGTCTGTAAGTGGAGATAAAGGCAAAACCCTCCGTGCAAGGCTTTTTTTGAGGATTAAGCCCCTTGCATAGACCTGCAATATATAAGGGAAACTGCTGTCATTCTCATTACTGAGGTTAGGCCATGGCTGGAATTGAAACTACAGACAGCATTGTGTTTCTCTAGCTCAGAATTTCCCCAAGTGAACTCTGTGGGATCCCGTCCTCTATGATCCTCCTCAAAAGAAAGTTTCTGTGGTCAAGAAATGCTGAAAATTATGTGCCTCTCTGGAAGATTCATAGTTCATGTTAAATGGACACTTCCATTTCCTACGGTTTGTGAGTCCAGTGTCCTGATCAACTTCCCACTGGAAACATAAAAATGCTGGATAGAAACTTTTTGTGATGAACTCTTTTAAATGCATTGAGCTAGCTGTAAAGTAAGAAACACACAAGGCCCCAAAATTAAATAAAATATGAACTATAAAAGATAAATTAAACAGTGATTTTGGCTTTTGCCTGAGGGCTTTGCTGACTCCCCATTTTCATGGCCTTCGGGGCACTGTAGACAAAGCCCCAGACCTCCCAAAGCAGAAAGTCTGACAGGACACATGCCACATGAAACTGGACTCCGCCTGCTGAGTCAGGTGAATGAGACAAAACCACCTCTCCCACCCACAACGAGAAGGCAACTGTTTTATTAAAATCCTTGATCCTGGGTAAAGAAAAAGAGGAAAAACCCCGATGAGAATCTGTAACTATAAGCCAGCCGTTGTGTGGTGTTTAAACCTGAAGTCACACTGAGATAAACCTGAATTCAACTTTGTTTCCATAGATCTCTCACTGATACGTTAGCTTAAAATGATCGTGGCTTAGTTGTGCTCAGATACCTGTTTAGTGGAGACACTACAAATCTGTAGTAAAAACCACCTTCAATTCAGGCCTCCAAGGAGTCCCACAAATAAAATGCCCAGAATTAAGAGGTCACTGTAAAAACAAACGAAACACAAACACAAGGAAAAAAGGCACCTTGAACATGAGGCAGCTGGATGAGGCCAGTAACAACTTCAGATATTGAACATATCAAACACAGAATATAAAAGAATTATTCATTAAAGAGCAAATTGGAAACACGAGTAAGGAGGAAGAGACTATTAAAATGACCAAGTAGATATGAAAGGAAACCAAATAGAACTCCTATCTTGGGCAAATAAACAGTTGAAATTTAAAAATGATGAATGGCTTTGGTATCAGATTATTCACTGCTGGAGATGAAATCGGTGAACTGGAAGGTAGAGCCAAAGAAAATACCCAAAATACAGCACAGAAAAACAGATGAAAATTGGGGAGAAAGGTGAAGAGATATAGAGGAAAGAATAGGTCTAACATATAGCTATTTTAGAGGTCCAAAGGGAGAGGAAATAGACTAGAGTCAAAGCAATATTCGAAGAGATAATGCATGAGACAGATCTGCTAAAAGACACAATGCATTTTAAATGAGCTGAAAAATTCTGCAGAGTATAAAAGTCCTTTGAACTTTTTTAATCCAGTATTTTCTATACCGGTTTGAACACAGGTTCCCTTTTGATGAAATGGCTATTACCACATTGAAGACCAAGTCTTTCTCTTTGGGAGACTGCCTTGGGCCTTCGTTAGAGAGATCACCTCAGCAACTTAGTTCTGTTCTGCCCTCTCCCCTGATCCCCCACCCCCAATGTCTACAGAATTACGAGCCCAGATGAGGAGATTTGAGGAGCTGCTGCCCCAGGTATGTTGGCTGGTGATGGAGAATTTCAAGGAGAACCACTGGAAAAGATTTTACACCTCCATCAGAGAGATCCAGGAACAGTTCTGGGATTATCAGAAGCAACTGGAGAAAAGGAAGGTGAGGGCCCCAGAACTAGCCCTCCCTCTCCAGGACCAGGGGCCCTGGGAATTCAGAAATGGGTGCAGGGCATAGGCAGAACTGAGTCCCAGGGAATGCAGTGGGCTAGGCTTGGGATTGTAGGATGAGGGCTGAGGGACAGAAGGTATTGGAGAAATGAGTGGAGCCAATAGCTTCTTCATAGAAAACATTCAATACACTCCTTGTTGGATTTAATGGGTGGTCAGCTGGGTTCCATGTGGCCATGGTCATTGAGATCAACAATGATTGTCCACCTGGTCCTTGCAGCCGTGAGATGTGGATGCTGTTGATTTCATTGGACTAAAGCCCTGATTGTGCTGGACAGATACCCTCTCCCTACCTTCAGAGTCGGCTCCTGCCATGCCTCTATCTTGCCTTCTCTGCCCCTCCTCTGCCCACCCATGAGCCTTCAGACATCCAGGTCACAGCACATATCAGCCTAGCCATGGCCATAATTGGCAGAGGACATGGGCCAGGGACTTTTTGGTTCTGACCTCGAGATGGTGGTGTCAAAATCCTTGCTGATTTTTGGATGTTTTGATTGAAGGATACAAATGCCCAGAGTCTCCATCCAAATCTCGGACACCCTGCACGTTTCCAAGAAATGGAGTCTCTATGTCGACTGGAAGAGAAAAGACAGGAGGATTTGGACACTATAATTAGGGAAACCAGGGAGAAGCTGGAGGTCAGTGATGCCACCGACTCCCAGGTCCAGGTGCTGAGGGCTGCACTGCACTCCAGAGAGATTAGCCCAATTGACAGCCCACCAACAGCACTAAGCATGGCGCTGGCATGCTGGCCTAAGTGGGGCATGGAAGCGGGCGGGTTTTACAGGTGGAAATGATCATTCTTGGCTGTTTTAATTTGCATTTTTTGATTTCTAAATTAATTACAAAATTAATGAGAATTTTTTTTTTTTAAGATCTAGATCTCTAGTTTTATTTCCTCTTTGGTGAATTGTCCCTTGGCCATTTCTGAATCATTTCCTATCTTCAAGCCAAGTCACCTCTACCTTTTGGGAGAGGCTTCCTGGCTGAAGACCAGATGCCAGTGAACTTGAACACAGTTGATACATGGCTTTGCTCTTGTCTCACCTGCTGGCTCCCCAAATCCCCCTCAGCCTGCTTTTGGAGGCAAGTTCCTCTCCCTGAAGCACCAGGCCCCCCGTGTTTCCTCCAGGAAGCTACCAGGAAGTATGGCCGGGTTTTCATAACCAGCTTGGCCGCCTTCGCTGAGAAGTTCCTGCTGCAGTTAGATGAAGTGGTCACCATTGATGATGTCCAGGTTGCAAGTAAGTGGCACCGCTGGCCTTGTGCCCTGGCCCCAGGGGGTTGGTGAGGTGTAGGCTGATGGGCCTAGAGGGTTCTGCTTTCCCCCAATTCCACCAGAATGAAAGCAGATTCTCCACTGAGGGGACTGATGAATTTTTGGTTTTGTTTTCATTAAAAGTAACTTTTTTTTAATTAAAAAAGCAAATCCCAAATGGCTCAAAGGTTATATATAAACAATGAAACTCTAATAGTAAATATTTTCATAATCTTGAGATAGGGACAGCTTTCCTAAGTATGAGATGAGAGCCAGAAACCACAAAGGAAATGGCTGGCACTTCTCTGTGGCCAAAATAAAAACAAGGAAAAATGTCAAAAGATGGAAAGACAAACCACAAACTGGAAAAATATCCTGATAACCTAAAGGTCAGAAGGCCTACTATCCTTGTTGTACAAAGAACTCTCATAAGTCAAATTTATAAAAAGAGACAAAGGACAAACACATGCAATTCAAAAGAGAAGTAATTCATACGACCAGTAAATGTAAAAGATGCTTGACTTTACCTATGATGAAAAATGTGAATTCAAACATTACCATATCAGTTTTCACCAATAGCCTTGCAAGGCTTTTTTTTTTTTTTAAAGATTTTATTGGGGAATTGGGGGAGGGGAAAAGACAAGTTGCTGTCCTTTGGTTCTTCAGTCTATTGGGTTGTTGGAAAAGTCATGACGTATTTTTTCTCTGTTTTTCGTTGCAAAAATGCGTCATGACTTTTCCGACAACCCAAAAGTTGTGGAGGATGTCGCTTCACTAACCCATGTTGATATTGTGATCATTGTGCTCTTCCCGGATGAGGCAGTTGATTGCTGGCCATTGGACGGCAGCTCACGCCAGCTGCCAGCTGCTCACGCTGGCTGCTGGCCACTCACAATAGTTCACAGCAACCCACTGCAGCCCTACTGCAGCCCACGCCGTCACCAGCGACTTACGGCAGCCCAGCTCCAGGTTGAGCTGTTGTTCACCATCTTAGCTGTAGACGGCGCAGTGTCACTGGCCCTAATGTGGGATCTGAACCGGCGGCCCTGCTGCTCAGAGCTTGCGCTCCCAGGCCAACTCTTAACCAACAAGCCACTCGGCCTGCCCTTTTTAGGGCTTTTAAGCTCAGTGGCAACCAGCCCTGGTGAGAATGTGAGGAAGCCCAAGTGCTACAGAGACCCTTGGAGAAGTGTAACATCAATACCACTCCCTCAGAGAACCCTCTGTCAGTACCTGTCAAAATTCTTTTCTTTTTTTTTTTTTTTTTAGCTGAGCCATCCTGCCACCTGTTGGCAGCTCAGCGGCAACTCAGCTCGGACTGGGCATCGAACCACAATTGCTCAGAGCTCAAACCCTTGAGCGAGCTCTTAACCAACTGAGCCACTCGGCCGGCCCCAGTACCTGTCAAAATTCTGACTGCACATCTTTGACCTAGCAGTTGTTACCCTGGGAATTTATCCAACAGAAATACTTGCACACTTTTTCAAAGATATATTTTCAAACATATTCGTCACAGCACTAAAATTGCAAAGAATTGGAAACTACACTAATATCCAGGTATAGGGGATTGGTTAAATGAATTATGGTCCAGATGTACAAGTGAATATTGTGCAGCTGTTAAAGTAGGTGCAGTAGGTCTATATGTGCCTACGTGGAAAGGCAGGAAGGAATACTGTTATATGAAAACACAAGTTGACAGTTAGCACTTACGTATGATAGCATTAAAAAAAACCACACACATACAATATAAACATGCATACTCACGTATATGTAAATGAATCTGTGTCAGAGAGGTAGAGAGAGACACAGAGAGTGAGAGAGTCAGAGCCTGAGAGACAGGTACCAGATTGTTGACAGTGCTCACCTCTACTGGTGGCTGTGATAGGGAGAGACTTCTAGAAACTTCTCTTTTTCCAGGTTAGGTGATTTTTAAAGTTTTTATAATGTACCTGTTACATGTATAACTATACAAAAGACTCAAATCATGTATTAAATGTTATCCATTTATCACTAATCTATTAGGTAATTAAAATGTTATTTTCATTAAAAATTTTTATTACAAAGACAATAAATATATATTATGGTAAAATAAGAAATTCAATTTGAATTACAAAGGAAGTTAGGAAGACAGCCTACCTATCTGGTGGATTCAGCTTTTCCGTGGGAGGGGCCTCTGCCTCCACAGGAGACTCCAGTGGGGAGGCGCGGGCTGAGCCCTCGTTTCTCTAAACGTAAGATCAAGGGGTAGGCCCCTTGAGCTCAGGCTGTGGGTGAGGCCACGGTCAGTAACCTGTCTCTTACCTGCCAGGGATGGAGCCCCCCAAACAGAAAACATCAGTCCTCATACGGAGGAAACTCACTGGACTCTCCCTGGAGGAAGAGGGTGAGAAGCCCCTGATTGAACGGGGGAGCAGGTAAAGTAAGAATAGGAGGAATACGTGAATGGCTGTATCTGCTGTAGAATAAGACCTGGTCACCTGGGAATGGCATGAGGTGCTAAGCTTCAGTCTCCTCATCTGTGAAATGGGCATGGCAGCCTATCTCACATGATGTTATGAAGAGAAAGTTAAATGAGCTTGTACTTGGAGTGCCCCTGGCACATACTGAGAGCGCAACAGCTATTGGTTTACATAATAAGGTCCCACAAAGGGGCCCACAAAGAAATGGAGGCCTGTCCCAGGGGGAGGCATGTTCTGGGTTGCTGGTGGCACTGTGAGCCACTGCAGCTGTCTGTCATGTGTGCCGGGAGCTATCAAAGTGCTTGTCCCTGTGTCTCAAGAATGTGACTCTGGAAGAGAAGTAGGGCATTGATTTGCCAAGCTAAGTTCTTAGCAGTGGCTTTTATAGCGCAGTAGGAACAATGGACCAGGAACCAGTGACTGCTACCTGGCTGGCCAACAGATGAGAAAAGTGAGACCCAGAAACAGGAAGCAACTAGAGGTGTGGCAGTCCCCTCCCCCATGCAGAACCCAAGACTGTCTATTCACATGGCTTTAAACAGTATGAAAATATGAAAAAGAACTTGAAGAAACTTAACATTAAATGCTCAGAAGGGTTTTTCTTTTAATTACGACACTTAAAGAAATGCTAGCTTTTCTAAGGATGAAGCCACGCCTGTGGGGTTTTTACATGCACGTTTGTTTGTAGGAAGTGGCCCGGAATCAAACCCACCGAAGTCACCATCCAAAACAAGATTCTCCTCCGGAAGACTTCATCGATCACCACCACCAAAACGACCCTGGGCCACCTGGCAGCCGTGGAAGCCCGCGATGCCGTCTACCTGGTGAGTGAAGAGACGGGCTGGGACGGAAGTGTCCAACGGAGCACAGGGCAGCTCAGTGTGGCGTGCTGGGGAAGGAGGGACCTTTCCATCACAGGTGCCCTGACATTTGGCCCTTGGAGCAGATAACACATGTCGGGGTGCTCCAGACACAGTGTCAACACGCAGGGCAGTTGATATTCTAAGGCACAGGATCCTGGTGACAGCGTGGGTCAGATGGCGTGAGCCCGTGTTGCGGGCACCCAGATGGGGGACCCCCCCACCCAGACTGAGGGCAGGGTGAAGGAAGGTTTTCCAGAGGAACAGTTGGGTCACAGCGAGGGGACAGAGTTAGTCAGAGGCACACAGACCCCAGGAGCAGTGGGTGGAACAGCTGATAGTTACTGAGTACCTATTGTAGCTTCTGTCCTCAATATGAGGCATCTCATTGAATCCTTGTAACGACCCCATGAGGAGGTAGAATTGTCCCCATGTTACTGCTGAGGACACTGAGGCTTAAAGAAACATGCCCCCCGTCTATGCCACTACAGAGTAGCAGAGCTAGGATTAGAACCCAAGTGGGGCTTGCCTGAAGAAGCTACACCCAGATGCCACCTGTGGGACCTCTCGGCTCTGAAGAGGTGTGGACCTTTGACTTGGTGCCCAGAGAGAAACCTTGTCCTGCCCAGAGATAGGCTGACTGGTGTTGGGAGAGCCTACAGGGCCCAGGGCTTGCCCTTACTGGGCCACCATGTCAAGCCCCAGGCAGAGGGGGCAGCTCTGCCTGCTTAGGGCCTAGAGGGCTCAGCCTCCCGAGAAAGCCAAGAAGCCTGAGTTCCAGGGATGCCTCAGTGCAGGACAGCAGTTAAGAAGGAGTGCAGAGTCCAGTAGACCAGATACTAGTCCCTGCTCAGCCTCTTTCTAGCTGAGTGACCTTCAGGCAAGGCTCTGAGCCTCAGTTTCCCCATCTATAAAACAAGGAAAACAATAGGACCTGCCTGATCAGTTGTTGAGCAAATTACATGAGAAATGACTTGTGGCAATCTTGCCAGTGTCTGGGGTGGGTTAAAAACTACCTGCCGGCAAGTTACAGAGTTCTTCTAGGGCACAGAGTCCAGAAGTCCCTCCTCATGTGGCCTCCTGCTGCTGCCTTGTTCCCAGAAATATTTAGCAGCATTTGAGGAGGAGTTGAAGAAGATCCGGGATGATGACATATCGCAGGTGAAGGCAGCTCAGCGCTGGAAGGACAGCTGGAAGAGCTCCGTGCACACCATCCAGGGCCTGTACTTGTGATACCTCAACTCACTCCAAATAAAGGCTCATTTTGTATGGACTCCTTCTTTATACATCTGTCTGTCTGTCCTTCCATCCAGCCGTCCATCTACCCATTCATCCATCCATCCATCCATCCATCCATCCCTGCATCCCTGCTCTGTGCTCAGCACTTTGGCTTCATTAGTCACCAGGACATGATGTGGTACCTGCCCAGGTGGACATCGGTTCCATTGAGAAAGACTGAGGTGAAAGGAGGCATGCCACACGGTTAGCAGGGATGGTAGGCGACAGGAATGGCTCATTTAAAATAAGAGACCAGCACTTCAAAGGAAATAACTTCCAAAAATCATGCTTGGTACTTCACCTTGGAAAATGAAATAATTCAAACTTATGGGAAAGAGTATATTTTACATTTAACAAAAAGTGGGCTATAATTGCAACTATGCAGTGATTCCTAGAACCTATGAAGAATTAACCCAGTGTTGATTGGGTATCTGCCTGGCAACTTGCCTGGCCAAATTACAGCATTTTGGAAAAAATCTTCAAGGCCTCCTTAATTTTCCTTAGGGCCTCTTTAATCCCACGGGACTCAGATCATGCTCTGTGGAAACCTCCATCCTGTGGTCTTTTTTTGGTCGCCTTTCTCCTCTTTGATTGCTAAGTGGCCCAACCATGCCAGGTCTCATTTGTCATTAGCTTTCTATGCCACTTGGATAGGTTGCTCATACTCTTCTCTCAACATCATAAACTCCTGTTTCTTTCACATGGTTGGCATTTTGACTTTGCATCAATTCACATTTTCACATGCTTTCTCTCTTTTAGTGACTCATGAGGTAGGCTCCTTATATACTTAGGTGGTTTCTTCTCACTGCCTTTTCCTTTCCTCACGCCAGCATCTAGTGCAGTATACATTTTGTACCAGCTGGTTGATGGGCTGTTATGGAATCAGCAATATTGTACTTGGTTGCTTTGCTTCAAGTATTAGTTACCCCACCTCCATGCCCTACCCCACAACTGGGCCCTTAGCCAGCTGACAAATCAATATCTGCATCCTTGGAATCATTCTAATGGCCGGGCCTTGTCCAAGGCTGAGCTGTGTGAATGACCTATGATTCGAGAGTAGGCTGAAGCAATCTCTTTGATAGCCAAGACCCTCCCCTCTTCACTTGATCTTAGCCAAAAGGCCGATGGGACCCTCCGCTCTTGCTTCTATGACCTCTCTCTACTCAATATCGATTTAAGCTTCCGTTATCCCCTATTTTCCAGTGTTCAGTGGCTGTGCGGCCTCTATAGCTTTAGGGATCAGTCTCTTGGGAGGATTAGCCCCTTTCAGCTGACTCACCGTGGAGGCCTTTGTGGGGAGATTAGGGAGTTTTGCTTGATCAGCACATCCTTAGCTGCACCAAGGCCTGGATTTTAGCAGGGCTCTGGCAATCTCCTCCTTTTGTTTTTTGTTTTGTTGTGTTTGGGTTTTTTTTTTTTTCTTACTCAGTTAAAACAAATGCAATTGTCTAGAAATTTCTCTGCATTTGTCTGTGAGGCAGTAGTCGATGGGAGAGGGAGTGATCGTGATGTTAATGATTAATCAAAAGATCTGTTCAAAGATCCCGTTTGTCATGGATCTATTTTTCCTGACCTTATGTACGCAGAAATACCGGGGAGGCTGGGCTTCATCCACACATGTAATTTTGAACATGTTGTTGTTTAGCTTTAAAAAGGAGTTAAAATTAACTCCTGCTAAAATGATTTTCAATTAAATAACTAAGGGAAAAAAGATGAATAAAAATTTTTTTCAAGTTCACAAGGGAGATGAGTGATGGAATTACTTCCTACATTCTCCTCCACTGTCAACGTTTGAGGAACGAGTCAGGTCCTCTAGGAGTTCGGCTGGAAGAGGAATCACTTTCAGGTGGGGGCTTCAAGGAAGATTTCCGGGGAGAGGAATTGCTCATGACACTGAGTAATGCCACAACCAAGTGCCTGTGCCTTATTGGGTGGTACATAAGGTGACAGAAATGAGAGTTTTGGTTTTGGTTTTGAAGACAATATAGAGAAGAAACAGATGAGTTCAGATGGCAGGTGAGCTGAGGGCAACCGGAAGTCCCTAAAATTGACTCTGTAAATACTGGAGGGTGGAACAGACGTTGGTAAAGTTGCCTATGGCGGCTGCAAAGTCCAAGAGGCTCTGAGAGGGCGGGCAAGGAGTGTCTCTTTCTTGGGCTGCACTGCAAACACCAAAAAAAATCCATCAGGTGAGATGTGAGGAACAGATAGATTCTTGGAACATGGGTACTGTCAACCTTTCATTCTAAATGGTGCTTGCTGAACTGAGAGAAGGGAGGAAGAGATAGCAATTCAACTCAACCAACAGCATTAGTCCTGTCTGCCTTGTATAGGTGTTTTGGTGTTTGTGTCTAATGTGGCTCTCTCCAGATGAACAGACTAGGTGTGGAGAAATGCATGAAGGGCTTTAGAGGGAAGTTTCACACTTGAAATACTTCCACCTTTCTCAGCCCAGGATAAGCTGGCAACAAATCCATTTTCCTTCCTCACATCTGGGCCTTGACTTGCACTCCAAGAGAGGTTATTATGAAAAGGGAGAGCAAAACCTTCTCTGAAATAATATGCCAAATTTTGTATCTATATATTACTTTCACATAGTCTGACCTTCCCCCACAAAAGGCAAGAACCATTGTGCCTAAAGAGTAACCAGTTTGTGTCATCTCTGATGTCCCTTAATTTCCCTGAAATCCAATTATATCCACGGCATGGGGATTAATTCTTGAACTCCCTGGGCCTTGGACCATTCCCAAAGAAAACAAACACAACTTCCTAATCTGCCCTTGCTATGTCATCTACCCAGGGACTTCTGAGAACACCCTGGTATGTCTTAGTCAAAAATCTATCTAGAATGGACACTTTACCCAAGAACATATATGAAGGGCCAATAAACATGAAAAGATACTCAATATCATTCATTAGTCATGAGAAGATGCAAATGAAAACCTCAATGATATCTCTGTATCTCCACTGAGATGGCTAAAATTTAAAAGACTGACAATACTAAGTACTAGAGAGTATTTGGAACAACTGGAACTCTCGTACATTGCTGGGGGTTAGAGGGGAGAGTCCAAAATGGTGCAGAAAACAGTTTGATAGTTCTTATAAAGTCAGGCATGCACTTACCCTATAACTAGCAATTCTACACCTAAGTCTTTATGCAAAAAAAACATAGGACCACACCAAGACCTGATTGTTTAGATGCTTTATTCACAATAGCCCCAAACTGGAAACAATACAAGTATGTATCAAATATGAACAGATAAATTGTGATATTTCCACACATACAATGGAATACTACTTAGCAAGAAGAAAGGAACAGGCCACTGATGTATGCTACGACATGGGTGACTCTCAAAAGCATGCTAAGTGAAAGAAGCCAGACACAAAAGAACACATACTGTATTATTCCATTTATATAAACATTCTAGAAAAGGCAATGCTATAGTGACAAATCAGGTCAGTGGCTGTCAGGGGCTGGATGTAGGGGGAGGCAATGGACCGTAAAGGGGCACAGAGGAACTTTTTGGAATGGTCACCTAGTTCTATATCTTGATTGTGGTGGCGGACACATGACTGAATACATTTGTCAAAATTCATCAAACCGTACATTTAAAATTTTTATTAGATGTAAACTATTCATCAGTAAAGCTGATTTTAAAAAACTAGCTGCAGAGCATCAGTGTTCTTTATATATAAGACAGTCTAAACAAGGAACCCTTTTGTAAGGATAAAGGATCTTAGACTTGGGTTCAACTCATGTTGTTTTATGATTTATTTTGCACATTGGACTCTGGAGTTTTTCTTAATTCCCTACTTCAACTGGCCCTTTTTCAATTGGGAGCAGCTTTTTACATCTTCCCCATCTTAATATGGAGCCAAAGGATGATATGAGCACTGCAGATTCCAAGTTGGGTTCAGTTGTATTTTAGGTCTATTAAATCCACTGCAGCGTTTGGAGCCGATTAGAGGAGAGGGAAGGGAGAGCTCTGAAACAGACTGAAATACAGCATCAGATGGAGGGAAGTACCAGGGAGAGACTTTTGGGCAGACTTAGGGACTAGATGTGGGAGTATAAAAGAGAGCTGCGTTCAAAGAAGACTGAACAGTTCCCCGTTGCCTTTAGGAAAAAGCCCAAACTCCCAAGCATGGGCTATCAGAGCTTCTGTGATCTACTTCCAATCTACAATACTAGATCTTCTCACTGAATCAAAATCTCCTCAAGCACAGCCTTGTGCCTCAACATAGTAGGCATTCCATGGAAGTTTGTTATTTAACAGCAGGAGTTCAATTTATACTGGTTGATTGTCCATTCACCTTCTGATGGACATTTGCGTGTTTACATTTTGAGCTATTATAAATAAAGCTGCTATTTATATTCTTGTCCAGGTATTTTTGGAAGGGATATATGCTTTCATTTCTCTTGGGTAAATCCTGGGAACGGAATTGCTGTGTCATATGGTAGGTTTAGTATATCCATGCAATGGGATACTACTCAGCAATAAAAAGATATGAACTATTGGTACACACAATAACATGGATGAATCTCAACAGACTTAGGCTGAGTCAGAGAACTTGGATGTCTCTACCACCAAAAGGACAGCACATACTGTATGAATCCATTTATAGAAAATTCCAGGAAAAGCAAATTAATCTATAGCAACAGAAAGCAGATCAGTGGTTGAGAGGGCAAGGGACAGAGAGGCACAAGAGACGAGGATTATAAGGGGCATGAGGAAACTTTTTGGGGTGATGAATATGTTATTTTTATGGCAGTGATAGTTTCACAGCTGTATACCTATGTCAAAACATCAAATTGTACATTTTAAAGATGTGCAGCTTATAGTATATCAATTATACCTCAAGGAAGTTGTAAAAAATATACTGCTTGAATAAATAGCAGGCCCTCAGTAAATGCACACAGAATGAATGCAGAGAGGTATTCAATATTGATTTAAGGAATATAAACCAATACGCCCAATAAATGTTAGTATAATTTATGTGCATAAGAAATAAGTGAATAAATATTAGGTGTTCAAGTTTTTGAATGAATTTGACAAATACTTATGTCATGCTTATCATGTGCCAGGCACTATCCTAGGTTCCGGGAATAGACTAGGGAACCAGACAAAGATCCCTGTACTCACAGAGCTTTAATTTAAGGAGGATAGTAGACATGAAAAGACAAGTATTAATAAAACACTATATAGCGTGCTCGATCGGTGCTAAAGAGAGATAAAACTGAGAAAGGAAACAGGGAATATAAGGGAAGGAAATTGACGTTTTTGAGAGTGTGGCCATCCTCCTTGAAAGGGTGATGCATGAGAAAAGACCTAAAGGAAATGAGTGGACCAGGTGGGTATCTAGAAGAATAAAAAGTAAATGAGCAAGAGTTGAATGAAACGTCTGAGCGGAAGATGAAGCAACAGCAGGAGCACGTTAGGTGCAGGCTGGTGAGGTCAGCTGGGTCCCGGGCCCTCCCGGCCCGCCCGTACTTGCGTTATCCACGAGCAGGCGCTCCTGCACTCATCCCGCAGTCGTCTTTGCCGTCGGCCCGTGCGTGGGCACGCGCAGAAACCGCTAGGCGGCGTCGGTTTCCCTTCCCACGCGCGGACGCCGGCGTGGGCCGACGAGGCCTAGGTGCCCGCGCGTGCGCAGAGTTGAGGCCGGGCTGCCCTCGGGGAGGGGCGGAGCGGGCCGGGGCCGAGCAGGGCGGGGCGGAGGCTTGAGGTGATCCCCGAGCCGCGGTAGCGGCTCCGGCTGTGCTGGGAAACCGAAAGTGGGCGGCGGCCGTGGCTGTGGCACTGGCGGAGACGGCGGCGGCGGGACCTGGGCCCAGAGGCGCGGGGACGGGCCGTGGGCCCCCGGAACGAGGTGAGCGCAGGTCCCGTCGCGGAGGGCGTGACAGGTGCCGGGCGAAGTCCGACAAGGTTTCGGGCGGACAGCGCACCTGTGTTTCTAGCGGGACAGTGGCCCCGGGCGAGTCTCGAACGGTCCCGGGGCCTCTTCCCTGCAGCCTCAGGGGATGCCGTGGTTCCGACCCTCGGCAACCGGGCAGGGCGCCGGGGTAGTTGGAGTTCCAGAGCGTTGTGTTTTAAATCTCTGAAGGGACCCCCCTCATCCGTCCCCTCGGGGCCGGGATGGACGTTCACCCGGGAGTCAGGCAGACCCGCCTGCCGCCTGGGACACTCAGTGCAGTGTGGGGAAATACAGCCGTGGGGGTGTGGACAGGGGGCGGGAGATGCTGACCAGGAAGTGGTTCCCGGGACCGGCCGCGGCCGCCCGCCTGGAGCCTGGGATGTCAGAGTCTCAAGCTGTTTGAGCTCCGGTATTTTGCACCAGGAGCTTTAAGTTCCGTCAAGGCACGGGCTCCTCTTGATAGACCAGCCCATGCAGGCCGCTCAAGTAATGCAGCCATTCCTCTCAAACCGTGAGCACCGGTGGGTACAGAGCCCCAAGCTCTGAAGGAAACATGAATCCGTGAATGAGTTGTGTCTTAACGCTCTCCAGGATCCAACAGGGTCAGGTTCTCAGCCTCAACTCAATGGGAGGAGCCCGCACGACTTTTCTGCCTTGATCTACTTGAGGGGTATAATCTATTTCCATTCATAACCAAGCGTATCGCTCCCAAATAATTTCAAAGAGCAGGAAGAGAAAATACCAATTTTAGAAAAGAATCCTGGCCCAAAAAGATTCTGATAACAAACCACTGATCTAGGTCATATACCAACCCCCCATCATGCAGATGAAAAACTAGCAGAAGAGTTTTCTGCCTAATGATATGCAACAACTCAATGACAGAAAGTGAAACTTAGACCCAAGTCCCCAACTTACCTTGGGCTGCCTTGATGCGTAAATGTTACATGTGGCAAATAGTGTGGACTTTGCAGACCTGGGTTGGAATCTGGGCTTGTCCTCTTACTAACTGTGATCTTCACCAGATGACATACTTTTTCCTTGTGCCTGGTTTTCTTTATCAAATGGAAATATTTAACTTAGTCTGCAAAGCTTTTGTGATATAACTACTGTAAATCCTTTGGCTTACAATACTAGTCAGGAAATGTTAACTCTCTTCCTTCCACCAAACTTTCCATAATTTACATAATTGGATTTCAGTGTCTTGGAGGCCCCTGCCTTAAGTTCTCTATAGAATATAAAGTGGCGCATGGTGCAGATTTTTGCAGTTCCACTCAACTGACATTCATTGAGCATCAATTACATGCAAAGTACAGTGCTGGGTACAGGGAGTTGCTTCTGGGACCAAATAGATTAGAACTCACATCTCCTGTGCCCAGTACAGGGCCATTCCGTGACACACAGCCTCCCTCTTGGCTAGTTAAATACAGTGAGACTGTGAGGCAGCGGTTGGTGGTGCCTTCAGATTTCAGTCCCTGTAGATTGGAAATGAAATGTAATCCCTGCTAATGACCTTTTAACTGTACTAGTTGAACATGGCTGAATGAACTATTGTATTTTGTAACAAGAGATTTAAACTCCTTGAAGGACCTCTCTCTGAGTTTTCTGTGCAATATAATCTAGTTGGAGACTTAATATGAATGTAAAGGAAAAACGCTTTATAATTCAACTCTGAGTGCCTACTCTGTGTTTGATCAAATGCTATTTTCAAGAACTGAGATTTGACTTAGAATGAGTGCTTTGCCTCTGGGCGCTTTCAGAATCAGCAGGTAAACACAGGAAGGACAGAAACGCCTTGGTGCTTGGAGTGAAATCTAATTCCATATTTGTGTGAATTGGTTTTTCTTTCTTTACGCAAAACCTATTTTCTCTGCCCTCTACTCCCACTGTGGTGCTTTTAAAAGCTTCATTCACTATTTCACCATTGGGCTAATTAAAAAATTTTTTGTCTTTCAAATAAACTATTTAAAAGTAGTTCATTTTGTCATTTTTTAGCTGAAGATGTTTATATCTGCCCATCAGAGCTTCTGATCAGCACAAGATACTCTGTGTGACCCCAAAGTGAACTCAGTATTTTAGCCATGCAGTTTTGTCAGGAGGAAGCAAACCTATGGTTCCCATTAGACCTTTGGACCCCATTTGAAAACTCGAAGGATTCCAAGGAAAGTTGAGAATCACAGATCTTGTCCACCTTTCTTATCTTCCATATGAAGAAAGAAACCGGAAGTGACTTGCTCACAGGGTTGCAGCTATTTAATAGCAGAACTAGGATTGACCCACACTTCCATCTAAGCTACTGTGTCATCTCTAGTATATAGATTTATAGAAAGCCCTGCTTATATATTCATAGAATGAAGTTATTAATGTGTGCATAATTTGGAGCTTGAAATTACAGTAATAAAGAAAACTGCTTCCTAAAGATACCCTAAGGAAGTATATCACCATCTGAGGGCATTAATTACTATCTTTCCTTTTAAAAAGAGTGGGTAAAGAAGGAATTCAGGTGGCAACGTAGACAATTGGAGGGAAAAGATAATTTGTTAAACTGTTGAAAGGAGAGAAATGTGAAAGGGCCTTAAAAAAAGCCTTCCCTCTCTGAGGCTCAGTGTATTGATTCCTAAGATGAGGGGTTTGGGATAAACGAGGTGATATGTAAAATCTTTTCAGCATATACATTCTGACTTTAGGGGCTCAGCTTATTGCTGAAATAATGTCTTCAAGGACAAGGGCAGCCAGTGACCAGAAGTGTATGCCCTGAGGAGATACTAAAAATTGAGTAGTTGACTAAGGAAGGTAAGAGAGATTACTTGGTGATTTCAATTTACCCTAGTAATTATTCAGATTTATTTTAGGGGTTTAGTGCCATGCTATAACTCAAATTTATGACATGAAAAATGCATTGAGGAAGATGAGCCAACTAGTACAGTTGGAAATAGTTGAGAAAGTTAGAGAAGAGAAATAGGTGAGAGCCAGATCCGCTTGGCTGCAGGTCTTTGGGCACCAATAGTGAGGAAACTCAAGCAACAGGAAGCAGATAAAATGCAAATGCCTGAGCCACAGCGGTGGGTCAATCAGTGGTAAAGGGAAGTATCTCGAAGCCATCAAAACCAGGTTCTTCAGAAAAAGACTTTTTTGGGACCATTTTCAGGTGTATTAAAGAGAAAAGCTGTGAATTTCCAAGATACACTTTTGAATGTGAGAATTATTTCAGGCTATTGAAAATGTTCAAATCTTGCATTCCTGGAGGTTGTCATTACTTTCCCCTACTCCTTGCCCCACTTCTTGTACATTATTAATTATGTCCTTCTTGTACATGATTAACTATGTAGCAAGAGAAAAGGAACAGAATGAAAGGACAAAAGGTATCAATTGCCACCATTGAAATTTTGCAACAGTTGGCAATTCTTTGGGATTTGGATGCCACACCCTTGGATCAGAATGTAGCAGATCCCTGTTTCGTGCCACTTTAAGGGCTAGTCACTAAGCATACTTTAGGGTTGCTGTCAGTGTGCCCTAAGCCAAATTGACTTTCTGATGCCTACTCTATACATTTGGAGCAGCTGTCTGAACGGAAGCCCTAAATTTGGGAGCTAGAACACTTGGATTCTTGTTGTGGTTCTGGCCATAAAATACTTGAGACCTGGAATATTTAACCCCGGGCCTCAGTTTCCTCATTTTTAAACTGAAGAGTTTGGAGATGGTGTGAAAGTACCCACTGGCATTCCATGTTTCTCTCAGCTCCCCATGCTGAGGTCGGGCCCACCGCCCTACGCTGCTTTCCTAAACCAGGCAGTGTCCCGGGACATTGTGGGATTACAGCCTGGCAGGGAATCACTGCTGCCAGGCCCTTTTCCAAAGTAGTAAGTGACTTTTTGCCTACTGTTTAGGTGAGAAATCTTGGAGGAGATCCAGTGGCTTTCTTACCAAGCTTGCCAGTTCGTAAGTATGTTAATGAGGCAAGTAAGAAAACCTGGGAAAATTCTAATATTTCAAATTTAATGCTGTACTAAAAATTTCTCCAGTACACCAATGCTTATGTCATTGCAATCTTAGCCATTTAATGCATATATTCATAGAGAGTTTCCTGTCCACACCATACTTCTCGGAAAATGTTTTTTATTAAGTAACTGCTGAAGGCCAGGTTTTGTGGTAAGCACATATAACTTTACTTCTGACACTTGTCGTTCAGAAAGAGAGGCAAGGAAAGGAGGAGGAAAAAGAGCAAAAGGGAGGAAGTGAAAGCCAAGTGCAGCATGTTGTGATCTGTTGTGGCCAGTTTCTTCCTTCTTGACTGTAGTCTTTGCTAGCTGACCTTGGTCAGTTTTCGAAATAAAAGAAAATACTCTGATTAAATAATTCTCCAGACCCACCTCTATTCAGCTCCGGCAGCACTCTTAAGCCCCTTCCTTGTCTGGGGGAACCCTTAAGAATTTTAACCTGAGAACCTGTGGTCTAAACCAGAGATGGCAACCTTATTTCTCCCCACCTAGCCTAACTTACTGTTCACCAGGGCTGGCGGAACAGTCTCAGAATAAAAGCAATTTGAATTCTCTTAAACTCTAAATTTTATTTATCACAACACTTCTAGAGAATAGATGTAAGAGGGGAAGACATTTGGAAGATCAAAATAGCAACCCTAAAAATTTGGGGAGCTACTTTAGAGAAACTTCCGAATTTAATTGTTTGGGAGAGAGGCCTAACGGTTTGCCATTGAGATATTAGTGTTGAAATTCCCATAACAGGCTTTTTTTTGTTTGTTTCTTATGGATGACATCTAAGATGGTAAACTTGATTTTTATAGTTAGAGGAAAGTATTCTTACATACTGTACTTTTTATAAAAGTTTTTGAGTATAATTGCCATCTTCAGGAAATCTCAGAATATGCCATGATAACCAAGGAATTAACAAAATTTAGAGTATTTTGAAGCAATATATTGGGTGGTCGGAAAAGTCATGATGTATTTTTTCTATGTTTTTCATTGCAAAAATGCGTCATGACTTTTCCGACAACTCAATAGTAGATTAGAAAATGATAATGATTTTTTTTTAAAGCTTTAGTTGTACCTTTCTTTTTGTTCGATGCCTAAAGTAATACCGCTAATGTAGGAATTGCAAACCAGACTGGAAGAAATTGACAAGCGTGAGAACAAGCAATATATCTGAACAAGACAAAAAAGCACATTTACTCTTCCAGGTTTACTGTGCTCAACTGCTTTTCACCAGCTCTGAGATCCTCAGTCTTATAATCTAACCAACTGCCTTTCCTTCCAAAAAAATTGTTTGCAAATAGAGAATTCCAGTATTCCATGAAAGTAGCATATTTTTAAAAAGGCGGGGGTTGGGAGACATAGAGGGTTACTTAATTCAGATTGCAGCCATATGGTCAAACTACTTCCCAGTCTTCTCAAGTATAAGGTTCTTTTTGTTGTTATTAGCTTTTTAAAAAACATTATGAAAGTTCATGTGCTAATAGTTGTACTTCTAGTGTCCAATGGTTGATAAAATTTATAACTACCATAGCTGTTGTGAATTCATTATCAGTATGGGTTTGTGAATCCCAACAGTTTCTGTACACTGTCTGAAAAACAGGAATATGTATAAGTGTGAGAGCTACCAGGATTCAAGCAGTGCTTCCTGCTCATCAGGATGTATGGATTCCTTATAGTAACACTGTATCCCTGACCTGGGCCCACTCATGAGAACACTGGCTCAGAGTGGAAAGGCCCAGAAATAAGGTACCTGATGGTTCTCAACCACAGCTTGGTGACACAATTGGCTGTCTCATTCAGTTTATAACAATCATTAAATTTTGTAAAATTTTAAAATAAATTAAAGATTATTTCTTTGCATATATTTCACATGCGTATATTTTAGTGAGTAGAAGAGAAAAGGAGTGGTGTTAGGTAGATGGAGAATTTCTCATTCCTTCATTCAGTGTTTATTGAGCTCTTGTTGTGGCTTAGGCACTAGGGATTTGGCAGTGAACAAAACCTTAAAAATCCCTGCTTTCACAGAGCTTACATTCAAGGGGAGACAGATAGTGAAATAAAGAGGAGGATTTGGTGATGGTGATAAGTGCTAAGGAGTAAACTAAGGCAGGGAACGGGTGTAGGGAGTACCGGGCAGGTAGCGTAACAGTTCTGATTTTGAATAGGATGGCCAGGGAAGAACTTGCTGAGAAGGTGAGGCAGTAAGCAAGGACTTCCCACAGAGGGAATGGCAAGTTCAAAAGCCCTCATGTGAGGCTGTCCCTGGCATGTTCCAGGAAAAGCAGGGAGATCAGTCTGGGTGGAGTGGAGTGAGGGAAAGAAAAGGAAAAGAGGAATTGAGGTCAGAGAAGTAGGGTGGGCACAGATTGTGTGAGGCCCTTTGGCCCCTATGAAAACTTTGCCCTTTTGTCTGAGTAAGTCAGGAAGCCTTAGAGGGTTTTGAGCAGAGGAATGACGTGACAGGATTCATGCTCTAAAAGGGTCACCCTCACTGTGATGTGGAGGATAGATTCTACGAAGTGAAGTGGACACAGAGAGACAAGCTCGGAGGCAGTTGCCCCAATCCAGGCAAGAACTAGGGGGATCACCACGGAGGGGGTGAGCAGTGGGGGAATTGTGGGTGTCAGTCGTCCTGCCCATCTTCATGTATCACTTGGTGGTGGTGATGGTGGCGGTGACTGATTTGCAAACCACCAACACCGAACCCCTTCCTCTTACAGACAAGGAGACAAAGGCCCAGGAGAAGGGATTTGTCCCAGGAAAATAAGTGTCCTTTACAAAGTGGTGTTGAACTTAGAGACACAAGCAAGAGGAGGCACAGACACAACCTCCTGCAATTCCCCATCTCCCCCCGCAAATCAAGTCAAACTCAAAATATCAGCAACCAGTTGTCAGCAACTTTGCTATTGAAAGAAATAGTAAACTTCTTTGAGTCTTAACTGTGGGGTTTAACTATGATAATATTGCATTAAAGAGAGTGAAACTAGGAGGTATGTGTGTGGTATGAGCCTGTCTCAGGTCAGACTGGGAAGTGTAATTTAGAAAAAAGAAAAATCTAACATGTGCCAAGAAATAAAGATAGGCAAACATGTTACACTGGGTGGGAAAAGTGAAAAATAAGGTTGAACACTTCTGTGCCACACAGATTAGCAGTGGTTTTTTTATTTTATTATCAGTTGCTTACTGGAAATACATACCTTGTATCTACATAAAACATATCTGAGAGTCTTGGGGCAGGAGGACGGAATAATTAGGAAACAGGCCATAAGATTTCTACTATATCTTGGCAGAGTCCAGGTTCCAAAAAAAGAAGACACATTTAAAGAGGGTGGGAATTCACTCCTCAGCTTGACATGCAAGACCTTCCATAATCTTACCCCAATCTTTATTTCTAGTCTAACTTGTGCTCTTGTCTCTCATGTACCCTGGGTTCTAATAGAATCTGCTCCTACTGGGTTCCCTCTGGGTTCCTGCCTCCAAGTCTTTTTCTCCATGTTGTTTTGTCCTCTATGTTTCTCTTACTTGGAAACCCAGGCTCTCATCTATACTGTCATGGAGAATTACTCATCTTTTAAAATGCTTGTCCCTTTCTACCCTGTGTGTCACTTACTTGTGTTTATACCACAGTCCCCCATGCCTCCTACCTAATACAAGTTCAATGAAAATACAGGCATTATCATGGGATACCAAGCAGTATCATTAACCTCATTTCATAATTCTATTGTTCTTATAAAAAGTCAGAGATTGAGTTATGTGCAATAATTATAAAATACATTAAATACAAAATAAAGTGTGATTAAGGAAGTGAGCATTAGACAAAGCTTTCCAGCTTTCACTATACTCTGTGGCAGTTAGGTTGTATGGATGGGTGTTTGGGCCTCCCCTTCTCCCCCCACACCCCAATTAAGTGTTCTCTTTGGGAGAACCCTGCTGGCAGCTGTTTCAGAGGAGAAATAAGGAAGATAGAGGGGGATGTTTCAGAGAAAGTGCCTGTCTCCAGCTGTCCCTTTGACTTGGAACCCATACCATCACTATGAGTAGGCCGAGTCTACTGTTCATTTCACACCGCTGTTTTTTCTCTTCACTCTACTTACTGTCTTGCTTGACTATCTTGTCTATTGTTACTTCTTCAGAGTTTTGTTTTTGTGTTTTCATTTTTGTTGTCTTCAGCGCCTGTAGGCAGGGTGATATAATAGAAAGAATGTGGGCTTTGGCATCAAACAGACCTGGACTAAAATCCTGGCTTCCATACATCCTGTGATATCTTGGTTATTTAACTTCTCTGAGCCTTGGTTTTCTCATCTATAGAATGAGAATAATACTTTTCTCCCAGGATTATTATGGATATTAAATTTTTTGAAAATAAAGTTCTCAGAATTTACACAGAGAAATAAAAACATGTCTACCCAAAGACTTGTATTGTTCAAAGCAACTTTATGTATGATACCACCCCCAAGTTGGAAGCAACCCAAATGTGTCTCAACATCCAAATGGATAAACACATTGTGGTGTATCTATACAGTGAAATACCACTCACCAATAAAGGAATGAACTGCTGGTAGATGCAGTAGCAAGGATGAAACGCAAGAACACAAGGCGACAATAATCTGTAATGCCAGAAACAGATCGGTGGACAGATTGCAGCCAGGACAATGTGTGTATCAGTGGAGAGAGTTGACTGAAAACGGGCACAACTTGAACTTTTTTTTTTTCAGGTTTATGGAGATATACTTTAGTAAAAGTCACCCTTTTTTGATTTATAGTTCTGTGAATTTTGACAAAGTTATATAGCCATGTAACTGTTACCACAATCAAGATATAGAATATTACCATCACCCTTAAAATTGCCTTGTGTTCTCTTTGTAGTCAATCCCCTCCCTACATCCCCAGCCCAAGGCAACCGCTGATAAAATTTCTGTGCCTGTAGCTTTGCCTTTTCCTGACTGTTACATAAGTAGATTCATATAGCACATAACGTTTTTGTCTGGCTTCTTTCATTTAGCAGAACATGAGGATCATCCATGTTGTTTTATGTATCAATAGTTAGTTCCTTTTTATTGCCGAGTAGTATTCGGCTGAATGGATATACCACATTTGTCTGTTCACCTCTTGATAGACATTTGGATTATTTCCAGTTTGGGGGCAATTATGAATAAAGCTGCTATCAACATTCAAATACAGGTGTCTGTGTGATCATATAATGTCATCATTTCTCTTGGGTACTTAACCTAGGAGTGGGTTTGCTGGATTGTAATCGTGTGTTTTACTTCATAAGAAACTGCCAAGCTATTTTGCAAAGGACCATTTGCATTCCCACCAGAAACGTATGAGAGTTCCAGTTGTTTTGCATTCTCATCAGGACTTCATGTTGTCAGGATTTTTGTTGTTTTAAAATTTAAGCTATTCTAATAGTTGTGTGTGATACCTCATTGTGGATTTAATTTGCATTTTCCTAATGAATAGTGCTGTATCTTTTCAAGTGTCTTTTTGGCTATCTACGTCTCAACTTTATGAAAAATGTGTTCAGATCTTTGGCACATTTTTAATTGTGCCCTTTGTTTCCTTATTATTGAGTTTTGAGTGTTGTTTATATATGCTGGTTAACGGTCCCTTACCCAGGTGTGTTTTGAAAATATTTTCTCTCAGTCTGTGGTTGTCTTTTCGTTTTCCTCAGACTTTGGAAGAGCAGGATTTTTAAATTTTGATGAGATCCAATTTGTCAAATTTTTTTTTCTGCAGTTCTAAAAAGTCTTTGCCTAACCCAAGGTTAAAAAGATTTACTCCTAAGTTTTTTCTAGAATGTTTACAGTATTAGCTTTTTCATTTAGGACTTAAGTGATCATTTTGAATTAATTTTTGCATATGATATTGACATTCAGTTTTTGCATATAGATGACCAGTTATTCTAGCACTGTTTGCTGAACTTTCTCCATTGAAATTCCTTGGTATCGTTGTCAAAAACCAGTTAGTTGACCATATGTGTGGGTCTATTTCTGGATTATGTATTCTGTTCCATTAATCAATGTGACTGACATTTTGACAGTACCACAATATTTTGATTAATATAGTTTGATAGTAAGTCTTGAAATCAGCATTATTCCACTGACTAGGATCTTTAATGTAATAATGAGTAGGAAAGTGGAAAAGAGTGGATATTGTTGCCTTATTCCCAATCTTAGGGAGAAATCATTCATTCTTTCTCCATTGTATATCATGTTAGCTTTGGGTTTTTCTTAGATACTCTTCATCAGGCTAAAGAGTTTCCTTTCTATTCTTCTTTTCTTAGAATTATCACAAACTTTTTAATTTTGTCCAATGTCTTTTTTTACATATTGATATGATTAGGTAGTTTTTCTCCTTTAGTTTGCTAATACAGTGAATTACATTGATTGACTTATAAATGTTGAACCAACCTTGCATTCCTAGGATAAATCATTGTTGATCATGATGTGTTATCCTTCTGACATATTGTTGGATTTGATTTGTTAATATTTAGTTAGGAACTTTTGCATTTATGTTCATGAGGAATATTGGTCTTCTCTTGTAATGTCTTTGTCTGGTTTTGATATTAGCATAATGCTGGCCTCATAAAATGAGTTCAGAAGTGATCCCTTTCCCCTCTATGTTGTGGAAGATTTTGTGTAGAATTCTTTCTTAAGTATTAGGTATAATTTGCCAGTAAAGCCATCTGGGCTTTGAGTTTTCCTCGTGTGAAGGTTTTTAACTACAAATTCAGTTTCTCTAATAGATATAGGGATATTAAGGTTATCTTTTTTTTTAATAAGGCTTGGAATTTGTGTCTTTCAATGAATGTATTCATTTTATATAAGTTACCAAATTTATTGGCATAAGTTGTTTATAATATTCTCTTGTAAATGTCTGTAGAATCTGTATTGACGACCTTTAAAAAATTCTGTTATTGGTAGTTTCTGTCTTTTTTTTCTTGATTTATCTACCTGGAAGTTTATCAGTTTTATTGATGTTGTCAAAAAACTGGTTTTGCTCTCATTATTTTTTCCTCTACTTTTTTTCTATTTCATTACTGATTTGTTTCATAATTTCAATATTTATTTTGCTCTCATCTTTATTTCCTTCCTTCTACTTACTTTTGCTATAATTTGCACTCTTTTTTTCTCACGGTAGTAGATTTATCACTGCTTTGAGACCTTACTTCTTTTCTTACATAACCATACAATGTTGTAAATTTCCCTCTAAGTACCTGTAGCAAATTTTTATATATTGTGTTTTCATTTATTTAAAAATGTTTTCTGTTTTTTTGGAGCCTTCCTCTTTGACCCTTGGTTATTTGGGAGTATGTCATTAAATTTGCAACTACATGGGGGTTGTCCACATATCTTTCTGTTATTGGTACATAATTTAATTGTTTTCTGGTCTTAGTATACTCTTTGTATAGTTTCAGTTATTCTAAATTGTTCAAGGATTGTTTTAGGTCCCAGCATATATTCTATCTTGGTAAATGCATCTTGAAAAGAATGTATGAGGTATGATAAAAAAAATACAGTGAATTTTTACATTAAAAAAACTTACTACAGTCAAAGACACATTGCCATTAATCCTCCTCAAAATACTCCCCCTCACTTCAAACATATTTATCCCATTGTTCTTGCCTCTTGCCACTTTCTGAAGCAGGTCTGGAAGTCCTCTTTAGTGAGTGTCTTTAATTCATCCTCCATCATGACAATGCTCCATGTCACACATCGCTTCTGGTATACGTCAATTTCTGTCAAATGAAAACATTATGGTGTGTCCTCATCCACCTTATTCACCAGATCTGGCACTGTGTGACTTGTGGCTCTTCCCCAAAGTCAAAATGACCATGCAAGGAAAATATGTTGAATCAATTCAGGACATCGAGACAGCCACAACAGCTCAACTAAAGACACTCACGAAAGAGGACTTCCAGAGCTGCTTCAGAAAGTGGCAAGAATGATGGGATAATTGTGTTTGAAGCAAAGGGGAGTATTTTGAGGGTGATTAATGGTAATGTGTCTTTTACTCAAATGAATTTTCTTCTTAAACTTAAACATTCACCATATTTTTTTTATCATACCTCATATTTATTTGGTCCCTTTTTCTTAGCCTTTTATAGATTCTTCTTCCTTTGTCCATTTCTTAAATGACAACCTTCTACAAAGGTCCATTCTTAACTTTGTTTTTGACTCCCTGGACACCAAATACCACGTACTCGTATATGTTGAAGACCAACAAATCTATAACCAGCTTAGACCTGTAGTCTAAGTTCCTAGTGAGCATATCTATGTGATTGTCCTATGAGCATCCCAACCTCCATATGTCCAAAATGAATCCACTCTCTTCCTCTCCTGCAGATCTGTCTCTACCACACTGAGGAGTGTGGGTCATTACTATCCACTATACTTCTAAGCTAGAAACTTGGAACTTTCCTCATCATTCAAAGTTAACAAGTTCCTGTTGATTCCACCTCCTAATTACCTCTCAAATTGATTTTTTTTGTTTATTCCCAAGGCCTTGTGCTCAGGTTCTCCACATTTCCAAATATTCTTACAAGTCAGTCTTTTTCCTTCTAACTTATCTTCTCCACTACTGAATAGTGATTTTCCTAAAATGCAGAGCTGATCATTTTATTTCCCTATTTAAAATCACTCTTAAGGCCCTGCATTACTTTTGGAAAAAAATGCAAACATATTAGCATAATATAGTAGCCTCATCTGGGTCTGCCTCTTCCTACCTCTCCTGTACCCATTGTTTTAATCATCAGCTTGGAGTCTTCGTTCAATCATGTCCATCCACTTAACTGCCTGGAATTCTCAGAACGAACCATGTTACTTCTCTCTCACTTCTGTGCCTTTTGCACTTTCTGTTCCCTACTTGGGGCTGATACCTCTCCCCATCCCCACCCCTAACACACACCCTCTTCCTCCTTGCCTGACTGACTCCTTCTCGACCTTCAGGACTCCATTCAGGCCTCCCGTCATCTGGGAAACATTCCCTGATATCCCCTGATACCTTTCCTCCCCAGGCTAGTCTTTGTGCCTTTCTGACTTCTTCTGTGTTCTCATAGTATTCTGTGCTTTTCTCTACCATAGCAGTATTTCCCTGTACTGGAATAGTACAGCAAGTATTCAGTAACAATTTATGGAATGATCTAACAAGTCTAAACTCTGAAAATCTATTTGAATTCACAGACTAATGAATCGTATCATGTAACCGTCTACTGTTCTCTTGTAGGTGAAGATGCTGGAAGCAGATCTAGTTTCAAAAATGCTACGAGCTGTTCTACAGTCTCATAAGAATGGAATAGCATTGCCCCGGCTCCAAGGAGAGTACAGGTCCTTGACTGGAGACTGGATCCCCTTCAAGCAGTTAGGTTATCCTACGCTAGAAGCCTATCTGAGAAATGTGCCTGCAGTTGTCAGGATAGAGACCAGTAGATCTGGAGAGGTAAGGAAGTAATTGTGCATGTCAGAGGAGTCAAACCAATTCTTAACTGCCTATCTGGCACTTCTAATCCCATAACTGTGAGAGAAATCAAAGTGAAAAGTGCTGACTAAGTGGTTTGGTTTTGGTAGCGATAGGGAGAACAGCATCTAAGCACAGATTCCGATTACTTTGGTTAACCCCTCAAATTCTTTTCATTGTAGAAATAAAATTTTAACCACATTAAATAAGAAATTTTAAAATGAAAGTTTACCTAGCCTCAACATCCATACAAAATAACTGAACTGGAGCCCTTAGCTGCCTAAACATCACACCCACGCCTTACAAACCTGCTACAACTGGTTTTGCCTAAACCACTAATGACCTCCTGATTACCAAATCTAGCAGACATGTTTAAATTCTCATCATTTGACCTCACTCAAATCTGTTCCTACTATCGGATCCTAATTGGTCATTCAGCACTTATTACAGAGCCCTCCCTACTCTCCTCCCTGTCTTTAGTCCCTTTTCTCTCTAGCATGTTCTTGCCTTCACACAAATATAATCATAGTATTCTATAACTTTAAATCCTTCATTTCTTTGTAATAATATTATATATTCATATCCTCTAGAAGAATATTTTATGTATAACAGGCAATTTGGTGATAGCAAGTAAATTTTTTATTGTACATACTGTGACCCAGCAGTTTCACTTCTTGGTATCTGCCTCATGTACATACAGTATAAAAGATATAGACAAACCACCACCTAAAAGACAAAAACACCCACTCCCCACAAAACAGTACATTTTTCTAGGTACGTTTAAATATACATGTAAAGACATAGAACAGGTATGGAGTTTCTCACCAAAACTTATTATAGTTGTTCCTCTGTTTGCAGTGGGTAGGGGGAGGGAGTGGGTGGAGGAGGAAAAAGGGGCCCAGGATGAGGAGAATGGTCAAAGGGGGGGGAGGGTTCACCTAGCCTCTAATAATTTTATATGAAGAAGGTATAAGTTAGTTAAATATTACATTAATAATAAAACATTCTTCAGTGTCCCTGATTCTCCCAGACAGATTTAAGCCGTCCTTTCTGCCTATTTACACCTTGTAATACATCCACTATACTACTTGACACAGTGCTCTCTCTATTTATTCTCTTTGTCCCTTTTTCCTTCATAAGTCCCTTGAGGTTAAGAGATTTTTTCACCCCTAATAGTTGGTGCTTGATAAATATGTATTGACTGTGTATGAATGATCAAATGTCTGAATGAATTAATCAGATAATAATGCTTCATATGGTTACTAAGCTATAATTTACTCTTTATTTCTGGATTTGGGACACTTTTTAATGTTTCCAGGTTTTGACTATTAGAATAGCCCCTATTGTACATATTTGGATATGTAACTTTTTATTATTTTGAATTATACTCTTGTAACATTTTCAGGAATAGAAATTCCTGGCCAAAAAGTAGGAACATGTTTTGGCTTGTGTTGTAAAGCCTCATTGCTTTACGAAGACTTACCCGCCAGACGGGGCTTTCAAGGTCTTCATACTTCATACAATAGTCAACATACTTTTTACAAATACCCTATATGTCACACCAACTTTTTTAAAAGATAAAAAGCTGAGCTGCTGTGTTTTCAGCAGGTGCAGAGGGTCTGGGGTCTATGCTTGCCGTTCCCCACTTGCACACGCTTGCCAAAGTGAGGCTCCCCCATGGAATCCTATGGCTCCATTGAACAATGGAAAAACAGAGATCTAAGCCCTGTAAGACCCTTTTTTACAGCTGCAAATACTGAGATTAGGGAGGTAAACTGATTTGCCCGAAGTCACCCAGCTAATCTGTGCAGTGGCTAGACTAGGATTTAGTGGTCTTTGAAAGGAATACAACATAGCAGTTACATGTACGTACTTTGGATTCAGAGACATAGCCGAGCTGTGTGACTTGGGAAGTTTGCTTAACTTTTATGAGCCTCTGTTTTCCCATTGTGTAAAATGGAATAAAATATATCTCACAGATTATATGAGATAATATATGCAGCTCACCTTTGGTTCATTTGTGAATCCCATAGTATCTAGCACACTGTAGATGCTTAATAAACACCTGTTTAAGGCATAAATGAAATTTTCAATTTGAGAAAAGAAGATTATTCAGTGTGCTAGACTGTACTTGATTTCTCTTGTAGAGAATATAATTTTACTCCAACATTATTAAGGAGAGAGAGACATGAATATTTGCATACAGCTCGATTTGGGACATGGAAACTTACTAAGACCCACTTTTAAAAACTGGCCTCTGGGCACCAGTGAATCTGAGAAATGTTTCCCCTCTCACTTTGCCTCTCATGAATAGATGACATGCTATGCCGTGGCCTGCACAGAAACTGCAAGGATTGCTCAGCTTGTGGCTCGTCAGAGGAGTTCCAAAAGGAAAACTGGGAGGCAAGTCAATTGTCAGATGAGAGTAAAGAAAACCATGCCATTTTTTCTAGAAGGTAAAGACTTTTGCATGCTAAAAATTGTAAGCTTGTCTATGAATACCCTGACATACGGAATTATGGAAATATTGCTTCTATTCATGATTAACACTTGTATTTATAACTATTCATATGTCAAGGAGGCAATCCTGAAGCTGTTACTTCCATTTAAAATTAAGTGAACATGATGAGCATGACTTACTAAATGCAGTGACTACTCTGTGTGAAATAACTCAGAGTAGATTTTAATCAAGCTTATGGCAAAGTATGGTTTTATTCTTTTAGGTTATTTGAGGAAAAGCCTCATCCAGATGTTGGCTGAACCAAGAGCCTATGATTTAATGTCTCATTTTGCAAATCATGCCTTTTAGTATAAATCCTCTATTTTCAGAAAAACATGAATTATATAGTACACAAAGGTGTTATATAGGCAACTCAGCCTGTGTTTACTGAACACTCATCTCAAGAAGCTTATAATCAGTTCTAAGACTAAATTCTCAAGAAATAGTTCAATGGTAATAGAGTAAAAGCCTAAATGCCACAGCAAGTATTTTAGGTAAGGTAGCAATCATTGTGAGTGACAATGACAATGGAGGACTTTATAGAGACAGGGAAACTTGAACCCAGACCTCAAACGATGGGAAGAGTTTAAATTGATGGAGAGGAGATGAGAGGACGGAGATGTAGCTGAGCGTGCTGCCTATGTAAGAACATGAGGTAGCTGCCACCGAAGTGTTAATTGGTGAGTAGAGGGAAAGTAAATGGCTAGTCTAGGAGACGAAGCCACATTTTGAAGAGCCTCATCTGCTAACTACTCACCAATCTACTCATCCCCTACTGATCAGTCCCCCCGTGTGACAACCTCCTCATGTTCTTACACACTGTGCTGAGAGTAGACACATAGAAAACATCTGGACAGGGGAGTGACATAATGAAACTAGGATTTGGGGAAGCTAACCAATTCCAATCTGTATGTCTAACTTCATAGGAAAACCAAAAGCAACCCTCAGACAACCAGGATTTTCTTCGGATTTTTCTATCAGCAAAAAACCCAATCCCACACTGTTAAGAGACAAAGGAGACTCTCTCATAGTTAAGTGTGATGTTGAAATGTCACCTTACACATTGCACACAACTGTTGGAAGTGAAGTAGTCAAAGATGTTCCAATGCACAGGCACGTGACCCTGTCTGCCAACAACAGGTACTTGTTCTTTGTCTGACCAAAGGGAGGAGTTTGGTGAACCTAGAATAATAAATGTCAAAAATGTATGTTCAGGGAAAGAAGGAAATACTTTCTGTTTTGTCTAATGTAAGTTCATATGTAGTAGGGAAATGCAACATTACTACTAAGTACACTTTTTCTGGCTGCATGAATGTCGTTCTCTGAATATCTCCATTTGATGTTTTCTTTGCATTTTTGGTAATTTCTCCTTGTGAAATTCATTTTAAAAGGTCTTACAAGTTGTTCTAGGATTCTGTTTCAAAATAACTTACAACTTTTTCTGGACACCTTTCTTGTAATTAATTTTGTACGTTTTAAGTAAAATCTGATTGATTTATACATGGCGCTGTGCTCCAATGATCATATCCATAATTATACAGTAGCTTAATACATCCATGCATCAGACTACCAGACTGGCAGTAATGACACAACCTTAAAGTTTTCGTTTGCATGCTGCCATCCACTAGCCAGGTGAAATAAGTAAAAATATTTCATCTTTTGGAGCTGTGGTGTCCTCATTTGTCCAATGAAAATGTTAACTAGGTGATCTCAAATTTTCTTTCTGTCTCGAAATTTTATGCTTTTATAAGGTAACGCAAGCCAGCAAACTATGACCCATGGGCCAAATCAAGCCCATTGCCTGTTTTCTAAATAAAGTTTTATAGGAACACAGCCACGTCCCTTAGTTTATATATTGTCTGTGGTTGCTTTTGCACAACTGCAGAGCTGAGGAGGAGTACAGAGACAGTATACAGCCTGGAAAGCTTAAAATATGTACTAGTAGACTCTTTACAGAAAACATTTGCTAACTCCTGATGTAGATGAATCAGTATCAAATGCAGTTATCTATTTGTGCCTTTATAAAACACATTTTGTTTTACCAAATGCCTTTAGTGTTCAAAAATTTTATTTTGTGTGAAAGATAATTTCTCTAGTCCACCCACTCCAACAAGCACCTCCCCCATACTAGAATACCTAGAAAGAATTAATTTTTTAAGTTTGGCAAAATATTAATTTTTATATTTTGGTATTTTTTATAAAGCAACCCTTAAGTATTTGCCATAATGGTATATATTTAATGTTTTTATGGTTATTATAATTTTGATAGGTCTAGAAAATACATGTTTAAAACTTGGATCTTAACCCAAAGCATTTGTTGGGCCTAGTGTATGACTGAGGCACAATTTTCTCCTCTGGTTACATACCGAAATTTTAAAATCCTACTTGAATTAAATCTATAAAGTTATAGCAAAATTAGACATCCTGGACTGTGGATCCAGAGGGGAGTATTCCCCACCCCACAATCTAGTGTCTCCTACCCCTCACCTAGTGGCACTGAGCGGCCCAGTTAAGTGTCCCATATCAGCAGGTAGCACCGGCAGTGATTGAGTGGGGGGGCCCCACAAGTAGCCTAAATAGCAGACCCAAGATGGTGCTTTCGGACCTGCAGCCTCATGTGCTTCTACCCCTCCCACCTAGCAGCACCAGGCCCAGGGAAGTGCATTCTGCTTCCATGGGCATCCTCTTCAGAGATCACATAGGAGCCCCAGCAGCAACAGATGTATGTACCAGACCAGAGTAGTACCACAAGGGCTCTGAAAACTAAATTATCAGTGTAACCACAGCCTACAAAACTGGGCCAGGAGCTATGCGCTAAACCTAAACAGGGTAAATGTCTGCTAAAATAAGACATTTAAATAGGATTCACACTCTCCTAATACATGTACAAATGTCTAGGATACAAAAAAAAATCACTTGTTACACTAAGAATCAGGAAAATGACAACTTGAATGAGAAGAAACAATCAACAGATACCAACACCAGTATGAATCAAGTGTTGTAATTATCTGACAAGGATTTTAAGGCAGCTGTCATAAAAATGCTTCCAGAGCATTTTTTGAAAAAATAGAAAATAGAAAATTCACCAAAGAAATAGAACATAGAAGAAAAGAACCAAGTGGAATCTATAGTACTGAAAAATGCAACACTGAAATAAAAAATGCACTGGATGAGCTCAGTAGCAAAAGGAATATGACAGAAGAAAGAATCTATAAACTTGAAGATAGAAAAATAGAAATTACCCAATCTGAAACAGCAAACAGACTTCAAAAAATCAAACCAAAACAAAACAAAAAAATAGCTTGCAGAGCCTGAGGGGCGTATGGGGAAAAAAACTAGCAGAGCCTTAGGGACCTATGGGAGAAATAAGAAAGATCTAATATTTGTATTATCAGAGTGTTAGAAGGAGAAGAGAAAATGGGGCTTAAATGAGTATTTGAAGGCACAATGGCTGAAAACTTCTTAAGTTTGGCAGGACATAAACCTACAGATTTAAGAAGCTTAGAGAACCCCAAAGAGGATGAATTGAAGGAAACCCACACTGAGATACCTCATAACTAAACTTCTGAAAACTAATGACAAAAAAAAATCTTGAAAACAGGCAGAGAGAAATGACATATCACCTATAGTGGAATATCAATTTTAATGACAGTGGATTTCTTATTCACAACAGTGGGGGAAGAAAATGGCACATTTTTCTGGTACTGAAAGAAAAAAACTGTCAACCACAAATTGTATATCATTCTATTTATTCTTAACAACAGTCACTCTCCCTTGCATGTACCAACCACTGCCCTAGGCACTGGGAACGCAGGTAATTAAGACACTTGGAGTCTAGTGAGGGAGACAGACATGAACACAAATTATTTCTGTGTGTGTGTGTGATTTATTTCTTTGTCCTCATATTTGGAAAAATCTATGTATATCCAATATAATTTATATAAAATTATTTTGGTGAGCATGTGAGGTGGGGAATCTATGTTTATTTTTTTCTAAGGAGTTATTTGAGCAATCTCCTGTCTGGTTCGAAATATCACTTTTATCATGTGCTAAGCTATAATGTAAATTGAGTGTTTCTAACCTCTCTACCATTTTACTTACCTGTCCCACTATTTTAAATGTTGTAACTTTATAATACATTTCAGCAATATCTGGTGATAAAAGTCCTTAATTTTTTAGTTATAGTCCAAAATAGTTTCTATGTTCAACTCTTTATTCTTTGCAAGGTTTTCTTTATTTTGTATTGCTTGTTCCTTAAAGGTGAGTTATTGGAACTCTAACTTCCAAGTTCTTTTAAAGTCCTGGTTTAACTTTAGCTTTTAATATATTTTTCTCTGGGTGCATATGAATCATGAAAGCTGATTCCAGGTATATTTTCATTTTTGCTTGTTTTGAAATATTTTAATGACTTGTTTTGCTGTTCAGTGCCACAGAAACTGTAAATGAAAAGTATAGTGTTTTAAAACTTGGTATTTACTTTGCTATTTGAATTTTAATTTACTTTTTTTTAATACCTTAGGTTTAGCCCAAAGGTATCCCTTCCACCACCTTTTCAGATGCCTCCCTCAAGAACCTGTACTAAGGAAATGAGTGGTATGTTTTCTAAACATTAGCTTCATGATACATTTTGGCTTCAGGAGCCTCAGAGCCCCAAGAAAAATATCCGGTGGTGGCTTTTGACACTCACTCTCACCACCTCCTACTTGAAGTATGTCTTTCCCAATTTTAAGTTATGAATTGAAATGATCTAAAGAGAAAATAAATAATACCTCCAAACATATTATTATTCTGACTTGAGGACTTCCTCAAAACAGATGTATTCTGTTTTATTTCCGCATGTCACCTGCAGAGATACTTGTGTCCCTTGTTACCCTGTCACTCATTAGAGGTTAAGATTGAGAGTACATAAATGTGGGACCTAAACTCATAAAGTAATTTCACATACTTGACCATGTAAAATCTGGAACCCTAAACTGTGTAGTGACCACTAATCATTTAAATATGAATATAAATGATTGCTCAGGTTATACAATCCAAAAGGGCTGTTAAAGAAAACGGAGATATAATAAAATCAAAGAATCGGAAGATTAGAAATGCATCCATTCTCATCTTGTCTCCTCCAATCAAAGTGTAAATCCCCTAAGGGACACAGTGTTTTCAGAATTAGCACTTAGGTTGCATGAAATTAAAATGTGATGTTAAATGATTTGCTGCTTTAAGTCTGATTCTTACTGAATTGAAGTCATTTTTCCATATCTCCATTATTTCTTATAGAAATTAATTGAACAATATGATTCTTTGTTTATATCAATTACTTTTACATATGCATTTTCTGAAATATAGCCGTGTTTCAGTAAAGTTGTATACCCTTTGGAGGCTGTAAATCCTTTTAAACATTTTTAGCAGAACAAAGAGGACTTGTTTCAGGAGGATTACAATTCACATGACAGCTGATATGCACCCATTATTTCCTTTTGGATTTTATAACCTGAGGAATCATTTATATCCATATTTAGATACTTAGTGATCCTTGCACACAGTTTAGGGTCCCAGCTTTTAAATGGAGTGTCTGAAATGATCTTATAAGTTTAAGCCCCGTACTTATGTATTTTAAATCTTACCCTCTAATGAGTGAGAGGGTGACAATGGACAAAGTATCTCTGCAGGGGCACACTTATACACAGCCTCTTCTACCTGCTGGCAGCCTAGATTACTTTCTTGATTTGTTTAACAAAAGGTACAGAAGCTTAGGTGACTCCAGTGGCCCCGCAGGGCAGGTGCACTTGCCTGTGTGCATCAGCTGTTGACACTCTCTTCAGGTGGCGTGTGGATGGCCACTCCTGAGAAACTCATCTTTTTCTTTCTCCTAGTCCTTTTATATCATTAGTGAGGAAGAACTTAAATAAGTCAGTTCTTCCTTTAGTAGGAAACATATATGGACATCCTGGGCCCTTCTGTTCACTGAGCCAAACTAAGTCTCAGCAAGGCCAGGCCTCGTACCCTGTCAGCATCCAGCCATCCTCAAGGAACAGCTCTGGTGTCTTGGCCTCCTCAGAGGCCAGTGCGCCCAAACCACAGCCTGTGTGTCTATACCAGCCAGTTCAAAATAAATGAAAAATGGTTGAATTCGAGAAAAAATCCTATATGATTAAAATATGAATGTATTTTACTTGTAGTTGGTAATTTTTAATATACTCTGATCTGTATCCTAGTGAAATTTAGAAAAGATTTGGAATGAATTTCATAGTTTTTAAAATACCAGAACTGTCTAGTTATAGTGAACACTTAAATTTTGTATTTTAGGATGTTAACTCAGGCATTCTAAGTTTTAAATAAAAAATAAATGTGAGTAAGAGAGCTAGTCAGCACTTTATAAATATTCGCTCATGAAAGATAAATAATTTGAATTGGGGAAATAAAAACAAATCACGGATAGTTACCTGTGTGCTTCAAACTTTTTTATGTTTATAAACTGAGGCTAGGATGAGTATTGTAGGTGGATCATTTTTTGAACTTCATTGTATTGCTAAATTATTTTTCTCGTTAATAAAAGGGAAAATTGATCATATCCTAAAACCTGGACAATTTTTTGCTTTCTATAAAATGTTCTTCGATCAAATTAGTAAGGCATTATCCTCATGCTTTGTAGAATATAGCTTTAAATTCAGCATTGCACATATACCATTATCTAAAATTTAACCTTTCTTAGTTGCAGTTAAGAATTATTGATTTAAAAGAAAAAAGAAAAAAAAGAAATAAACAAAAAAATTACTGATTAAATAATAAATTTCATTATTTTTTATGAAGCAAGATCATTCTTAAGTTTAAATTAAACTATGAAGCACCCTTGCAAAATAAAAGGGCTAGGTTTTCTCTGTGGGTGGTGGTGGTGACTCTGCTGGTTATTTCAGGGTTAAAAATAGAATGAAGTTGTCTTGGTCCTGCTTTGCCCAATCTGGTTCCCTTCTAAACCCCTTGACCCCCACAAGCAAGAAGTAGAACAAAGCCTAATGACACAAACATTAGGTAAATAAGGATAATCTACATTGTTAAGCATTTTGGTTAATTCTATCATTTTTTTTTAATTTAAAGATAATTTAAATCAGAATGTTGAAAAATCAAACGTCACACCTCCTGCCTCTTGCACTTATAAAATGGATGAGGTTCAAAACCGCATAAAGGAAATACTAAATAAGCATAACAATGGCATTTGGATATCAAAGCTTCCACATTTTTACAAAGAATTATATAAAGAAGAACTTAATCCCGGAATTATACAACAATTTGAGCACTGGCCTCATATTTGCACAGTAAGTTTTTCCTTATTTCTCCCTCCTGATGCCCCCTCCCTTCCCCACTTTCAGATTCTGAGTATGATTCTTACTGAGTTGAACTCATTTTTTTTCCATAAGAACACTTCTCCAGGTGTTCTCCATGGCATTAGTCATATCACCTTTTATCCAGAGAGCATAAATCACTTCACTTCATAATATGGCTTCATTAATCTTTATCTCTAAGATTAACACATATAGGTTCTTATTTATAGGAGAAGTGTGTCAAGGATTGAGGGCTGCATGTGTTATAATTGCTGTTTTTATATGTTTTGTTTTAAATTATTTTTAATATGTGATAATATGTATACCATTTTGTATTGAACTACCAATAGACACTGATAGCTTTACCATTTTAATAATGAACTTACTGGTAATAAAACTTTTTTTATTTGCCTCAAATTTTGTCCGCTTGTTCCTGAGCATTTTTAAAGACATTCAGCTGAACAAATTTTAGCTATTTTGTTATACGCGTATATTATACTACAAATATAGCTAATATAACTATATATATTCTATATAACTATACTAATATATGTAAAGCTAATATAACTAATATGTATCTAAATATGTAATATAGTTTGTTATAGTTTAGTTATTTTAATAATTTATATAGTAGCTTATTTTTAATTTAAAATTAATACAGTTTTCAGATTTAAAATTTTTATAAACTTCTTTGGAGAAAAAATTAGAAAGTGAGCTGACATCAATTTCAATACCTATTCCTACTTGAGAATCTATTATTATAATAAAATGATGGATCAGAATGGTTTATTTCGAAATCTTAGTTTAGCCAGAGATTAAGACAAATAGATTCTTAAACCAAAGTAACTTTTAGATGTTTTTTAATGTTTTATTTACATAGAACATATTTAACAATGTAACTATTTTAAATGGTAGCAATAGTAACTACTTGGTGCTTCTAAGCTTGTAGAATTAAATATGCAAGACGATTAGTGCCTGTTAGATGGCTTTCATTTCTTTAATATACATTTTGGCCCCAAACCCTGTCGGGCAAAATGTAGGCCACTCCCTTTTTATAAGCACCTGGCCTAAAAACAGCATATATTTTTGTAACCACTCTTTTTCTCTAGGTCATGACACCCACTGGAGTCCCATGTGCTTTCCAGGCAACAGTCATTCACTCATCCATCATCATGTTTGTTCATTACACCATTAATTGTGTACCTGCGGGTACCAGTCACTGCCTTAGGTGCTAAGAACATGGTACAGCAATGTGACATGTTAGAATACACAGCGTAAAGTGGGAAAACAAGAAGAAATATAAAACTCTGGAAATATGGCTATATCCCTACTTATAGTCAAGAATGTTTAACGAACATAAGAATGTTACCCCTGATTTATGTGGAATGTGGAGTTTATTCTTATAATAGGAATTCCCAAGGTTGCTATTCAATTCACTTTATTTTTACTCCTTTCTGAGAAGAATTTTCTCACTGGATGCAGGTTTGGCAGCACTGATGTACCCCCTCCTCAGACTTCCCTAATCTGAGTGAACTTTTGAGGTTACCAAGGGTGCTCAATTTGAAGGTTCAGGGCTTGGAGGTCCTTCTTGGAATGCATATGGTTTTATTTTTTAAATCCATAGACAATCATGAACTTATAGTGTATCTTCAACAGAGCCTTTTATTTTAATCATCAAGATACACATATAACTCATTAAGCTTTGATAGATGTCTTTGGAGTAAAAATTTCAAAAATTAACTTCAGAAGTTCTTAATCTATTATGTTTCTTTTTATTTTATACTCCACAATGCTATTTGTGGAGCTTAATTTATGGCTTTTTGGGGAAAACATTCATCTTTGCTACTCTACATGTCCACAAAGCCCCAGAATTTCTCTTGCTAAGATTGTAGGTGAGAGAGTATCTCTTTAATGTGAAAACTTTACCTGAAATAAGTGGCTTCCTACTAAATTTTAGTTGCTGAAACGACTGACTTTATTTTTTGGTTGCTTTTTTTAGCGCTCATATTCACTTTGGTGCATGATTATTTTCTGTTCAGTAGTGAGGGTGGAACATAAAGCAGAAATATAATATGCCTTTTTTATTTATATACTATGTCTCTCCACTTTGAGTAGGACTGTTTAAATGCAATCACTATCAATCGTTAGGTATGATCATTTGTGTCTAGGATGCCAAAAACTGCCAATCTTCTTGATGTCTGTCGGTATTTTTTAAAAAAAAGTATTTTAAATCTCTGAATTTTAAAATAAAGGTTTAAAAAAACTTTTTTTTTAACAGCCTTCTGGTAAACAGTTTTAAACAGTGGCACTATGGTTATTTTTATCCAGTTTTTAAACAGTTACACATGGTTAGTTTCCCTTTGTTCTGAGTTCTTGCTTTTCACCTTGTTGAAAAGCAGAAACACTGATAGCATGTCCAGGCTGATGCAACTATAAGCAAGGTCAGACGATTTCAAACACAGTACAGAAAATTTAGGGTAAGAAAAGAAAGACTTTGTAATGTGTCTCTCTCTAAATGGTTTGTTGAGTAGCTGAAGAAGAAATCCAAGTGCAGTATACTTCTTTCTTTTAAAAAAAGTGCTTTCCCCCTAATCACATAAAACAGCCTATATAAAAAAGATTGAAAAATAAAATTAAAAGAAATAAGAATTTCCCATTGTTCTACCACCCAGAAATAAGTACTTGTGGGATTTCTATTCGAATATCAGAATGGGCAGCGTCAGCTTCAGGGACCTACTAGCAGCTCTGAAATTTTACCTTCATGGAGGTTCTAGTCAGCTGTATGCTATAAGCTACTTCACAAGGATGTTAGATGACATTTTGATGCATGTAGAAGGATGCTTTGAATCTGTTGTTCTTAACCTTTTGGATCTCTCCAACAACAAAATGTGGACTGAGAGTTTGGAAAGCTAAAGAGAATATAGAGTCATGCTAACAATGATGAACCACTTTCATAATAATCTTAGGCAACCTGTGAGGGAAATGGAAAGTGTGCAGAAGCTGTGTTAGGAAAGGCAAGGAGCCCACGATGTAGCAAGCCTCTAGAGGCCATGGATACTGGAATCTAAGAGTTCTTTTCACTGGATCCTCGGAGGACAGCAACACCTCTTGGGGTTGGATTACTAAAGAAGTGAAAATCAATCAAACAGCAGTGATGCGTTCTCAGGCTTAATGGTACAGATATAACCTAGATAGCAATGCCAGCAGAAACAGCAGGGGAAAGTAAACCGAGGACTTGAAAATACGGTCATGGTATCTAATTGGAATCCAATTTCTTTTCTGATTTTTCACCAGTTTAAAAAAAATATTCAATGAACACACTGGAACAGTTATTAAATGTAATTTCTGTGAACACCTGAATAGGAGAAAGATAGACTGGCACAGTGGCGAAATCAGAATAAAGAAGTTGGGAAGGAATATGGTGTTGCTGTCCTGGATCTTGAAGCAGAGAAAGTACCCAGAGGGCCCTGCAGCACAGTAGAAAGAGTTTGGCCTTTGAAGCTAGATTTTTTCCTTGCCATTTATTAGCTGTATTATTTTCAGCATACAAATCCTCCTCTCAGGGCCTCAATCTGCTCTAAAATAGGACTATTTCTACCCATCTCAGAGGGTTGTTAGAATTAAATGAGACCAACTTTAAAAAGCAGCTGCCGGGCCGGCCGAGTGGCGCGATGGTTAAGAACTCGCTTGGGATGCCAGAGGGCCCCGGTTCGGATCCCACATATGAGGGCCAGTAACACTGCCCTCCACAGCTAAGATGCTGAACAACAGCTCAACCTGGAGCTGGGCTGCCGTGAGTCGCTGGTGACGGCGTGGGCTGCAGTCCCTGTGGCAGTGGATTGCCATGGGCTACCATGGGCTACTGTGTGTGGTGAGCGGCCAGCAGCCGCAGTGAGCGGCCGTCCAGAAGCCGGTGACTGATCTGCTCGCCCGGGAAGAGAGCAATGATGGTGCCAACTTGGGCCAGTGAAGCAACGTCCTCCACAACTAGATTGAAGAACAAAACGACAGCAACTTGTCTGTTCCCCTGCCCCCAATTCCCCAGCACTGTTCCCATCCCCCCAATTCCCCAATAAAAATCTTTAAAAAAAAAAAAAAGCAGCTGCCAGTTACAGTATCAGAAACATAACAAGCATTTAGGAAAAGGCAGTTGTTATTTTTTGAGGGGTAGCCCAGCTTCAATTAAACAGCAGGTTAAAACCCACTGGAAAACCAGAGACATGCCCAGCAAGCTTTACAAAGGAACTTATCTCAATGAAAACAGAGGAAAGAGGGAAGAACAAAAGTTTAAGTAAAAAAATAATAAGGCACAGTGAGCGACTGAAGTCAAAGGACTTGAAACTCCTGATGAGGTGAAGTTCCTGCCATCTTAGAGGAACAGATCACCCCCGCCCACTGCAGGCTGAAGGTAATGAGAGCAGACCTAGAGTACCTACTTAGCCTAGAATGCACAGTGACAGCCACAGCTGGCCAAGATCACCCCCCAGAGCTCTGCACACATTTAACCAGAAGACTCCATTGTCTTCCTGAAGGAACCTGTGAGCAAGGGACTAACCTTGGGCCATGCTGAAAGAAAATGACTTGAAGTTTTCCTAATATAAATAGTTATAGTCAGCATCAGTGAAAAGTCCTTACTTGGAAAAGGGGTGGGAGTGAAAGGGAGTATGAGCCTTGAAATATATAGAGTGTACAAAACTACTAATCTAAGATAGTGGAGCAAGAGTTTTCTCTGGGTAGATGGTTTGTAAACAGGAGTTAGCCTCTACAAGGAACATTTACCTTTACTTTTGATTAAATCTCTGTAGAATGTGCCATAAACAGTTGTAGTTTCTTAAACAAAAGCAGCTAAAAAATTATAACCCTTTGTGAATACCTAGGGCTCAGCATCACTAACATCAGTAAACTGCTGCAGAGAGGCTGTACTGTCTTGGTTTTGTATTGAGTGGTGATCATATAAAATGAAATTTAGAACTTAATTTAGAGCTGCAGCACAAAGAACCACTACCGAATGGAAATGAAACTGTGGCTCCATGAGACCCATACAATTGCTTTGGAAAACTCTTTGATTTAATTGGACAATACCAATTCTGTTATAGAATCCCAAAGGAAATTCCAATTCCATACGAGACAGTAAGTTTACTTCAGTGGCCCATGCTGCAGTTAGAAAGTCAGCCTTCATAGACTCAAAGGAATTTGGCTTCAAGAACTTTAAGTTTACAGCACAGGTAAATTAGAAAGGAAGACGCTAAGATCTCTTAGAATTAAGGAGAAGAAAGTTTTCTGGGTATATAGAATGAAGACTTTTGTGTGTGAACACACAGGGTTTCTGAAGAAGTTGATGTCTTAAGTCCTTGAGTCTCACATCTCTCAAACCTAATCTGTCTGCTCTAAACTTACAAAAACCCAGAGAGGTGTGAGAGAAGTATCTCATTCAAGTTGTGATTCCAAATGAGGCAGAAATCAAGCTAAATATAATGGACTTGTAGGGATAGAAAGTGTAAGGCATATTAGAATTTCTGATGATCGCCGAAGGAGATGGCTTGAACTTCATGGTGTAGGTAATCTTTTATGTTACCTACCTGTCTCTCCTCTTGGGAGGTAGAGGTGAGGGTCCATACACAATAAATATACGGGGTTCCAGGTCATGCCAGTTCCCAGTCATTGGACTAGTGACTTTTGGGATGGATATCCAAAACCTAAGAAAAAATGTAGAGTCATAAATCAAAGGAAACATGGAGAAAAAGGGGAGGATTGTGTCTTCTACACGACAGGAGGCCTTCTACAGAGAATATGAGACCTTTTGACCCCCTCCTCAGGTATATGCCTGAATCAGGTATACTAAAGAAACTAGAAACTATGTAAGCATGCTCTTGAGAAGTCCAGCTGAAATGATTAGCAGCTGATTATCACAGGAAGAAACAATAAAAGCCATGTTTCAAGTAGCGATTGACTTACCTCAGTCATTTGCAAAGGCCAGAAGACAGCTGTTCTATCTTGGGGGATGAGACAGGAGATCAACATGTAAATCTGGTCAGATGTACCAGGGCACAATGAAGGATAGACACTGTGCTGTAACCCACATTATAGCAATTCCTTACCTGTGGGAGACTGTTGTAGGCTGGGGATAAATATAGTAGTAGGTCTCTTTCCTAAGTCCATTTACCAGAAAATTGAAGAGAGACAAAGACACATTTTGTGGATGACAGATGATAATCACAGATGAATGCCTGGGAAAAGCAAATTCTCGTTCATATGAAAAATTTTAAAACAGAGTTTAAGTTGAAAAAAATTACATTTCTTTTAAATTGTATTTTTAACTCTAAACAATATGAAATTCATGATTTTTTTCCCCTTTGAGCCATTCTCCAAAGATTGGTTAATGAAGTGTGTGGACCAGGCATATTTTCCACATCACTGAATTTATCTATGAATATGCCCGTATTTGCCTAACGTATTGAACGACATACGAGTCAACTCCATTTAGTGTCAGATTCAGTTCCTAAAGTCAAGCCTATGTTTAATCTTAGTAAATGCTAATTTGAATTTAAAGAGGCCAAATCACTGGAAAACAAAATGGAATTTAGACTCATAACCAGTCCTCTTGAGATCAAGAAGAAGCATATTGGAAAGTGCCTATAATCCAAGAAACTGGTCATTTGGAGATGGAGGGTGGCTATCTACCTCAAACAACACAAATGAAACTGCCGAGGAAAGAAATCTGTTTTCTAGTTCAGGTGATTATTTGGCTATTGTTTGGACTTTGGATAAACTCAGACTTATTGGTCAAAAATATACTTTATAGACTGACTGGCAAAGCTCAACTTAAATGCTGCAGACACACAGCTCTGGAAGCTTACATTTCAGAAGGCTGTAAATACTAACTTCAGCCTCATCAGAGGTCAAGAAACTTTTTTGTAAAAGGCCAGATAGTAAATTTTTAAGGCTTTGCCAGCAGAGAGCTATGACTGCCACGACAGTCTAGCACAGGGGTCGGCAAACTTTTGAGACAGAAGAGCCAATCCTGCCCCTCACAACAATTTAAAAATTATTTGAGAGCCACAAAACAAATGAAATCACCATTATGTGAATAATATCCTTTAAAAATTTTATAAGTGAAACTATGATAGTTTTATTTTCATTTTCAATTTTACTTCAGAACTACATGTACATACCCAAAGAGCCGCATGTGGCTCGCGAGCCGCAGTTTGCCGACCCCAGTCTAACACAACTACTCAACTCTGCTGTTGCAGGACAAAAGCAAGAGCTAAACAAATGACATGGCTGTGTTCCATACATACATACATGCATGCATGCATGCATGCATGCATACATACATGCATGCATGCATGCCTTTATACTGAATTTCATTTAATTATCACATCACAAAATAATTAAAAAATTTTTTTCCCACTATTTAAAAATATAAAAATCATTCTTAACTCATGTGCTATGCTAAAACAGGTGGCGAGCTGCATTGGACTGGGGCTTGTAGTTTTGCTGAATCCTCATCTAGTAGTAGAAAGTCTTAGAACTTGGAAAAAGTGGTGCCGTCAGTTTCTCTTCAGTTTCTTCTCTTCTATAGAGATGCCATCATGCCATGCCCCTCAGCAACGTTATCAGATAAAGTTAGAGACTAGATGACTTACAAATGCCAGGCATTTTTAACCCTTGTTTATTGGAGGGGCAATGCTTTCAGCGAACTTTCTACTATAGTGGTTGTAAAAACTGTACCTTCACTCGAGTGTTTTTTTCTAAAAAATGGAAAGCTGAGGGTTTTCTCAGGATATTGCAGAAAGAAGAGAGACAGCACTTCATTTTCATCTAAATATTTCCTAGCTTGCTTCCCAGTGGTTTATTCCTGACAGTTTTGATACTTTTCACAGCTTTTTTCCACCTTGTTTTCAGTTTTGTAAGCTGTTGCTTTGGATCTGACAAAGAGAACTAAATGAGACGTGCAGTGGACAGGACGGAGCCACTCATTGTTTCCTTGGGTTGTTGAAGGCTAGATACCTCACAAGAGAAATTAATACTATTTTATTTCCATTTATTTCTGAAATGTGGCTCATGATGTTTATTTGTAGGTGAAAGCAATGCATTAAAATCTTAGTAGTTGAGAAGAGTGAAATGCCCACTTGTGTTCTATTGATTAATTGGAAAATAGTGTTGCTGTCAAATTCAAAATGCATTAATGTGTTTTAAGGTTGTTTATAGTCATTGAATTATCTGTCATTGGCTTCATTTAAAATTTTCAGGTGGAAAAACCTTGCAGTGGTGGGCAAGATTTGCTTCTTTATCCAGCTAAGAGAAAGCAGCTTTTGAGAAGTGAACTGGATGCTGATAAAGTGCCTTCATCCCCACCTGCTCCAAAACAAGTAACACCATTGAAAGGATGTCCAGCGGTTATGCCAGGAGACTTGAAAGAGAAAGTTGCAGAGCTGCTGGGGAAATACTCAAGCGGTCTTTGGGCCAGTGCACTCCCAAAAGCATTTGAGGACATGTACAAAGTGAAATTCCCTAAGAATGCCTTAAAAAATCTTGCCTTGCTTTCTGATGTATGCACCATAGACTACATTTCTGGAAATCCTCAGAAGGCCATTCTCTATGCTAAACTTCCATTGCCCGCTGACAAAATCCTGAAGGATGCAGAGCAAGCACATGGCGATCAGGATATCAAGGCTATGGTTGAACAAGAATATTTGCAGATAGAAAGGAATTTTGCCGAAAGTGCTGATACCATTATGGATAATGTAACAGTTCCTCCGTTAATCATCCCAACTGAGGCATCCCCATCTGTATTGGTGGTTGAACTGAGCAACACAAATGAAGTGGTTATCAGGCAAGTTTTATTTTCTGATTCTTTAAGATCCTGGTATACTGTTGTACTTAGCTATTCTTCACATGGGTCCTGGGGGTTGAGGAAGAATAATATATTCTAAGTGCTAATAGAGCTATAATGAAGTATAATAATATATTCCTCTTTTTTTATATCTTGATCATTTCTCTCAACTGCCAGAACTTTTTTTTGTCTGTATCTCTTACGAGATTAAATTTATGTTTCTTATAACTATAAATTTATAGTTGTATAAGTACAGTTGACTCTCCCAGTAGATGGTAAACATCTTGAAATCAAAGTACTTAAATAATTAATCTCTACATATATTCTTAATATTTGTTAAATGTTCAAAATATACAATGATTCTTGTGAGAAAATATTACTAATGGTTTTAAAAATTGGAATGACCATATGGTCTGAACTTGAAAAAAAAAACTACACCAGAAGCATAATGGTAACTATATACAAGTACGTCAAAAGCAATACCTAGCCCATAGAAAAAGCAAGTGCCCAGGAGGTAGTTAATTCTATTTAATCTGGGACTCTGTGGCATCTCCTAAAGGTTGAAATAGCTAAACACCACCTTCCTAGTATCATACATCAGATTATGAGTAGACCTTGGACCCAAAGGCGGTCTGGTTCTTGCGCCTTTTGATACCGTTGCCTGGGAGGAGGAGTCATTGCCCAAGTGGCTGATGATAACTGGAATTATAAAAAAAACAGAGCAGCTCCAGGCACTTGACATGAACTTTTGGAGAAAATATAAAGTACACAGAAAATACTGAAAGACTATAATGTGAAGATTCCGACTCAGAATAAAAATGGGAACCGGTATAGCTGGATCTCTATAGGCACCAGCTTAGGGTATGACTGTGGCTGAACAAAATAGGAGAAGGCTGAAGCAGAACAGAATCCAGACTTCTTCAACTAAAATGTCCTTATGGTTTGGGCTGTTATTCCCCCAGAGAATCATGGCTGAGCTGGGAAGGTCCAAAGCAAGATGACAAAAATAAATCCTTCAATGAAAGAATAGATAAAAAATATTAAGCTCTTCTATGTCAACAATCAAGTCTGAATGGATAATGAAATGAGAATCAAGTATCTTGGGTCGCTCAAACTAGAAGGATGTATAGAAACTTTAGAGAGGTCTTGTTTTATACAGGGGTAGCAACTATATAAAGCTTTTATTCTAAGATGTGGTATGGCCTGAAGAAATAAATAGCTGGCTAAGGGTTAAGGGTCCCACTATGGTTCACTAATAAATTCAGGTAAAGGAAGGTTGATGAGCCCATTGGTAACTTTTACCACTTGACATTATAAATAAAAAGAGAATCAAAGTCTGCCTTGTTGGCAGGATCCTTTGGTATCTGTTACCAATAGTCCTTGGTCACATCGTCAGAGACTAAGCATCCCACACTAGCCTGGTCAATCATGTCTTTTCTGATGTTCTTACCAAAGGGTTGGCAGGAGCCTGGATCAGTTCTAGGACTTCAGTACAAGGGTTCCAGTGTATTCCAGGATGAGTAGGATCAGGGTCCTCAGATTATCTAGATCCATTTTCCCATGTAAATTTGAACCCTGTTAGTCAGCATGGTACATGTTCAGCAGATGGGTAATGTCAGCAGATGGGAAATGCCTGCTGTTAGGGTGATCCTAGGCCATGGGCCTCCTCCCCACCCTGAAGACTTAGCAGGTGCCAGCTGGGCTGAGAACTATTCTGTACCCATACCTTCACCCAGGCAGGCAATGGGCTGGAAACCAGGCCTGTGACTCATAAAGGGCCCGAAGAGGTGCTGTAGCAGGACCCTCAGGTCACGTATGGGAGTCTCTTATCTCTGGTCTTAAAAATGAACTTTGTAAAACTTGGTACTTATGGCATATCTAAACTGGCCTACATATATTCATTGCCCACTTGCTCAGGTAATTTGGGGACAGTTTATGACCTCATTCTTGCCACTACCCACTGTCATGCCAACTGTAACACCATCCCCCTACCCTACCCATGCTATGTAGCCATCTTTCTCTGCTGGTTGCTGCAGAGAGCAGAAGCAGCCTGCCGGTCTTGTGCTGCTTCTCGCCTCCTTCCTCCATCCTGGCAAGAGCCTGTGCTACAGCCCAGGCCTTTGCCAGTTGAGTTCCCAGGGCTGTAACAGCGTTACAGAGGGTTTCTGTGAGACTCCAGGTCCCAGGAAATGGGTACTTTTGGTGGCAGAATTACAGATCTTCTAGGAAACTTCAGAGCCCAGAGTGCAGCTACATTCCAGGCAGTACCTTAACATTTGTAAAGCTCAATAAGCTTAAATGATAGAGTGTGACAAAGCTCCTACAGCTGTTTCTGGAGTAAGTGATATGCATGTAATAACTAGTTTTAAAAATAGCCATTTCCTCAGGGCTGGCCGAGTGGCTCAGTTGGTTAAGAGCTCGTTCAAGAGTGCGAGCTCTGAGCATCAGGGTCACCGGTTCTATTCCTGACCCAAGCTGAGCTGCCAACAGGTGGCAGGATGGCTCAGCTTAAAAAAAAAAAAATAGCCATTGCCTCAAAAGAGGCATTCTTTTCATTTGTGTAGGACTTTTTGAAGCTTTTTTTTTCTCTAGTAACAAATAGGTTGACTCTGGTGTCTTCTGCCCTGTTGATAATTACCAAGAATACATGAAAACACTCCTAAAGGAGTAGTTTCTTAATGCTCTACAGGACCACTTGAGCCCTAGGTAAAAGCTAGAACAACACAAAGAACATTGTACTCATGGCATATCCCCCATCTCCCTGGGCAGGTGATAGCATAGCCTTCGAGCTAAAAAGTCTCCATCCTCTAGCTGAGACAGCTCCGGTTACAGGAGCCAAACTTAATTCACCAGGTTTTTACATCCTGCAAGGAGGCCTTTGACGGAATTGTCTCTCCAGACTGAAGGGCAAAAATACAACAGCCTTTTTGTGGCAGAAAGGAAATAGTATGTTTTGATAACATAAACTGGGACAAGGTGACTGCAGTTGTCAACAGCAGAAAATTGTAGAAAGAGATAGGAAAGTATCCTGAAATAGTACTTCTCAGAAAGTGTACAATTTAATAAGGCATTTAGCGAGGACATGTTATCCCTTTAAAGGGTATCAGAACTCAACATTTTGTTGTAATGTGTTCAGATTTGTTCAGTAAATCGGGGAGAGGTTTTTACAGTTGTGTTTAATATGTTTAAGTCTTTGTTTTTCTTTAGTAAAATTTCATTGGTTTTCAGAGCTTGAGGTTTGTTCAGACCCAGCCTTAGTTAAGGCAAAACTATCAACTAGATGCTCTTCCAGCAATCTGCAAAGCTCTGCAGCAGCCTCAGTCAGAATCTTAAGTTGACTCTTGCTTATCTGGCCTTCATCGGTGCCTCCCATTTCCCACCATGCCTCCTTCCCTTCCGTCTTTTCTCAGCCTCCACCTCCTGAAGACTCTGCAGCCGCAGGATTGCCTTCGGGCATTGGCTCTGTTGTGTGGTGCGCTAGACCTGGTTCTTTTTTGCATCAGCTCCACAATATTATATTTTCCTTTATCAAGATACAAATGTTGCTAAATACGTGTTCTCCTACCTGTTGATGTAAGCAAGTCTGAGACTGGAACCAAAGGTGGCAGTAGAAAAACAGTAATGTTAATGAATTCCTGTAGATTGCCTCCTCCTGTGTGGCTTCATTTGTGTTCTCTTTCTGTAACTAATCCAGGTATGTGGGCAAAGACTATTCTGCTGCTCAGGAGTTAATGGAAGATGAGATGAAGGAGTATTACAGCAAGAACGCTACAGTCACCCCGGTCCAGTCTGTGCATGTTGGGCAGCTGCTGGCTGTAAATGCCGAGGAGGACGCCTGGTTACGGGCACAGATCATCTCCATAGAAGAGAACAAAATAAAGGCAAGCTCTGTTTACTTTGTCATAGCATTATGAAGACAAGCACATAAACTTTCTAATAAAACGTTGCTTCTAATAATGTACCCTAAAGACACTATAAATAGACTGTATTTAGTTTTCTTCAGAAATTGAAAAGATAGTATCTATAAAAGATTATCGCTGTCAGCTTTTAAGTCAGTGGTAGTTACATGATCTCAGAGATTTAGTTAAACAAAAAGGGAAGGGAATGGAAGGGGAGGGGAGGGGAGGATACTCCTCCTCCATGGATACTATGGTAAGCTGCATAGTATCCTCCATGGTAGTATCCATAGCCCATGATGTAATCAGGAAGAGCCCTTTATTCCCATTCCCCAGGAATATGTAATAATCACTGATCAGAGTTCTGTGGGCTTTTGGTCAAGGTCAGTACTTTGGAGTGAGGGAAGCAACACAGATCAGAGTAGAGGACATTCCCCCTCTCCCCTCTTCTGCAGTCAACTGAGGAGAGCCCCAAACAGAACTTGGGCCATGCTCTGAGTCTTGACCTCTGTGTCATCTTGGAAAGGTCAAGGTCAGAGAGCTCTTTCACCAGTCTCTTCCATCAGCAGGTTCCAAGATGTCCCAACTTGGCCATATTCCTGGTGCTCAGCCTCTGTCCCATTGCCTCGTCTTTCCCTCCATGCAGAGGCTGAGAGCTAGAACTCTCTCACCCTCAAGGCACAGTGTTGTCTAGATTTTGCAAGCAAAGAAATACACTTCTATTTCTATGGCCTCTGTTCCATAATATAAAACCTGTTCCTGAAACTAATAAAATATTATGTCAGCTGAAATTGAAAAATAAATTTTTAAAAATTAAAAAATCAAACCTGCTCTTGTTCCAGTGTCAGCCCCTGGCAGATAATCTCTTTTGTGTCACTAAGTATAAATAACCAGTCTCTGAACCCAGGCTTAAGTCAATCCGGTACTCTCTCCTGAAACCCCTGCCTTCAAGTACAATATCAGGAGGTGAGAAAGGGTTGCTTGCTGTTTCTTACCCAGTTTGTTCAGTAGGAGAGGTCCTGCCACCCAGCCAGTCACCTTTTGCCCTTCACAGAGAACTTTAGGAAATTCCTTTACCAAATCTATGGAGATGAAACTTGTAAGCAATTTGACCTGACTTGAAAAACCTGAAAATTGGCTACCAGTTTCGGAGTTTCATATAAAGTTAGATACTTTACCATATGACCCTTAAGTATTTACACAAGAGAAAACATAGGTCCACAAAGAGGGTTGTAAACATGTTTATAGCAGCTTTATTATTAATAGTCCCAAATTGGAAGCAACCCAAATGTTCACCAACAGGTGAATGTACAAACACATTGTAGTTTATCCATATAATGGAATACTATTCAACAGTAAAAGGGAATGAAATACTGAAAACACAGTCGCATGGATAATATATCACAGACTATCAAGTGAAAGAAACCTGACACAATAGAGTTACACTGAATGATTCCATAGAAGAACAGGCAAAATTGATCTGTAGCAATGGAATCAGATCAGTAGGTCTCGGGGACGGGAGGTGGCGGGAAGTTAGTTGCAAAGGGGCAAGAGGGAAGTCTTTGGAGCAGAAGATGTGGTCTGTGGTCTTGATTATGGTGATTATGTGGGTTTGACATTTGTCAAACCCATCAAACTATACTTTAAGTGGGCATTTTTTAGTCAGTGTAAATTATACTTGAATAAAGTTTGAAAAAAAATCTGGAAAAAGGTAAGGACCAAGTTGATCACTGGAACAGCAGAGAGCACAGTGTGATTAGCAGCTCAGCGCTAGCTCCGACTCTGCCTCTTTAATGGTTGTGTGCCCTTGGTCAAGTCCCTGCATTCCCCTCAGCCTGCTAAGCAAAGGCATTGGACTAAATGATTTATAGTCTGAGATCTTGGTCCCCAAGGACTCTCCTTAGCTTTCCCTTCTCTGTACCTGGAATGCTCTGGGGACATCACATGTGTGAGAACAATCCAATAGAGAGCCCCTGTCTTCACTGGCACCTTCTCTGGGAATGAAAATCACAGAGGGGTCAACCTTTAACACAGGTGTGTTTGGAGGAGTGGGGATGGGAAATGCTTAGAAAAGGATACCAGAACCAAAGCCAGAGCGCCCTTCAGTAGAAGGTCAGGACCCCAGGAGGAGAGATGAGACTGGGGCAAGGAGTGGTGAGGGCAGGTTAGCACATCTCAGAAACCTTAGGGTAGCGGGGTCAGGAAGCCTAGGTGATCAGGAAGGACCCCAGCACTGCTTTCTGCTCATTGAGAAACCTGAGTGGCTTAGTTGATAGGGGGTAACTGCTCCAAGCGTTCCTAGATAAACTTCTACTTCCTGACCATTTCCCTGCCCTTACAAAGTTCAACAAAATTTAAGCTATTTGAAGACATCGAGATTGCTTATGAAGAGATGAACTGTACACAAACTCTAGTGACACATTAACAGTGCAACTGTGTTTGCAATAAATGCAAATACTCCACCAGGCTATCTCCCAGTCTGAAATCTATAGGGCAAAAATCACTTGGGCCTCCCTTCCCTCCTTGCCTCTGCTATGGAAGTTTAAGCTCTGGAGTCATTTAAACCTGAGTTTGAGTCCCAGCTCTTCTATTTCCAGCTGTGTGGCCTTGGGAAAGATATTTAACTTCTCTGATTCCTTATCTGTAAAACCAGCTACTACCATCATGGTAGTATCTGCTTGATATGTGAGTACTTTTCATTCTTTTTTTTTTTTTTCACTATTCTGGGATGGGGACAAGACAGACCAGTCCTTGTTCTTAAGAAGCTTATTATATTCTAGTGAAAAAAAAGACAGATAATGAGTAAGTATACAAGAACTAAGTAAGGCAATTTAAGTACAGTGAAGGAAATAACCACAGAGCTATAGCAGAGAATAACTGAAGGAAGGGATAAGCAGGGAGGTGTGATCTGGTTTTTTTTGCATCAAAGATTGTTTCAGTACCTATGTGGGGAATGGGTTGTAGTAGGGCAAAGAAGGGAAATTAAGACCAGTTAGCTACTGCCATAGCCAGCAGCTTGGAACCTGAATTAGGGTGGCAGGAGTGGAAACAGAAGTAATAAGACACATTCAGGATGGATTTGGAGGTAGAACTGCCAGGACACTAATTCACTGGATGTTGAAGGTCAGAAAGAACGTTCAGCATGGCTGCAGGGTTTGGGACTTGAGCAACTAGATAGAGAATCATGCCCTTTCTTGAAATTGGAAAGTCAGGGAGAAGAATCAGAATGTAGGAGAATCAAGAATTTGTAGGACCTGTTAGTTTTGAGAATAGCTATCAGATTTCACACGGATGAACCTGGAGCTCAGGGAGGAGTCAGGCTTGGAGATATATCTGGTTGGGAGGCATCAGCATGTAGGTGCTACCTGAAGTCATGGGACTAGGTAAGATCACCGAGAGAAAGAGTACCCATAGAGAAGAGAAGAGAAGTGGACCTGGAACCAGGCTCTGAAGATGCCAGCATTTAGATGGTGGGCAAAAGAGGAGCAAAAAAACATGTAAGAATGGCCAAAGAAGAAAGAAAACTAAGAGGGCAGTGTCATGGAAACCAGAACAAGAAAGTGTCTCATAAAGGAGGGAGAGACCAGCTGTTTCGTTGTTGCTAAGAGCCGTGGGCTGGTGTTAGGAATAAAAAGGGTAGGTTGGTGTGTTGTACAGTAGTGAGCTCTTAAGACAGCAGTAGCTGTGGCAGTTCTGGCCTGATCTTGTTCCCCACATGCCCGTGAACCAGACAAGGATGAAATTTTCCCTTTACCTGGAGAAACCTCAGCTACTTAGCAAGTCTTATTTCTCTTGAATGGTGCCATGCCTGACAACGAGTACGAATTCCCTCCCTGCTTTCCACAGACTTTGGTGAATATGAGAAACAGGAACATGGGGTCACGCCCTGAGGCTGGTGCCTGTTTGGCCTGACACACACCAGCATCACAGGGGGATGTCTGCTGGTTATTACTCAGGTGGCTGTGAGACCTTCCGCCACTTGGTGGTGCCAGAGAACTAGAAATAGATTGCAGCCTGATGCCAGGATTTATGAGCCTCCTTGTGCTGATCCCAGGCCCTTAGAGAGAAACACAGCTTACCACTACAGAACAGAGCAAAGGACATAGGGCAGAGTGTGCTGAGAGACAAACAGGGCGACCCATAGGCAAAGGTTTTATAAACTTAAGCTGCCGTATAAATATATGGTATCCTGATTGAAAAAAATAAAAGAAAGAAAACAAGTTCCAAATGTTACAGAAACCCTTTGAAGATTTTAGAGCAGTTATTCTTTAGTCTGTTGGTGCTGGGCAATATATTCTAAATTCCCCAGGAATCATGATTTTACATGTTGTGTCCTATTGTCGGATCATGTTATGTCCACTTTAGGTCTGGGAAGAGCAGAATCCAAGTTGTAGGGGGTGGTGGCTATTTAAGGAAACAAAAGCTGCCTGAATCCTGAGTCCTGTGTGGGAAGGAGGAACAGGTGCTGATTTGGGACTGGAGCAAGGGACCTGTACACTGAAATCGGTGGCGGCCTGATACGGGGGCCCTGCCAAGGATCTAGGCCTAAGGGAGCAGTGAGTCAAGATATGGACTCTACCTGATGATCCTTTCCAATATGGGATACACGGGCCCGACAGACCCAATTATCAGTGGTCAGGGAAAGGTGTGAGTGGTCTCTCTGCTCTTTTTTCCCTTAGATTCCCTGCTGGGGAGAATTTTTGTTTTGTATGTTTAATACTGTAACCTAGGTAAGAAGCTGTGACTTTTATTTTCCTGCAGAAAGTAGAACTCTTTATTACTTGGTCTTTCTCTGCTATGCCTTTGCCCTGGATTTTGTTGTTTTGTTCTGATTTAATTAGAGAAGCATTCTAGGTATTCACCACTTTCCCTCAGATTCTTAGTTATCTAAATCACAGGTTAATGTTTCCAGATTTTGTTTTTCTCAAAAAAGTCTTTATTTAATTCTTTTCAAATAAAGGTTTTATTAATACTTTAAAAGCAATATCCAGGATCTTAATGATCTGTGTTAATGGTGAGGAAGTGCCATGCAGGTTTCTGCAAACACAGAACTCTGTCCAGCAGATCTGAGGCCTTTCACTGAGCTGGATGAAGGCCTAAACCATCTTTACACCCTGAAAAAAACACAAAAAACAAAAGCAAAAACAACTGCTTTTACGGTGCAGAACTCAGCGTTATCCAGCTATGACCTCACTGTTGTCATCAACAGAAAGCATCTTGGTCCCTGGAAGCATAATAGCCGAGAGCAGCCATCGCACAGTGCTGCTTTGGGGATTTGGAATCTGATAAGCACCACCAGACTGACGCTTTCTCTAGAAACTAATCCTGCTGCCTGAGGACGCCAATCCTCAGTGGAAGTGTTAAATCAAAAGGAATGAGGCGATGCAGGCATTATGATATTAATGGGAGGGTGCAGCAGTCAGGGCTGGCAGAACCAGATGGGCGTGCTGCTGAGCAGCACAGCGTCCAAGTTCAGCAGCCTTCCCTTTTCTCCCCATTGTCAAAGGCGCGGTACAGGAGCGGGACCTGTACCCGTCAGGAGCGCCGCTTCCCTGGTCCCAGCCCCAGCCTTTCTCTTCTGTGCTAAATCAGGGGCACCTCTCCTGGCATTTCCCAGGCAGTGTGGCGCCACTCAACGCGATGACTATGGAATAAACGGGACCCAATTAAGTGCATCAAGTGAGTTTTTAAGAAGTGAGGGTAAAGGATTTTATTTGAACCTAAACGTTATTGTTTTTTTTATCATTAGGTGTGCTACGTTGACTATGGATTTAGTGAAAACATTGAAAAGAGCAAAGCATACAAATTAAACCCCAAGTTCTGTTCACTCTCATTCCAAGCAACAAAGTGTAAGCTAGCAGGTAAGAGGAACTTTTCCTAAAGCTCTTTCCATTTTGCTCTATTATCACCATTGTACTTTTGGGTGGTTAAATCCTAAAATATACTAAGTATCTCAAGGTTTTATAATGGATTATTTCTTGAAAGGTATAAATTCACATCTAATATGGTCTTCATACGATGTGATCATTATAAAACTTACAATGTTTTTACTATATTTTTTGTTATATGTAACATATATGATCTATTTTATTTTGTTATAAAAATGTCTGTTTGCCATCTTCAAGGGGCTTTCTTGGTTGATGTTCTAACTGCCCTAGCAACAACTGCGAGAGGCCCTGTATCATGGGAGTTGATCAGTTTAAGTCACGTTGCACATGTTGTGAAGTGACTCCCAGCTGCATTCCCACTGAGATGGACTCTGTGGGTGCTGCTTGTTATCAAGTAACACACCCTCATGTGCCCAAGAGTTCAGCTGCAGGTCTTGTTCAGTCTCTGGCATAGTCCGTGCATCACTGTTCTTTCTTCCTCAAGGAAGCATAGAGGAATGCAGGTGTGTGAGAGAGATATTGGAGGGGTCATCTGAGCGTATGAAGGAGATACAGTGGCCATGTTAATGATGAAGAAAGGCATTGAAATGTGTGTGCATCACATCAGAAGAGCCTGAGCTCAGTTCAGAAAATGGTCCAGATTCTTTCAGAAAAATTAGCCCTGTGAAGAAATCCCTCCTTCCCAGCAGGGATAAGCCTTTATGTCAGAGGAGCTAGGTTTGGCTCTATCTGTGACATAAATCTCAAGTAATTTTAAAAGCCTGTTACAAACCTGTGGGAGTTAGTTTAGAAAAGAACATATCAAGAGCATAGGACAAGATTTGGGATGCTAAAATGAAAGGTTTGATAAAAGCAATAAAGTTATGTGTCTGGAGAACAGAAAAAGAATGAGAGAAAGGTAGCTCAGTGGAAGTCTGAGCTTTTGCTTTTAGACTAAAGGGGGAAAATATAGACAATAGACATTATAGTACCTTTGGAGAAATGATGAGCTGATTTTAATTGGTTTAATAGATTGACTTAAAGTTGTCATATATATGATACATGGAATTATAATTTTCAAAAAATGTAGAGAATAGACTACAATAAAATAGACCCAACACCATATTAAATTCACTTAATACCATATTATGTTAAACACTGGTCTTTCTTTGATAAATCAGAAAATTATTTGGTATCTTCAGGGTCATCGTGGTGTACAGAAAGAAAGGAAAAAAAGAAAGAAAGAAAGTCTAAATTTCCAATGAATGCATGTTCATTTTATAAGAAAGAAATAATTGTGTATATTTAACTAGAAAATGAAAAAAATCAAAGGTAGATTTTTAGGAAGAACATTACAAATACATGACTGGCAGCATGATTGATAGCTTCTTATATGTATTAGTATTTTTGTTTTAAATATGTGTTTGTATATAAAGTGAAGGCTATTTCTCCTAAGGTGGAAATTCTGATTGATCATCAGTTTTTCTTGTTTTAAGATGGCCTGCCTTAGTGTAATCAAAAGGGCATTCACATTATAATATATATCTTAAAACCTGAGGGTGGGTTATAGAAAGAAGATTGTAAAACAAAGATTCCCTATAAAATTTAAGAATTTGGTACTAGATTCATAATTGTAATAAGTAGCCAAGACAAATACAATCTATCTATCCATCTTAGCATGATTCTGCTAATTAAGTAGAAATTAAAATATTCAATATTTTTCAGGGTTGGAAGTTGTAAGTGATGATCCTGGTTTAGTGAAGGTGGTTGAATCGTTAACTTGCGGAAAGATCTTTGCAGTGGAAATACTTGAAAAAGCTGATATTCCACTTGTTGTTCTGTACGACACTTCAGGAGACGATGATATCAATATTAATGCCACCTGCTTAAAGGCCATGTGTGACAAGTCACTAGAGGTTCACCTTCAGGTACCACTGTGACCACCACTGTCATCTATTACATATATCGTAGGAAAGAAAGTTATCAGAAGAGAATGTTATAAATTTTAGGCTAACACTACATAGAGACAGATTGCATATGTATTAAAAAAAGGGGGTAGGGGGTGCAGGAACAGGAGAAAAATGCCAAAACATAAACAGTAATTATTAGGAATTGGATTTTTTTATTTTCCAGTTTTTACAATGAGCATATTTCATTGTATATGAAATTAGTTTGCAAAGATTATAGGGAAGGATAATGCAAAAGAAGGGAAAATTAGATTAACAAAGATGTTTATTAAATTATTAGCTTTAACATTTTTAAAATGTGAAGAACATAGATGGTCCACAAAGAAGGAAACCTTTAAATAAATTATAGGGCAGCCGCTCTAAGGGATAGACTGAGATGTTAAAAATGATCATTTTAAAAGCTTCATAGCAACATTGGGAAAATGTTTGTTTTAATAAGTAGAATAATAGTGAATTCTCTTTATATTATGATCTTACGAAAATGGCTAAAATTAAACTTTGACTATGTTTACAATTTTTAAAAATTACTAAAATTTATATGGCCTATGGACACAGATTAGCAACTAGGCTATAATGGAGTTGATTTGGTGAGAGCTTTTTCTTTTCATTTCTGTTAATGTTGCAAAAATATGTTTTATGTAATAATTTTCTAAATTAATGGGGAGAAAATAAAGTTAAGGATATTCTCAGCTTTTCAGATAATGCAAAATGGTAATAAATTAGTGTGTGCAAAATGTCTACTTTGTGCCAGACACAAATGATACCAGATATTATATTCCTTTTGGAAAGAGGTATCTAAACTAGTTTCTCCCATTGAAGTTATGCATTTCATTCTATCTGTCCTTCAGCTTAGAAGATTTTAAAGTGCAAAGACTTTTAATGATATATTTAGGCAGATACCCATTAGGTGGGTAAGAGCTATGCTCTGTTTCCAAGCATCCTGATGTGTCCTTTGTTCGTTCCAGGTTGATGCCATGTACACAAATGTCAGAGTGACTAATATTTGCTCTGATGGCACACTCTACTGCCAGGTGCCTTGCAAGGGTCTGAACAAACTCAATGATCTTCTGCATAAGATAGAGGACTACTTCCATTGTAAGGTATGGCGGGGCATCATCCACCTCTAGAATTAGTTCTAAAATTGCAAATAAGAGTGGTCACTAGCTTTTGAACAGTTTGAGGTAGAATTTCTAGAATAGTGGGTTAGAGCCACAGACTGCATAATTTGAAAACAAAACAAAAAACCCACTGGTTTCTGCATTGTAAATGAGGATAGTAATAGTGTGTATCCATAGGACTGTCATGAGGAGAAGTCGCAAGGCTGCTTAGTGCCGTGCCTGGCACATAGTGAGTGCTCAGCAGCCTGCAGGTTATTTACTAGGTGCAGTTCATGATGCTGCAGTGCAGCTGTCTGTGTGTCTGTCTGCTAGAGCCTACTGGCTCCTCTGCCCTGGGCAAAGATGAAAGCATGGGATGTAGGGCAGGAATAAAACTTCTAAGGCATCACTCCCCAAGTTCTTTATGGTCCCTGAGAACCTACCACCTCCATAAATGTGGTCTGACAATTCAAGTTTATTAAATAAGCTCCATACCCTTTAATTCTTTTCTGAATTAGGATATGTAGAGGTTTTGTTTTAAGGTTCTAATGTGATTTCCTTACATCCATTGGTACATTATCGTCATAATCCAGAATGTGCTGTGGTTTCCAAGTGACTAAACTCTATTGCCACTTCAACCCCAACCCTCCTGCCCCTGGACGTGACCCCTTCCCTCTAATCTGCAAAGCACACTGAGCAACTTGTGGCACTTATGCAGCCCTGTATTTAAGGTTTTTTTTGTTTTTTTTTGCCCTGCTGGTGTGTAGGCTTCTTGAGGGCAGAGACTGAACTTTACCAAGTACTGGCAAATACCTAATTCATGTAGATACTGTGGTACCTAATCTAGTGTCTCATAATAGAATAGGCATTCCAAAGTATTTGTTAAATCTGTATTCAGACTACAGCCTAGAACTGAAGCATTGGATCTATAGCTTTACCTCTTTCTGTGTCACAGATGTCTTAGATGTGTGTATCTCAAGGTCATTACTTAAGTCTGATTTACTAGTCTATCTTGGAGAAATCTGAGACATCCTGAGAGGCTGACTCCAGTGATGCATTTGCATGCATGTGCTCACAACCTGTGGTGGTGGAAAGCACTCTGGTTAGTCCCTAGTGCTTTTGTAACCCAAATGGAGACGTTACCTGTGGGGAGAGTACATTCACCCTGAAGGAACGACCACGGCAGGCCCCCAGCTTCAATCTACAGCAGAAGAGGAGGAGGAGGATCCTACAGCCGTGATGTGGTGGCATTTCACTGGCAGTGATATCCTTATTTGTGTAGATAACATTTCTCTTGTTTTGGAATTAAAATATAATATTTTAATCTAAATATTAAAAGATGAAAAGAAGAGGCCTTATGGACAACTAGCCCAACCTCCCCACTTTTATCCAGGCTATGCTCCTTTTTGTCAGATCCATCCTCCCTCTTTGTGTTTAAGTAATGGTGCCAGCACCTGGATGAATCATACTGACCTCCACGTTCATATTTTTAGACATTTTAACAGGACTGATTTATGAGCCATGTGCCAGGAAGGAGCGCAGATCACTGCCATCAGCAAGTGGATGAGGAGCAAGGCAGAAGTTCTGTAACCCTCGGGACATGGCTTGCATCCGCTGCTTACATTTGGGCAAAACAGCTGGCCTGTGACAGCCATGTGTTCCTGAGGGCATAGCAATATGCTCTCGGCTAAGAGTAATAAGTGTCGTGCCGTTCTGTTTTGCAGCACATGACCTCGGAGTACTTCGTTTCCGTACCCTTCTGTGGGAAAATCTGCCTCTTCCATTGCAAAGGAAAATGGTTACGAGTAGAGGTAAAATCAGTCACTTGACTTTTTTTTTTAACCTACTATGAAATATTTCAGGCATACAAACAAGGTTTTAAAAAATGTAATGAGCACCCACGTACTCATCGCCAGTTTGAGAACTAAAATATGACCGATAGGGTCGACGTTCCCTGTCTGTGCCCCCTTTCTTCTACTCCCACCCCTGGGGGTCTGCCAGCTGACTTTGGTGTTTCTCATTCCTATTCGTTTCTTTATACTTTTACTATATGTGTATCTATACACACAAACTTTTACTATCTATATATTTTCATGTATAGGTAGTGGAAATACAGAAATGAATATGTATGTAGAATATAGTAAAAAAAATAAATGAAGTATAACTAAACGAATAAATGTTTTTTAAATGTATGTAAATAGTAAAAAGTATTGGTTCTTCTGAGCCATGCTTTGTCGTTCTTTATGTTTGTGAGAGTCACCCATGTTGATGTGTACAGCTCTAGTTCCTTTGTTTTCACTGCTGTGTGATGTGTTGGTGTATGAATATGCCAACATTGTCACTCTCTTCTCCTGAGGATATTTAAATTGTTTCCAATTTTTCGTGGTGAATAATGCTACCGTGAGCCTTCCTGTGCATGTCCTCCAGGGTGCATATGTAGGAATGGAATTTCTGGGTGTAGGGAATGCCTATCTTCACCTTCGCTAGCTCTTGCTTGATTCTCCAAAGTGACCCTTCCACTGAGGCTGTAGCCCTTTGAGAGTTCTGGCTTCTTGAGGGAGTCTCAGATTCCTGCCCAGGTTGGCTTGGGCTTCAGCGTTCACATACTCCTCTATTTCCAGTTCCTAATAATCGTCTTATTTTCTTGCAAGCTCAGTTATGAATTTGAAAGGAAACTTGTTATATTTTATCATATATATCTATATGTTTTTCAAAAGTGGATTTTTATTTTTGTGATTACTGTTTCTTTTTTTCTTTCCTTCTTTTTCTGATATCTAGTTTATCCAATTGCTAAAACTGCAAATTTGGGCTTGATTTTATTTTATTTTTTCCATTTTTCCTTTGTTTCAGAGGTTCTTAATCTAGGTGTAAGGATCTCTACTTTTAGGGGCCCTTGCAGATTATGTGAGTGTGTGTAAGTGTGTGTATTATGTATTTCGGGGTAGCGGGGAGAAATATCCATAATTTTCATAAGATCCTCAAGGAAGCCAGCCCTGGGAAAGTGAGAACCATTGCTTTATTGATTTTTAAATACTGCATAGCAATATTTTGATAACTTAATTATACTGATTTTCCCTTTATTTAAATAAAATTTTGTCCTATTTTAACAAAAGCAGCAATTTTGAAGTAGTTATTATCATTAATGTGAATATGTGTCAGAAGGCTGAGAACCTTGGGTTGTATGACCAAAAGTTGCCTGCTTAGCTATAAACTTCAAAAACATAACTTGTTAAAAAGAACATGGAATTATTCAAAATTTGAAGCTCTGTGGTGCTTAGTGTATAATATATAAATGCACAAATACTTATTTTTTTAACTTCTGTTTTGAAATAATTTCAGACTTTCAGAAAGTTGCAAAAATAGTTCAGAGTTCCCATATGCCCCTTACCAACCATCTCCAATGTTAACATCTCGCATAACCATTATTAAAACCAGGAAATTAACATCAGTACAATATTATTAACTAACGTGCAGAACTTACTGACATTTCTCAGATTGTCCCTCAAATGCCTTTTTTCTGGTCCAGGATCCCAAGTTGTATTTAGTTTCATGTCTTCTCAGTTTCCTCCAGCCTGGCAGTCTTTCTTTGTTGTTTGTGGCCTTTTGCAGAGTGGCAGTATTTTGTAGAATATCTTTCAACTTGAGTTTCTTCGTGTGTAGAATCAGTTTATACTTTTTTGGCAAAAAATACCTTTCCAGTATATGCTCAAGTACTTTAGATAAATATCTAGTATTATTTTTATAACTATCAAATTGTGTGTTGTCTACCTTTGAGGTAGCAAAAGTGTAGTAAAAGCATTCTTTTAGTGATGTGTAGAAAGCTGAGGAAGGAAAAATGATTAATGAAAAGCAGATTCTTTGTTTAAATGATGTATTTCTTCTTGACATATCCAAGCTTTAGTGCCTATACATTTTGCACTTGTTCCATGCAGCCCAGCCAAATCTTTTCCATGGCCATCACTCTCCCTGCCATCACTCTTCCTCCAAACACATCCTGAGTCATCTGCATTCACTTTTCTATACCACCTTCCAGTCAGTCCTCAGCCACTGCTGTTTAACTTCTGCCTGCATTCCATCAAAGAGCCTGTTCTTACAACAGCACCATAATTGCACAATCTAATTAGTATCTTCCCTGTCTCATTTTACCACACCTCTTTGCTGCACCTACCAGTGTTTAGACTTGAAATTCTCTTCTCACTAGGCTACCATGTTACTAAATCCTCCTAAATTTCCTTATGATGTTCTAATGATTCTTTCTCTTGTTTTTCACCCAAACCTCCTCCTAAACCCTACCACTGAAGTGTCAGTGTCCCCAAGTTCTATCCTGACTCACCACTCTTTTCAGCCCCTGCATCCTTCTAGGCAATCCCGTCTCATAACTTCAGTTATCATCTCCATTCTTATGTTTCCTAAATTAGTTCCCAGCCCTCGATGAGCTTCAGATTTGGGCAAACACCCACATTGTCTATCTCACCAACTCCTCAGGCTCTACATGCCTGAAATCAGACTTAGCTTTCCCCATCCTTGTCTTCCTCTTCTGCCTGTATTTTGGTGGGACCTCCATTCGTGCAGTCATTCAAGCTGTTCCTTAAGAGTTATCTTTGACTCCTCTATCTTCCTCAGCCCCCAGTGCACTAATCACCAATCCCTGCCAGTTTGACAGCTTTGTCATTTCTTGTCGAGATCACTGCAGTACCATGCCAACTGGTCCCTCTGCCTTTCGAAAGCTCTGTCTTCTTCCAGTCGTGCTCCGCACCACTAGAGTGAGCAACCCAAAGTGCAAATAATAGCAAGTAATAATATGTTCAACTTTTAATGAGGCTTACTGTTTCCCAGACACTAAATCTTGTTTTTTCAACATGAGTGATCTCATTTAATCTTCACAAAACCCTGTTATCCCCATTCTTACTGATGAGGAAAGTCATTCAGCTGGAAAGTGGGAGAGTTGAAATTTAAAACCAAATCTGTCCGTTTCCAAAACCCTCACCCAGTCTTACCACCAACTATACATGGCTTCTTCTAAAGCTGACCATCTCAATCTTCCACTTAAGACTTGACATTGGCTTCTTCTCATCTACAAGGTGAAGTCTAAGTTCTTTAAGACACAATATCTGACTCTCCAAGACCTTGCCTTTGCCTGGCTCCCACCCCCATCTCTGGTTTGCCCTGACTCTTAGTTTATGTTCCAACATAACCAAAATGCTTCTAGATCGCACATGTGAGAAATATGTGTCTCTGCCCATCCTCTTTGGGAGAGGAGAACAGTGTTGGGTAATCGGGGAAGGGGAACAGACAAGTTGCTGTCCTTTTGTTCTTCAGTCTAGTTGTGGAGGACATTGCTTCACTGACCCATGTTGGTATTATCATTGTGCTCTTCCTGGGTGAGGCAGTCGCTCACCGGCCATAGGACGGCCACTCATGGCGGCTCATGGCAGCTCACGCCAGCTGCCGGCCAGCCCCACTGCAGCCTATGCTGTCGCCGGCCACTCACGGCAGCCCAGCTCCAGGTTGAGCTGTTGTTCACCATCTTAGCTGTAGAGGGCGCAGCATCACTGGCCCTCATGTGGGATCTGAAATGGGGCCCTGCTGCTCAGAGCTGGCATCCCAAACCAACTCTTAACCAATGTGCCACTCGGCTGGCCCTGAGTTTCAATTTTTTAGTTAGAACAAATGATAAAAATTATCATTAGGTTTTCTGATGATGCTATAGTAGAAAAAAACACTACAAAGAAAATTCTGTCTCTGAACTCTTTCCAGTCTTTATTTCCTCATTACTAAGACAAGTAGTTTTTTTCCCTCACATTTTAATATTTTGGAGAACAGACTGCATCTTACATTAGCAATATATAATAATGTATCAAATTGTTTTATAATTAATAGTGTCCTAGAATTGAAAACAGTCAATATTACTATATTTATTCATTTTATTATTCGTTTAGTGATTATTACTGATGAAATGAATTAACAACTAGATGTTGAAATCAATTCTACTCCAAAAGACTACCTACAAGTACATTTTAAAATAAGAGAAGCTTTAATAACACAGATAGTCTTTGTTGCTTTTTATATGCAGCGTAGAGTTGAACAAATGTAGTTGCACAGAAGCATTTTGGCCTTTTGGATGTGCTCATAAATTCGCCAACACTTGTCTCATTGCAGATCACGAACGTTCACAGCAGCCGGGCTCTTGATGTTCAGTTCCTGGACTCTGGCACTGTGACCTCTGTAAAAGTGTCCGAGCTCAGGGAAATTCCCTCTCGGTTTCTACAAGAGATGGTTGCAATACCGCCTCAGGTACCATATGTTACAAGCCTGGGAGATTTGCTGGTAGAGATTGGGATGTGTTAGGAATCATGTGAGAAGCCCCCCTTTCAGTTTTGATCTTGATAATGATCAAAGTCTGAGTTTGTAACAAAGTGGGCAGTGATCTAAGTGTGGTGGTTCCCTGGTTTTCAGATGTAAAAGCCAGCCGACTTAGACAAAGAAGTCCAGTTAGACTTCCAGAATATTGTTTGATAAATGTTTGTTTTTTAAATATGTTGAGTCATTGGGCTGTGTTGTCCAGTTAGAGGTTTGATTATAATAATGAGATGTCAGTGCTGACTTCTACACAGCTGCAGGATATTGATGTAAATATTTATTTCCAGAGTTCTTAGTTTAATTAGGTAACCATTGTCTTTGGATATCTGTTTATATTTAATCATTTTCTTATATGACCTTTCCCCATAGGTTTTAGTAAAAAGATTAACCTATCCTTCTATTGGTAAAAATTCACGTGATAAGAATTTTGAATTATTTTAAATTAATTAAAATTGTTAAGAACTATTTCCTACCTCTAGGAGAAGTAGAGGATTTTGTGCAGATATTAATCATTTTTTGAAAATAAAATAGTTCAATAGTCTGTAATTTCAAAAGGCCGCTTGACTTGTATTTGCCAGACATATTTTATGCCATCAAAACTCGGTGAATAAAAAGCACTTGACCATAATTAGCATGGCTTTTATAATTCCTCTCACTCCAGTCACCATCACCTTTTCTAAAATGACTATTACAGAGAAGCTGTTTAACTTGTGATCAAGCCAATTTTCAAAATCACTTTTAGCCTTATTGTTGTTCAGCCATAGTACTGAAAATTATTACCGTATTTGCCAGCGTATAAGACGATTTTTTGGCCCTGAAAAATATGCCTCCAAGTGGGGGGTCGTCTTATACGCCAGGTACACTTCAGATAGACTGCCCATAGTGCTTGCCCCGTGCCATAGTGGCCTCCCGATGCCCGCCCACTTCATTCCACATACCGTTCAGGCATCAGCAGCGCTGCTGGGTGTATGCTCGGCTGTTATGCGATTTTGCGGAGTGTGGTAATTCGGGTTACCGTATATTTCTTTACATATGCATTGAAGATTCGCGATTTTGCACTATCATGGTGCCTGTTAGAATGTTGAAGAGCTCGCACTTGCGCACTAGTGAGGTCCCAGGGAGATGCTGATGCAAGGGTGGACCAGACTGCTATAGTGACAGGGCGGGCAAACAGGGAGCAGGGACCAATCAAATCAGGCTTTGTATACAGCCAACAGCCAACCACAATACTGCACCATTGTACAGTACAGCATAGAAAATGTCGACCAGTCAAACCCCTATCATCCCTATCATGGCACCAGCCAAAAGAAAGAAGTATGATGCAAATTTTAAACTGAAAGTTATAAACTTTGCTAAGGAAAATAATAATTGTGCTGCTGCAAGACAATATGGAGTAACAGAAAAGATGATTCGGGACTGGAAATCAAATGAGAAAGCATTAAAGAGTATGCCAAGGGGTAAGTGTGCATTAAGAAGAGGCACCCCACACTGGCCAGAACTCGAAAAACATGTAGCAGACATGGTGGCTCAACATCGCCAAAACGGTTATGTGGTGACACGAAATACAATACGCTTGTTTGCACTTCAGTGGGCCAAATCAAATCTGATATTGTTTTACCTTTTATTTGGTGTGTGGAAGGTGTGCGGAAGAGGGGGTAGTCTTATACGGCGAGTATATAACAAACTCTGTATTTTGAGTGGAAATGTTAGGGGGTCGTCTTATACGCCCAGTCGTCTTATACGCCGGCAAATACGGTAGACCTTTATTTAAGTGCTGTTTCACTTGATAGCACCTCTGGCCTCTGTGTCACTTGTTAGAACAGCCACCGGGGCCAGCCTTACCTAGAAAAGTTACCTGGGCTGGAGGGAGTAGGGGGCTCCATCCCACTGCTTCTGACTGTCTGAAAGTCACATTAGTACTTTCTTTGTGCTACAGCATTAAAAGCTACAGGAATGTCTTTCTCTTAATCTTATCTAGATTCGTTGTTTGATAGATGTGAAGTTGGGGGAACCTTAAAAGCCAGTGAGGCCAAGCCTCTGGCTAACAGTATCTTCCCAAGAGGTCTAAGAACAGCAAACCGATGGATGGTCTTCGGCCAAAGCTGACCCGTGAATATTGGGTTTGGGCTGTTGGCTTTTACAGTGTTTCAAAACGTGAATTGGTTGCCAGGATTTAAAAGTCAGATAATTTCACAGAAAAATCCCTACTTCTAGCTTCTCTTGACAAATTAGAAAATCTGACTGTATGGAGCACTCTCTTTTGTGGGAGCTTGGGAATGGTGTTCTTATCTGCAGGGCCTTGCCGTCCAGTGCCCTGAACCCATCTGGCTGCCTCACTCCCTCACTGCCTGCCTGGCCCCTGCACATATTAGAATGTGACCTCCTACCCGAGGAAGGTACCTCATCCAGGAGGCACAGTGAGAGACTTGGAGTCTCCGTGGGAGGGGTTATGACAAGGAAGATGGGGCGCAGAGAGGAAAGAAGGAAGCCAGGAATCCCGGAAGTCCGTTTTGTTCCCTTCACAGAATTGCCTCCATCAAATTAAAGGCTTCCATGAGACTGAAGGGAGTCCCTGAGGTCACCTTTTACTCCCTGCTGTAGCCATTGTACAGAAGCTTGTGCAGTGATGGTAAGAGGTAAAAGGCATCGGGGAAAAGGAGGCTTTTAGCCAGCTATGGCTGTCAGTTTTCCTTACCCTCCCTAGCTCTCATTACAGCCTCCTTCCCAAGATGAGCGCAAATAACTGCGCCCACAAGATACTCAGGAAATGCTGAATGAAGCACATAAGCCTCCAAAAAGAACTTTGCAACAAGAGTCAGTTTTCATCCAAATGACACTTCATATTTTTTAGTTGGGTTTCGAGGGAAGAAGAAGAAGTCCCAATCCTGTCTTCTTAATTTTTTTATCTTACACAAATTAGTCTCTCTGAGTTCGTTTCACCACCTGTAAAATGGGCTCACAGCATTGGCCTGTCACGCAGAAGTATTGGAGGCTGAGAGGTACAAGGGGTGCCTGGTGTAAGCCCTGGCTTGTAATAGGAGGAAAGACAATAGTAGTAATAAAAATGGAGCTGGGAACATAGCAGGTGCTCTGACCTGAGCGCTGTGATTGTCATTATTACCTATTGCTGTTGCTCGCTTTCTATGTTGGCAACATTTAACTTCTAGAAGATAATATTGACGTTACTCCTAAGTCCCTATTTTAAGGTGGCATATAATCACTTTTCCATCATGTTTTCTTTTCAGGCCATCAAGTGCTGTTTAGCAGATCTTCCACAGTCTATTGGCATGTGGACACCAGATGCTGTACTTTGGCTAAGAGATTCTGTTTTGAATTGCTCAGACTGTAGCATTAAGGTTAGTTGTCTTATTGATCCTGATTCAGAAAGGGAGCTGTCAGCCAAAAGGGCTCATTTGGGTTTTGTGAAATAATTGTATCTTACTGTAAACTGATGCTTTCACATCTGACACATTTTTATAGTCAAGAGATTGGTTTCATGTGTAGCAATACGATATTTCATAGTTTAATGTTTATTTAAGAATTTAACTATATCTCCAGTATTATTTTTAAACCCTTTATATAGTTTTTCCTTTATTAATAAGGTAACAGAGATGGTTCCCTGCTCCTATTTTGTACCATGATAAAGAATTAAGTCCCCAACAGAGGGTCTACCATATGTCTCTTGATAAATATTTCTAAAAATCATTTAAGTGAGCCCTCTCTTTTTTTTTCTAAAGTAGAGTGGATTATAAACAAATTATTTGCTTATAATCTTGGTTTTTACCTCTTTTCTTAAAGCTTACTTAAATTGCTTTATTTGTTTCACTAACTTGTTTTTTTTTTGCACCTTCACATCAAAAACATTGCTCATATTTCCAAGAATGGAAATGCAAGGTGATATTTCTCTGTTTAAACTAATGCAGGTAGTGTTACTTTATACGAACACTTAACGGTGAAATGGCCTTGGAAACATCTTCATGAAAACTCTCTAAATTTTTCTAGCTCACACTGATTTTCCTATCTTGATAGTCCTTTAGGGTTTCTAATGTACAGTTACACAATTATAATACATTGTACCATTTTATAGTCTTCAATTGCCACATGATAATGAATATTGTTTTCTCAGCTACTATTTTCAACTCCTAAAGGCAGCGTATTGGGTGCTCAATAAATATATTTGTAATGGTCGATTTTTGCAATGGTACTTCTATATCATAAATATAAAAATGAGTCAGCAGTCAGTACTTCATCAGCACTCTAAATGATGAATTTAAATAGATTCATGTTGCTAAAAGAAAACTTAAATAAATTGCTGTATAAGGACTGTCTTGCTGGTGTCTCCTGTCTTCATGCCTGAATTTCTGCCTTTCATTTCTAGCCCAATTTGATAAAGGATAGATAGATGTGGCTAGAAGTGTCTATTTTGGTCATTCCTAAGGTAAACCAGAGTTGCCGATGAGAAGAGTTAACAGTTACCCAGCCCTTTGGGACACACAGCAGTACACTCTCCATTATCAGTGTGTGGTATTCCCATACACACATACATACATATTCCCATACATGTGTAATCAAAAGTCTCCTGGGCAAAAGGGGCAAAGCTGAGATTTTGGCCTGGAGCTTTCTTCCTCTTATTCTCCCAAAGCCCCTCTTCTCTCACGTACCTGGGGAAGGGGTGAGGGGTGAGGGCAGATATTAGGACCAAAAAAGGAATTTAGCTCAGAAGTCCTAAAAGGTATGGTGAATGTCAAAGCTGTTTCCTTCCCTTCCCATTCTGAGGTGCACCAGCCTTAAGCAGAATGCTTAGGACATTTTCCCATTATTATGATTATTTGTTGAAGTTGGATTGAGGAGCACATGGGGATTCATCATATTGTTCTATTTTGAATGTTTTAAAATGTCATTAATAAAACCTGTTTTAAAATCATGATATGTAGAATCACTTCCTCTCAGTGATAATGACCTCTAGCAAGTTATAAAAGTATTCAGAGATTTTAGAAGTTAGCAAATTTTTCTTTCCCATAAGCTTGCTGCTGGTTTCTAGAGTACTTAAGAGCTTGTTCATTGCTACAGCTGATAATTCATCTGACCTTAAATAAAATGACTTTGAGCAAGTTGGGTTTGTTTGGGTTTTTTTGCAAAATACTGTTGTAATATTTAATGTTAATAGTATAACCACCTCTTACAATTCGGTGTGAATTTGGATTTCTTAAATTGGTTTTTCTTGTTTTCCAAAGGTTACAAAAGTAGATGAAGCCAGAGGGATTGCACATGTTTATTTATTTACTCCTAAGAACTTCCCTGATCCTCATCGCAGTATTAATCGCCAGATTACAAATGCAGATTTGTGGAAACACCAGAAAGATGTGTTTTTGAGTGTCGTATCCAGTGGAGCTACCTCTCCCAAGAGCAAAAGTGGTAACAGTAACACCCCCATTGCAAGCGACACTGGAGAGAATTCCAGAAAGAGCTTCACAGATGTCATCAAAAAGTCCATTGTGGACCACACCAGGTCTATCTCCATGGAGGAACTGCCCCCTCCTGTCCACTTGTCAAAGCCAGGGGAACACATGGATGTGTACGTGCCTGTGGCCTGTCACCCCGGCTACTTTGTCATCCAGCCATGGCAAGAGATACATAAATTGGAAGTTCTGATGGAAGAGATGATTCTGTATTACAGCGTGTCTGAGGAGCGCCACGTAGCAGTGGAAAAAGACCAAGTGTATGCTGCAAAAGTGGAAAATAAGTAGGTCCTTAGACAAAGCATTTTATCCTATTCCTAAGAAAAATGCATAGAATGATATCGAGAGCTCTTAATACTCTGCAGGGGGACTTTGAACTGCATGAATGGGCATTTTCATTGTGAAATGAGATTCATGAATTATGCAGTTTTCTAATATTTAAAATGATGTCATTTAGCTAAAAATCTAGTGACCACATTCCTGTTAAAATCTAATTTCTCTGAAGTGAAGGTTCGAATGTTTTTTCTGCTTTTCTATTAGAAAAAATATTTGTTTATTCAGAAAATAACAGGTCTTTTTATTCAGTAACTTTTTAATTTTAAAAATAAGGTGTTTATTGTAGAAAATCTTTTAAATACAAAAAAAGTATACAAAATTAAAATCAGCCAACCAGACGTCACCCTTGTTCAACTACTTATGTATTTCTTCTGTTTTTTTCTGTACATATTTATACAATTGGATTATTATTATACCATGTTTCCCCGAAAATAAGACTGGGTCTTATATTAATTTTTTGCTCCAAAAGACACATTTTATTCATTTATTCATGTACAAAAATCTACATTTATTCAAATACAGTCATGCCTGGCTAACAATCTTAACTGGGGCTTATTTTGGGGTAGGGCTTATATTACAACCACCCTGAAAATCATGCTAGGGCTTATTTTCCAGCTAGGTCTTATTTTCAGGGAAGCATAGTATATAATCTTGTACTTTTTTTTACCTGACATAATCCTGTGAACATTTTTTCATGTGATAAAATTTCTTTGTAAACATTTTTAATGAATGAATAATAGTCCATCATATAGAGAAATCATAATTTACTTATCATCATTCTCTTTTGTTATGTAGTTTTTTTTCTCCCAAATTTTTCACTGTTATAAATAATGTTGACCATAAATCTTTGTTCACATCTCTGATCACTTATTTAGGAGATAGATTCCTAGAAGAGAAATTATTTGTTTGATTAAAGATTCTTGATATATGTTGTCAGTTGCTTCCTAGAAAGCCTGTGCCACCTTGTATAAGGTGCAATCATGCATATTCCACTATTCTTTGGCCTTTGGACAGTGAGAAACCATAATTTTTTACATTCGTTTAGCACTTCCATTATTTTCTCATATTTTCACATGTGGGATACACCTTCTGAAGCCCTTTCATGAAGTACATGCTGGTTTCAACCCAGTAAAACCCAAGCACTACACTCTATGCTCTGCGCTCCGGCCACGGAAGCCCTGGAATATGGTACAACTGCCTTGTCCTGTCCCCTTGGCCAGCGTTCTTAGGGAAAATGACCAAGCTTCTGTGATGATGCTGAGCACAACTGTCTGTCTCCCTGCCCCCAAACACGCACAAACACACGTGCGTGTTTTTTGGGCAAACTGAGTTTGCCCAAACTCAGTTTAGAAGGGCAAACTGCTTATTTTTCCTACTTTAGGTTTATCTAAAAGTTTCTGGAGTTTCCCCCAATCACATCCAGTGTTTAAAGCTGGCTTCTCTGCAGCTTTCTTACTGTGGGTCACCTTATAGCAGCTGTGTAGGTTTCCTGTACCCGTTCTCCACTAGGCATACACTGGCTGGGGAAGCAGTCTGGTTTGGCCAGCCCCAGCCCAGCAGTGTGCTGCAGTGAGGGCGCTGTGATTCCCCTAGGTTTGTGGCTGATTCACCTGTTTCAGAGGGTGGCTGGGCCTGCCCCCTGAGGCAGAGCCCGACTCACAGCATTAGGAGCAGAGCCACCTCCATAGACGCTTTCCTTTTAGAACCATCATCCTTTCCTCAGTATAACAGTCTTTAATCATGTCATCAAGACTATAGGACTTTAAAATGGTCCTTCATGTCTGAACTTCAAAGTCTAGGTTTTTCTAATTTTGATGATGATGTAGGTCCAGAGGGGAAAAGTATATTTGTGTGAATTTCAGGCACCTTGAATACTGGATCTTACCCCATACCCTCCTAGCCTTTCCAGATTCCTTATTTTAGGTGGTGGGTTAGATTTTGGTGTTTTTGTTTGTTTGTTTTTTAGTGTCCTTACTTGGCATACTTAAAATTGTCAGCTTCACATTAAAAGCTTTTTATAATCTCTTCCCAATCCCCCTTTCCAGTCTGACTTCCATTCCTTCCCACATCCCACTACCTAGCTGTACTGTAGTGTGTTCTCTGCTAGACTCATGCCCTGTAGAGTCTTCTGTGCTTTTCTTCTCATGCCTGTCTTCAGCCTGGCCTGGTCCTGCTTACCTCCCTCTGTCCATCTTCCACATGTGTACCTTGTCCCAAACATGTGGCCATCCCTTGTCTCCCCATCAGGTTGTTCTTGTCCTGACCAACCTCCATGGCATTTGTTTCATTCTACTTAGTGATGGTCGGTAGGCTGTGTTTCATTCTCCTTGAGCTCCATGAGGCTGTAAAATGGTGTTGAATGAGCACATTCCATCAGATGAGCTGGTGGCAAAGCAGACAATAGTAACCTTGGAAAAAGTAGATGCAATCTCTTTAAAAACGACTACAACTGTATAGTTTTATAGTTTGATTAACATCGTTCATATTAATTTTTCTTTTTGTCATAAAATGTTACCGTTAAAGCAGGTGTTGACTTGGTGTGTTTTCTCTTCCTTTTTAACCCTTTGCACATGTAGGTGGTACAGGGTGCTTTTAAAAGGGATCCTGACCAATGGACTGGTCTCCGTGTATGAGCTGGACTATGGCAAGCACGAATTAGTCAGCATAAGAAAGGTACAGCCCCTGGCGGACATGTTCCGAAAGCTGCCATTCCAGGCAGTCACAGCTCAACTAGCAGGTAATTCCTGTGGCATATGAACTCATGCCACAGCATAGTTTGTATTGTCATTGTGTCCTGGGTACTTAGGGAGAGCACAGAATCATTGGCCTATTGCGGTAACTATTTTTTTTTTTTTGGTACAACTTCCCAACAGTAATGGAAATAATTTTTAATGATCTCTCCCAGTAGTCATACCCTCCCACTACATCTGCTGTTTCTGTTTTTTTCATATTCCTTTCTGTCTCTGGCCTCATGTATGAGTTTATTTCTAAGGCTGTAATCTTGGTACAGGGACAATATTGCTTTCTGCTTTCTTCATTTAGCATTTCCCCCCCTAATTTTGTGGTGGTGGTTTGATGGCCCTGATAATGATTTTAATAGTTGCAAAATATTCCATTTAATCCATATTTCCCCATTGTTGAACATTTAGGTTCTTTTTACTTTTATTGTCATATTAACAAAAAACCTGCTGCTGTGTATACTAGCCAAAACAAACAAAATCAGTGAAACAGCCAAAATAACCAATAGGAGGAGAACATTGCACAATTAAATATTTCATAATTTACTGCATAAACTATACTTCATCCACATAATGGATTGTCACAATTATAAACCATTCCTGGGTCGTGGAATATGACCATTTTCGTGGCCAGCTGAGCTTTCAGTTGCATTGCAGCAAACAGCATGCAGGTGTAGAATTTCACCCATTTACCCCAGCCTATTGATTATCATTAAAATCTGAGAAGCTAAGTCAATAGGTGCACAGTGGTACTTACTTGTAATATTGTCTAATGAGATTCCTGTTTGTCTTTTGTGAAAGCAGCCCACATGTTGGTGGCTTCCCTGTGTGCACTCTACCAGGAGGTAGCGTGAGCAGCTAGTGCCCAGAGGCCTCGGCACTAGCAGAGGGCGTGGAGACCAAAAGGGCTGAGGGGTGCAGACACCTCCAGTCCTCTGGGGCTCTCTGTGTCCCCCTATGCTGGGATATGGGGAGTTGTGATCACATGGGCCACCCTGATTCTTCACCCCCGCTTATCCCATATGTTTAGTGACAAAAGTGATTTGATCTCAGAAATGAAAGCCATTATGTATATAGATTCTTCTTTTAATTACTGACCAGCTTTTTGGGGGAAATAGATATATATTACCTTATTTTTGAATTATTGGCCAGTTTCTTTGTGTCTCCTACTAGAATTCAAAGGAAACTCCCACGGTAGTTGGGTATAAACCAAAAATGGCATTTTGCACATGGCATGTGCTTTGAACTCAAACCTCTAAATAGTTTCTTCAGATTTATTAGTTCCATTTTTTTTCATTTTTACTTTTTTTTTTTTTTTTTAGCTGAGCCATCCTGCTACCTATTGGCAGCTCAGCGGCTGCTCAGCTCGGGCTGGACTCGAACCGCCGTTGCTCAGAGCTCAAACTCTTGAGCGAGCTCTTAACCAACTGAGCCACTCGGCCGGCCCCCATTTTTACTTTTTAATGCTCAAATTTTGTTAACAACACATCTTGTTCAACATGACAATCGAAATGCCCAAAGAAGGAGCCCCTGTGAGACAGGAGCCTGGCACCATCATCCCCATCACGAGCATCGTGGCGAAAGTCCCTGGTGCTGCCTATGTGTGAGAGGATCTACCAGTCAGTTCATTTCATTAAATTCTCTGCCACATTGGGAGGTTTAGTTTGTTGCACTAGTATACAGACCAGGAGACAGCAGCCTAGAGACTATTCTAGGCTTCTCTTGTGGGAAATTCTTGATAATCAAAGAACTTAGTCCACTCAGTATGTATGTGTAGATAACAGATCCTGTAAATTATATGTGAAACTCCAAAACCTTCATCACTATGGGACATAATTTATAGTTTATCTAATCTAGTGTATGTGGACTTAATTTATATTAGTTTAATAGTATTTCTTGAAAAATATACCTTTTTGTCTCAGTTTTGTTTTAAAACCTAATTTAAAATTCTCTAACTTGAGCTCTCAAATTTGAAAGTTCTGGGGATTTAGAAATGCATGAGATTTAAAATTCACCTGGTCCAATCAGTTCATTTTATAAATGAACCAAGGCCTGAGAGATCCACTGATTTGCTCAAGATCAGACCACCTGATAGAGGAAGAGCTAGAAGTAGTGACCGAGTCTTCAGATTTTCCATTCAGTGCTTTTGCCATGATGTTGTATATAATCCTTTAAAATTATATACAATTAGTATACTATATCCTTTTTTTAATAATTAGTATATTACATTCTTTTTTTTACTATATGTGTTTCATCAGGGAAAAAAATCTGTAAATAAGAGAAGTGTCATTGATGTCATTTTATTCCATTTATCTCCATTACCAGTTTTAATCTACATATACTTTATAGAGAAATGGGCAGTAGTTGTAAGTTTTTATAACACAGCTTTAAATGAAACTGTGTCTGTAGGTAGAGGTTTACAGAAGTAACCCCGCCGTTCAAAATAGAAAAATGGATAAACTGGACTGCTTTTTGTTCAGCAACTTTTTTTGCTAGGCAGGTCTAATCTGGATGTTTAAGCTACCTTGGAATTGAATAAATCATTTTCCATTATAATCGATCAAAGAAAGACTCATTTGACCCCTCACTGCTCTGTGAACACCCTGTCTTTCTCCTAGGAGTGAAGTGCAACCAGTGGTCGGAGGAGGCTTCGATGGTGTTTCGAAATCATGTGGAGAAGAAGCCTCTGGTGGCATTGGTGCAGACAGTTTTAGAAAATGCTAACCCTTGGGACCAGAAAGCAGTGGTCTATTTAGTGGACACATCGTTGCCAGACACAGATATCTGGATTCATGATTTTATGTCAGAGTATCTGGTAGAGCTTTCAAAAGTTAATTAATCACTGCTTTTGAGACCTTGACAACTAATTCAGATTTTTTTAGCAATAACACAATGTAGTAGGTTTTTAAAAAAAATCTTAACTCTGCTACATGGCTCTGACTGCTGTGGGGGATCAAAAAGAATATGCTGTTTGATGAAAGATATTTAACAAGTTTTGTTTAACAGAGTTGACTTTTCAAAGAAAATTGCACTTGAATTATTACTATATTAGAATAAAAATGTTTATCAATATAAAAACTGACTACCTCATAATTTCTGGGATTTATGATCTTAAGATGAAAAGTTTCCCTTTCTATTTCCTTGTGGTGCTGGGTTCTTCTCCAGTTAGACTGAGAATTTCATGACTGAACTCTACCCTGATGTAGTGGTGTGTCCCAAAGTCACCAAACGGTGTGAAGACTATCCGGAGTCTCTAGAACATCAGCATTGCTAGGGGTGCTATTGGAGGAACGGCCAAGCACACCAGCAGGACCCTCACCCCAAATTTTGAGTGGCTTCCATTGAAGACCCAGGCCTTCTACCATCTCCCTCCCCAACCTCATTGCCCATCATTCTGTGCACCAGCCACACTGGACCTGATCTTGTCCCTGAACCCCATGCGTGTTCATCCAGGGTTACTGGTATTCTAAAGCAAGCCATGCTCCTCCCCTCCAAACTATCCACTGATGGACCCATACATGTTTGGTAACTGGGTCTGTTGTGTGGGGGTGGGGTGGAATGAGCCTTGAATTGTAGTGTCTGACGATTCCTGTGTTGTAAACTCCAACCATTGTTGAGGTCCAGCTAACAATGTGACATCACTGAATGCGGAGTTGGGAGGAGATGCACCCAGGCGGCTCTCGTGAGCCTGTACACCACTGTCTGTATCCTCCACGACAGACAGAATGATACCTTACACATATCAGACACCCATTATGTGCTTGCTAATTGATGGGCAGGGTGGACTGACAGAGGGACAGGGTGGAGGGCTTAGCAGTGGCTGAAAGATGAGGAGGGTAGGCCCTGGACAAAGAGTGGAACAGGGAGAATGAAGAAAAAATATTAAGGGCTTTCTGAAGTGTTTAATTAGAATGATGAGAACTGACATCTTAGATACAGAAGATAAGGAAAAGGAGACTGTCAAAGAATAAAGCCAAGTCTTAAGGTCTGAGAGGCTAGGATGATGAGCCTACGCAGTCTGTCTGGGAAGCTTAAAGTTTTGCTTTTGAACATACTGAATTTAAGCTAATAGACCTCTGTGGGAAGACATACATAAACTACTGGAAATATGGAGTGGATTTCAGGGGAGAAGACCAGGCGAAAGATAAAATTCTCGAAGTCATTTGCTTATTTTTATTTGAGAAAATCTAGGAAAAGTGAGAACTGAAAGAAGAAGGTAAAGACCAGATGTTTTAAGTTTTTCATGTAAAACATGTTAAAATTATCTTTCTAGCTTTTAAAATGTTATACTTAATATTTAAAATGATTCAAAATTTAGGAATACCTCTGCTAGTGATTTAAATAATTATGATAAAAAAATTTTAAATCCTGAAACATAAATGTTTACGTGAAATAAAATAGTGTAGATGTTTTTTATAATGGTTTCTTTCCCTAAAAAAAAAAATCCTCAAGTTATCTACAGATAAGGAATTCAGTAGTTTCTATTTCACTGACTTTAGAAGTGCTTCTATTACTTTTAAAAATAAAGCAATTAATTTTGTTGCTGTAACTGAAAAAATCAAACTGGTGCTAGGGCAATTTGACAGACAAACAAATGAAACTTGGCCCCTACCTCATACCATATTCAAAAGTCAATTCCAGGTGGATCGAAAGCTTAATTGTGAAAGACTAATGTAGGAAGATAACAGAGGAAAATACTTTTATAATCCAGGAGTAGGAAAGATGTCTTAAACAGGACAAAGTGCTAACAATAAAGGAAAAGATTGACAGACTAGACTCTATGAAAATGAAGAACACCTGTTTCTCAAAGACATTATGAAGGTGAAAAGGCAAAGCAGAGGGCAGGAATACATAAATACAGAGTGGGAAAATATATTGACTATATTCAATAAGCAAAAGAAGCAAAATGGACAATACGTTTGAACAAACACTTCACAAAAGAGAAAAATGCAACTGGCCAACAAACATGAAAAGGTACTCAACCCATCAGGACACAGGGAACTCAGAGAAGTGCCATGACTCATGTACCAGAAAGGCAAAAATGCTTCCATTTCTGTTAATTCCAAGTGTTGAGGTGTGTGCACTTCTGTAGGAAGATAGTGGTAAAGACTGTTCACAGCAGCACTATTTGTATTAGCTAAAACCTGGGAACAACCTAAATGTCCATTTTTAATAGTAAAATGGATTTTTTAATTAAATTATTTTTTATTATGAAATACACATTTTTAGAATTAGTTTCAGCTGTACAACACAGTGCACTAGTTATACTTTTTAGCCCTTGAAGTGACAACCCCCCTCCCCCAATCTGCGGCCCCATTTCCCCCCAATATCATACATACCTATTACAAATCTCTTAACTCTACTCCCACACTATACTCCACGTCCCATGACTATATATATGTGTCCCATGAATATATATATATATATATATATTCACTTATAGTTGACATACAATATTATACAACATCAGCTTCAGGTGTACAGTGCAGTGATCAAGCCTCTTCCCCATCCATGATGCAAGACGTGACCACCATAAAATGGATTTTTAAAAACTGGTACATTCATACAATGGAAACCTCTACAGCAATGAGAGGAAACTACAATCACATGAAAACTACACGGATTCATCTCACAACATAGAGTGGAGCAAATGAAGATGGATGATGAAAGAAAGAGGCAAGCAACGACGTGATGACCATAAAAGTCAAGAAAGGGGTCATCTTTAGGATTTGTGGCTGGAAGGTTACAAGTCGGCTTCTGGGCTGCTTGACTGTTGTTTCTGGATGGAGTGGGGGTCACAGGTGTTCTCAAGATAGAAATTCTTGAGCCTTCACACCTGTGTTGTATGCACTTTTCTTAAATGTTAGATTCCGCAACAAAAGTGTTTAAAATAAAAAATCTAAAATGTTAAATTGTTGCTTTATTTTTAAATATATGGCATCTAGCCCTTGAAAAGAGCATTCTCTTACAGATGTGAGGGTTTTGTAATGCAGAAATAGATTTTTGTGGAAAATGAGATTTAAAAAAACATGAGTTCATATTTCTCATTAGTAATCTATACAAAAGGATGAAAAAGAGCTGATATTATTCATCCCTATCAGAAGCTTTCCCATAATAAGAAGACCTTACCGGCTGTCCATACAAATTCCTTTGTATGAGCTATTTTTAAACTTAAAACACTTAAAGTTTGGGTTTTTAAGTGGTTCGTTCTGGAAAACATATTAGCCTTTTAAGAAAGTAGGACCTTTTTTTGTTTTTGTTTTTTTAATCATTATTTTGGACACTCCATTCTCTCTTAGTATAGGGACAATGCATTGGACGCTGTTAGAACTATGTTCACAAAATGATCATTATTAAAGCCGGCGCATACCGGACCTCGCTGAGCTGCTGGTTAGTTGGAGAGATCCTTGCTTCAATCAAAGGAGGTAAAGGTGCAGCAGCAGCTTGGCTGGTTTTGCACCATCCAAGGAACGGCCGTTCCTCGCGCCTTACACCTCGCAGGAATGAAAATCCGCCCACCTTTTCCCAGATAACTCTACCATCGCTTCAACTCCTCCTGGTACAAGTAGGGAACCCGAGACTCAGACTGGAGCGACCGGCACCTACTTGTCCGTGGAGCCAAGCTTCGGGGAGGCCCAGCCCCTGCCCCGCGCTGCCCACCGCGGGTGTCTCTCCCCGGCCAGGGACCGTGCGCTGCGCCTCGGCGCCCCCGAGTGGAGGGAGAGGTAAGGAGGGCTGGGCGGGGCGCGGTGACAGCGCGGAGCGGGGCCCGCCCCTGGCTCCCACCCCCGGATCCCGCTGCGCCAGCCCGCCTGCGGCCGCACGGGAGCCCATCCAGCCCCGCGCTCCGCTCGCCCGCTCGCCAGCCCGCTGCCCGCTGCCCGCCGCCTGCGCCAGTCTGCCGGCCGCCCGCGCTCGCCCTGCCGCCGCCTGCGCCTGCGCCAGCCCCCGCGGCTCTCCCGTCTGGTAAGCCCCCCACCCGACCAGGGGTCTCCCTCGCACTCGCGGGGCTCCCTGCCCCCGCGCCGGGGCCCCAGCCATATCTGGGCAAAATATTCAGCTGTCGCCGCCGCCGCCAAGAGGGACTGAGCGTGGCTTCCTCTATAAATAGCTGCCGCCTCGGGTTGCCTCCCGGGCTGGGGAGCCAGGTCTAGGGGTCCGGAGTCCGACGCTCCCGAACGGGCCGCGCTCGGCGCGCGTGGTCCTGGCTAGGGCACCCTCCTCTCTCTACCTTAGCAAACAGGAGAAGAACCTGGGGGCCGCCGAAGAGCAGCGCGGGGGGCCGGGGTTCTCCCCGACTAGACCCCAGCGTGGCGGGGCTCCGCGCCCCGGGCGCTCCTCTGGGTGCAGGTGCCCACCGGAGCCCCGCACCGAGGCGCGGCCGCCCCTCCTGCTGCCCAGAATTTGAGGATGGGAGTGGGGATGTACGTGCTCGGGTGGGCGTGGAACTGGGGTTCGAGCTGCGCCTGTTGGTGGCAGGAAAAGTTTCCCAGACTGCGGGAGATGACGAGGTTTCAAGTACCACGATGCGCGCGGTGGATCGGAAAGGAGCCTGGAGGCAGAGGCGCTTTGGCTGCCGCCAGTCAAGTATGGCCTTGGCAAAAGCCCCCTCTGTCCTCTGGGACTCTGTTTCTCCATTTGCGGGGGGCGGTATGTGGTTCCCGCGATGGAGCCAGGAGCTAGAGCCATGACAGTAGTAGCAGGGCGCGCTCTTGACCGCTGGCGCTCCCCACACCTGTTCACCGGCTCCGGCCCGAGACACTGGGGCTCAGCCGAGCACATCCGGAGGGGTTGCGGAAACCGGACACTGTCAGTTCCTCTGACTCGGGTCGTATTTTGGGACCTACTAGCACCCTCGGAATAGCCTGGGCCATCTGTCCCCGGGGAAACGCGCCCAACGGTAATTATGGGCTGCTCTCCTGGGTAGCAACCATCGTCTTCGCAAAGCACTGCCTGTGACTCAAACAGCTTTAGACCCAAACGACTGAGCAGGGCCAGAGGCCCCAGTCCAGCCACTCCCTGGCCTCAGTTTCCCTGCCCATACGATGCCTGTGATGCTGCCTCAGAGCCCTGCAGGCACCCCTCCCCCCATCACCACTACTTCTGCTTTTACTGACCCTGCACTTGGCTACCACCTTCACCCTCAGAATCTTGGAGATGGCCAGGCCCAAGCTTTTTCACGGCCAAATCACAGAACCAGATCCTAACCCAGGTTCTCAGCCCTTAGTGGGAGCACTCCCCAAATCCCCATCTTTGTCCCAGTGGTGACAGCCATTTCGTTCTTCATAAAGGGCCACAGAGCCCCCTGCTCAAGGTCACACGCTGCTGGATATGCCAGGAGGTCTGCGGCCTCCACCAGCCTTCCTCTTCTCTTTCCTGACCCTTTCTACCACTGAGGCAGGTCTTGGGGATCTGTGAGCACCCCACCAATGCTCCTTCTTCTTTGATCTGCTGCTGTCCAGGACTTTCCCTTGCTCAGACAATAGGACCCTCATCCCAAAGTTCCATTTTTGTTTCCACTTTACTTTATATATTTTATGTTTTTATTTATATTATTATATTTTCTCTATTATATATTTTATATATTGTTTTTCTCTAACACCACCTCAAAGCCTCACAGATAGAATTAAAAGAAAATGGAGACAAACAGGTTCTCATCAATTCGACCCACATTAACAGGCAAAGAATGAAAGCAAGGAACACCCTTATTTCGGTGTGTTGGTTCTCTTTAATGAGCCAGTCCTGCAAACCCACATTTTAGAAGGTCTTGGCCCTTGGGTTCCTCCTAGTTTAAGTGGAAAGCCAGTGTCCTCTAAAAATAACCTCCTCCCACCTTATCAGCCTCTCATACCTTGTCCCTCCTCCAGGGTAGGGCTGATTCACGCTCAGCAAAAACACAAAAACAGGGAGTAGGTAGTGGCAGCTCTGAGTAACAAAAGATGGGCTTGCCTAGGGGTATGATCCTCTGCCACCCACTTAGAGTGACCTTGAGCAATAAAGAGGTGGCAGGATGGTCTCTGGTGGATCTGGAATCAAAAAGGCTTGGAGTTTCCTGGAAGACTTTCTAGCATGAGAAAAGTGAAGTGCCAGGATGAAATCTGGGGTAACCCATTCTGTGAAGAGGAGGGAAAGAGTGGGAGAAAGTGGCTGCCCAAGAGGCGAGGGAGGAGAGAGGTTGATAGTGCTAGTTGCTGCGCAAACACAGAAGGGATGAGGACCAGGAAGGGGCCACCAGGACTGGCAGGGAGTCATGAGTGAGTTTGGCTGGGGCATTGCAGAGGGTTCAAAAATGAGATCTGCTGCTGCCTTACTGGGGTTATGAGCCCACCTGTCCATCTGAGCCTCAGTTTCCTCCTCTGTACAATGGGATCATAGTAGCGCCCCTTTCGTAGGGGTTGCTGTGGGGATTAAGGGTGATGAGGCAGGGAGCGCCCTCAGCCCACTACTTGGTACCCGCAGTGGTATGACTAGTGTTGGTGAGGGGAAGAGTCAGAGCCTAAGGGAGCTGAAGAACTAGAGACAGCCCACAGCTCTTTCTAAACGCTTGGATGAAAAATGAAGGGAGAGGGAAGGTAGTAGGAGCTAGAGACAGGGCAGAGAGGGGAGGCAGGTGCTTCTGGGACAAGGAATGTGAGAAGAGGCAGAGAAGGACCAGGAGAGGGGAAAAGAGAATCTAAGAGGTGTGACATGCGCGGACTGAGGGGCTTCCTTAATGACCTGCTGAATGTCACAGGCTCTCGAATCAGGCTCTACAATCACATTCCTCTAGAATCAGGCTAAGCAAAGAAAGGGTAAAATGAAGCCGTTCCTGGCTCAGATCCTGTGTCCCCTTGGCAGACGTCAGTATCTGCAAAGTAAGGTAGTGATGGGCCATAAAGGGCAGTTTTGACTGCCCAGGGGCCTCGTGACCTTGGCTGGCTTATTTCTGAAATGACATCATCTATCAATGACTCCTGCTGAGCCAAGTCATAATGGCTTTTTCCAGTCAATGTTTTGTATTTTCAGTCTTACTAATGGACCAGTCAGGCTGCCAACATTTCTAAAGAGGCCAGTTCACTTTTTGCTTAAATCCAGAACACCAAATAGATCAATTATTTGGCTGGTAGAAGCCATTATCAGTTTAAAACCAAAGACCTGTTTCTACAGGAAAAAAAATACATGGATCAGATGCCATAATTCTAGAATCATTTCTTCTCTTTTGTTTTGTTTTGTAAAATCCTCCTTTGGTTAATCATAATTTTTGCTCTTCATGATAATGAAAGAATGAGCTCATTTGGAGTCAACCTAGGACATGTCTGGGAGGTTTCCTTAGATATTAGGAGGTGCTGGGTCCTTGTCTGATCGGAAAAACTAAACAAGCTCAAGCATTTCTTTTGTTTCTCCTTTTCTTACATCCTTTTTTTTTCTCAGAGAAAAACAGATTTGTGAAAGAGCTAGACATTACTGTGCATGAGGAGGAAAGTGGGAGGCAGAGGGAGGCAAGTCTGGCACACGTGTCCCTGTCTCAGTTCTTCTCAAGGCCACCACTCGCTCTGGGGTTTCTGGGGCAGTGACCCCCAGGGCCATTTCTGGAGATGATTCTGGTGGGTGATGAGTTGTATCCAGTGGGGTGCTCACCCCCGTGTCCATGGGAACCAAGAGAAGCAGAACTGCCTCTTGGTCTCCCTCAGCCCCCTTCAGGGACTCATCTCTTTTGCCCATCCTAAAATGATGGTGCCACTCTCAACCCTATTCCCTCTTCACCCCACACCCCCCCAACAATCTCATTCACTCCCATGGTTCCACCCACCCCCATAAACTCACGACTCTCAAATTCATGCCTCCATCTTGGACTGCTCTCTCCCTGCCAATTGGGCAAAGCCAACAAAGCATCCCAAAGGTACTTTACAACCAGCAGGCCCAGACTCAGGCTCATCACCCAGCCCTCCACTATCCTCCATCTTGGTTAGCAGTAACACCATCCACCCAGGCACCGAGCTAGAAACCTCCTTTCCCTATCCACCCCATTCATTTTGTTAAGAGTCCTGCAAATTCTACCTTCCTCAATATCTCTTCTATTCATGTCTACCCCCACAATCACTACCCCAATTCCTTATTTGGCCATCTCTCCCCTGAGCTATTGTCAGAGCCTCTTTAAAGTCTTTCTGCTCAAGTCTTTTCTTCTTCTATGTTGCTGTTAAAAGATCTTTGTGAAATGTAGCTCTGACTGTGTTATTCCTCTCCCTTCAGGGACTTCCCGTTTCCTACCAGATTCCTTAGCATCGGACATCAGGACCACCTAAGATCTGGCCCCCAGCCACTTCTCCAAACCCATCTCTTGGCATTCCCACAAACTCTCCTTGCCTTCTGGTCATGATGCATACATGCCTTCATGCCTCCCTGCCTTTGCTCTGCGGTTTCTCTGCCTGGAATGCTGTTCTCTCCCTTCTCAACATAGTGAACTTGTAATCATCCTTTAAAGCAGCGGTTCTCAACCTGTGGGTCGTGACCCCTTTGGGGGTCGAATGACCCTTTCACAGGGGTCGCCTAAGACCATCGGAAAACAAAAAGCTATTTACATTACGATTCATAACAGTAGCAAAATGACAGTTATAGAGTAGCAACAAAAATAATTTTATGGTTGGGGGTCACCACAACATGAGGAACTGTATTAAGAGGTCGGAGCATTAGGAAGGTTGAGAACCGCTGCTTTAAAGCAAAGTTCCTCATTGCCTCACCTGTGCTTCCTCAGCCCCCTGAATGGAGCTCAGAGAACCACCGCAGTGTGTTCTAAATGTAGTCATCCACTTACATTCTATCTCTGACTAGACTGATAACTCCTTCAGAATAGTTGACGGCTCATTTATTTCTGATCTGAGCTCAGCTACTGGTATAGTACAAGCACTTTATGTTTTAATAAACGACTGACTGAGTAATGAATGAATCAGAGTAAGCACATGAAAGCCCTGTGATAACAATAACAATCACACCTCATCAACCAGCATCTACATGTTTTCCCATCCCACCAAACCATCAGCTCCCTCAGGGCAGAAACCACACCTAGTCTGCCCCCCACTGACTCTGGGGCCCTTGTCAGACCCATCACAATAAATAGAACAAATCCCTGATCTCATTTGAAACTCTCAGTAATCCTGTATGGAGGAAGGGTAGGTCTCATTATCCACTTTTTGTAGATAGGACAGTGAACCTCAATAAGAATTGTTCCAGGTCATCCAGGTGGGGTGTGTATTCCAGAAAAAACAAATTGCTCTCTAGGGTTTGGTAAACTTCAGAAATGAGAGTCCTTGTGTTCTGTACTAATGCTTCTTTAGCAGTTGAATCACTCAGAATCTTGTTAAAGATGCAGACTCTGGCTCAGTAGCCCTGGGTGGGGCTTGAGATTCTGAATTTTTAATAAGCTCCATGTTTCTAATAAGTTCTAGTAAGCTTATTAAATAATAAGCTTAACAATTCCTAATAAGCTCTGATAAACACCTAATAATGTGATGCTCACCCTGCATATAGACAACCATACTTTGAGCACCAAGATGAGCACTTGTTATCTCAAAGTTTTCCCTTGGCCATTGCATTAAGACAGTGTTTCTATTAAAATCTACAGATAAATTCATTTAAGCCCTGACTCAAAAGCAAGATCTCTTTCTGTTCTGGGTTGCTTTTTTTTTTTTTTAATGAAGCACGTGGGGCACGCAGAGCATGATGGGGCACATAGCCGAGGTGCACAGCACAAGGTGGGGCATGTGGAAAGGGTGAAAAATGGGACTGGGACTAGCGATGGGGCACGTGATTGGTGGCAGTGCGGCACGTGGCGGGGGCACCACGTGGCGGGGGCACCATGTGGTGGGGGCCACTGGAGAGGACAAGGCCCCAGCAACGACTTGGGCATGTCCCTGGAAGGGTCAGGCCTTGCAGCAGTGGGTTATTTCCACCTTCTTCCGTCTTCCCTTCTTCTTTGCATTCCTGAGGAACTTAGGCCCGGACAGTTTTAACGTCACACTGCCCAGTTCTGGCCAACGTAGAACCTCCCCTGAGCTCCAGCGCTCCAGGCTCCTGTGTCCAATTGCCTTTTTCACTGCACACTGCCTACAAATCTGTGGGCACAGGATGAGTGCCAGGCCCATCCATGCTGGGGTGGGCACCTAGATTTCCCCTCAAAACCACTCATAAGACAAGGGAGAGGGGAGCCATGAAGAAAGACTTCCTCCATGCACACCTAGAAAGATGTAAAAAGTCAGATCGGATGCCAGCATTGTGTGCATTTGTTTATGGTTTTTATACTGCATTCCACTTACACCATTAAAAGGGTTTGAGGCGGCTTAAAATAAATCTGCACAGGCAACACAACTGAGAAGACTAGAAATTTTAAAAAGACACGGCAGAAAACTTGAAAATTAGGATCATGGGACTCTGAGAATCTCATGGGAAATAAAGACGCTTGCTTTATAAAAGTGAATATATGCATACACCCAACAGTTTGCATATCATTTCAGTGGGTGTGTGGGTCCCCCGGAAGGTCATTCAGAAGCCCAGGTTAAGAATACCCAACACTGAATAAGGAGAGATAATTATGCCAGTAGCCTGGCTGAAGATGGCAACTGTATTTGGATACTCACATCAGCTCTGAGATGTGTCATGACAGCCAGGGGAAGAGGGAGACAAGATGAATTGGAGGACATTTCATGTCTGATACAAAAGAACACCAGTTTTTCAGGAAAGAGAAATGGTTTCTTGTCCCTAATTCTCAGAGTGTATTGACGTGATGGACACTGGATTGGAAGGCAGTTTAGCACAGTGATTAAACAGGTGGGCGTTAGAGTCCACCTCCCTGGATTGAAATCTAAGGTCTGCAGTTACTGGTTGTGTAAACTCAGGTGATTTGTAACTCCCCATGCCTCAGTTTCCCCATCTATAAAGCAAGGCTGTTGTGCGGACTAAATTAGTGATTCTATGTAAAATGCCTAAGACAGCACCTGGGATGTGGTTAGCATTATATGAATGTGAGCTACTATGGGAAGGCAGCATAGAGTAGTGACATGCGTATAGTCCTGTTGCCTGCCTGGATTCGAACCTGGCTCTACTACTTACTGGCTTCGTGACCTTGGTCAGTATCCTGGGTTAAATAGTCCCTCCACCCCCAAAGTCATTCAGAATGTGACCTTATTTGGAAATAGTTTCTTTGCTAATGTAATTAGTTAATGAGGTCATACTGGGGTAAGGTGAGCCCCTCAGCCAGTGACTTCTGTCTTTATAAGAGGAGGAGAGGACATAGGCAGGAAGAAGGCCATGTGACGATGGAGACAGGGATTGGACCGATGCGGGTACAAGCCATGGAGTGTCAAGGCTTGTTGTGTCACCAGAGACTAGGAGAGGCATAGAACAGAGTCTCCCTTAGAGCTCCAAAGGAACCAACCCTTCTGACATCTTGGTTTCTGATTCCTGGCCTTCTGAACTGCAACAGAATAAATTTAGGTTTTTTTAAGCCATCTAGTTTGTGTAATTTGTTATGGTAGCCCTACGAAGCTAATACAGTCAGATTAGTGCACTTCGATTTCTTCATCTGTAAAATGGGAATTAAAAAAGTACCTACATCGCAGAGTGAATTAAGATTGCATGAAATAATCCATGAAAATGCTTATCGCTATGGCTGTGATGCAGTGTGGACAGAATAGTGCTTGTTATTAGAGGGTGCAGTGACACAATGGGCGATAATAGCCTCAAGGATGGTGTTAATAGGAGCCTATTGTATGTCTACACTAGGATTCATTTGCCCAGTGCCCCATAGATGAACTTTTATGTGATTTTTAAGTATTTTTGCTAATCTAGATAATAACCAGGTAATTTGTACATCCATCGTTGTACAATTCATTGACTCAGCTGGTAGGATGAGGTCCTAGAAGTGGAATTGCCAAGTCAAAGGCTGTGTGCATTTGGACAGATACGGCTTAACTTGCCTTGACAGAGGGTGCACCAATGGAGACTTCTCTTCCTTCTGAGAGTGCTGGTCTTCCGATTATCTTGTGAACACTGGGAACTCTCTGACTTTTTCATCTTTGTCAGTCTGATAGAACTGATGTCTCACCTCTCAATTGACTTTTCTGTAAATATGTGTGGGCTTCATTATCTGTTCATAGGTGTATTAGCCACTTGTATTCTTATGTGAATTGCTTGTTCATTTCCTCTTCCTAAAATTTCACTGGGCTATTCTATCTATATATTTTTTGTAGGAACTCTTTGTCTGGTAAACAAATTAGCCCTTTGTTCAACGTGCAGCAAATATTTCCCCCCTGTTTTGCCATTTACCTTTTGGCATAGTTCATGCTAATTTCATATTGGTTTTTCAGAAAATACAAACATGTGACTTCATAAAGCTATATCTTATGTTAACACCTGCTGTGAGGCAAGGTGACAAAGTTTGTGTTTGTAAAATGGAGAACAAGAATAGGAGTTCCACAAGCTTTTACAAGCCAATGGTTTTGACTTATGCCTGTCAAAGCCAATAATGAATGCTAGGCATTCATTCATTCATTTATTCAACTAACCCGCCTGAAGCACCTGAGAGGTGACTCAGACACCATGATGATCTCAAGCGACGCAAAATGAAAACACACGCCAGGCCTTTCTAATTTAAACCATTTGACAACGTTGATGGACTTGTGGACCTTCGGGGCTCGGTGTGCCTTGGGATGGAGCTCGTAGCAACTGCACAGAGTGATGGAGCCATGCACTGGGTTTAGTGTCTCTGCTTTTTCAGAAGGTACTTTCCCTTATGACTAAGAGAATGAGATCAGCCAGAGAAAATAAATGTCTACAGGCCCGAGAGCAGTCTTTTAAAGATAGCTGGTCTCTGAGTGCCCATCCTGTCCACTCAGTGGCCCCAAACATGTCCTTCATAACAGAGTCAGACCTTAAAGGGCCTTACGTCTCATCTTGTCACTTCCCCAACAGCCACGTACCCACTGTAGTTTTCTATTTATGTGATGTTCAAGAACAGTCCAAGCTAATCTAAGGTTTTAAAAGTCAGAATAGTAGTTGCCTTTAAGGGAGATGGACTGGGAGGGGGTGTAAGGAAGCAGGAAATGTCACATGTCTTCATCTGAGTGGTGTTTACATAGGTGTATGCATGTGGGGAAATTCAGTGAGCTGCAGCCTTACTTGTATGCTTGACTGTATATAACCAATTCCTTGTTTAAAAGGAAAAAACTGGCCCTAGAGTGAAAGAGTGGAAGCCCCGAGCTGAGCAGCAGCGTGAAGCTGAGCAAGGCCGTCGTCCCCTTGCTTTGGTCTCTGTAATTTTATTAATGCAGCTGGGATCACACAGTAACTTTGGGGGCCAGTGCCTCACACTGTTGACTTACGGTGGGGGTGACAGTCACTTGAGAACCCCCACCTCTTTCTCATGGCTGTTCAGCACATCCCCCCCATCTAGTGCTTATGGGGGTGGCTTGTTGGGCTGCAGCATCGTGGGACTGAGGAAGGGGGATGCAACCCAGCAATCTGAACCGCAGCACCCTTTATCTCATTCCCTCTTCACAGCACCCCTTGAGAGGTACCTGTTATGCCCTCACTTAACAAGTGAATCCACGAATCTCAGAGGCACTAAGTGACATGTCTAAGGCTGCCCAGCCAGCTAGAGACAGGGCAGGGCCTTTAGCCCAGCTCTCTGTGACTCCAGTCCAAGCTTTCACTTTTCCCCAGGCTGACCTGACAGGAGGCTCATCTTTAAAGTGGGGCTAATGGCCCAGCTGTACCCACTCTGAGGGTGGTGGGTGAATTAGACAATGTGTGTGATATCACCCCAGGGATTTCAGGGTAAGTCTTATCCTCCCAACTTAACTGTAAGCTTTCTGAGGGCTGGGGACTCTCTTATTAATTTCTGTCTCTCCCACAAAGGCTCACCATGCCCTGTACAACCTGGCTCCTCAATAAGAACTCACTCAATGAATTATGTTGTGGAAATCAGATCCAGAGAGGTACAGCACCTTGCTCCAGGTCACACAGCAATTCCTCAGCCAGAGTGGGGACTTGTAACCAGGTCTCCTGACTCCCATCCCAGGGCTCCTTCTGCCACCGCCCAATGTCCCCAGCTTCCTATAGACCCCGGGGACTGGAGATCCCAATGGGTTGGAAGATACTAGGGAGGCAAAGGACCATCTCAGATGAGACAAGGCTGAGCCTGGCTCTGGGGCCGTCAGGGTGTGTGTCCTGGGATGGGAACGGGATGTAGGCTATGCAGTTGCACAGAGTCCTGCTCTCAGAAGGACTCTGTACTTGATTGAATGCTCTGCAGACACTTTCTTGAAATTCTCAATTTTATCTTTGGGTTTATATTTTTAAGTGAAGCCCCGTGAATAATGAAGCACGCACCAGGGTCTGAAGCCCCAGCTCACATGAGGTCCCACCCCCTCTGTGCTTCCTGGGGGTAGGTTATGAGACTCTGGCTGCCTCACTTCCTGGCACCCCCAGGTCCTGCCAGCCTCCTCTTCCCACCCCTGCCCAGCTACCACTGGGGATCTCTGCTCTGCCCCCATAAGTCCAGCTGGCAACTCTGCAGACCAAGCCTTTTGTCCACCCCTGATCCAGGCACCTACTGTCCTGGCGCAGAGGTTGCACTACCCTTGAGATCGCCCTCTTTTGTGTGCTGGGGCAGTGGCCCGTGGGAAAGAGAGATGCCTGACTTGGGTGCCCTGCCCCCACCAGGGCCGGGCATCTGTCCTGCACCTGGCGGGGGAGGGAAACTGGCCACCAGTGGACTTGGTGTGCATGATCTAAGTCGAAGCACACGGGCACCTGTGTAAATGGCAACATTTAATAATAAATAATATAAACTCCATGACAGATCCAGAGAGAGACGATGAGAGAAAGGAAAAACTTTGTGTCTTATTACCTTTAATGGCATTTCCCCACCATTTTTTAACAAAAGCACCCCAGTGTCTTATTTTGCACTGAACCCAGCAAATTCCATATCCAGCCCTGCCTGGGAGAATCAGCAGTGCAGGGGGCATGGCTCAGGTGTCATGCGGGGGCTCCCTGGGGAAGCGGGAAGGCAGGACTTTGGGACCTAGGTGGCTGGGAGAGCTTGGCCCTCTTGGTCCAGCTCCCTCCCTCTCTCTGTCTGTCTGGGTTCCATCACAGGTGACAACACACCCCAAGTCACACTCACTTCTTGCCCAGCAGGAGACATGAAACTGCAGGCATGAAAATAGTTGTTGTTTTATAAGCTGCAAAGGTCCCTGCACATTGGAGTGGTTGTTGGTATAATCATTGCATCACATTTTATGACCCTGTTCTAAAACAAACATTGAGGAAGTCCCCCCAAAATTCCATTACCCACTTGTTTGCCCCTTCTACACCTTGCTGCCCTCCCCAATCGAGGGCCGGTTGAGTTTCTTCCTTTTCTTTGGCCTGGGATAGAATTTGATTATCCACCCGGCTCCTGGGGGCCTGTCCCTGAGGCTCTCCCTGACTGACCTGCAGTCATGGCACCTTGACTTGGAGTCAGGCCAGGGCTGTGGAGCTGGTCAGGTGTGATTGTTGCCTTCACCCTCCCAGCCTGGGGGGCTGAGAGGTGTGGGAACCACAGTCTCCTCAGCAGGGGAGGGAAGCCCTGCCTTCACAGGGCTGCACAGAAGACTGTGGGAAAGAGGCCACAATTCACCAATAAGGAAATTGGGGGCGCTATGTGGAGGGGCAGTGAAGTGAGGACTTAGTGCAACTTCAGACTACATGGAAACTGTGTGCCTCAGGCTGACAGAACAGCTTGAGCACAGCCCAGAGGACTGAAATTTCAGGGGCACTCAGGGACAAGTGGTCTGGAGCCTCAAACCCCAGGCTGGGGAGTTTGCTCTCTGTCTGTCATAAAGGGAGCTGTGGATGGTGGCTTTCAGCTCGTGAGCAGCATCAGAATTGATTTTCAAAAAGATCATTTGGAGTTTGAGTTGAGTGTGGACAGGAAGGTAAGAGAACTGAGGCAGGGAAACCACTTGGGAGCCATTTTGATAACATAGCTTTTAAAAAAGGTAAGCATCGTGCAATGGAAGAGGAGGGACGGATGCAAAGGATGTTAAAGAGATAGGACTCTAGTCACAAAAGTGTATGATTCCACTTAGATGAGGCACCTAGAGTAGTCAAATTCAGAGACAGAAAGCAGAATGGTGGTTGCCAGGGGCTGGAGCAAGGAGAGAACGGGGAGTTAGTGCTTAATGGGGCCAGAGTTTCAATTTGGGAAGATGAAAAAGTTATGCACATGGGTGGTGGTGATGGTTGCACAACAATGTGAATATACTTAGTTCTACAGAACCATACACTTAAAACGGCAAATTTTATATTATGTATATTTTTTCATAATTTTAAAAACTACGAAGAGAGAGAGAGAGAGAGAGAGAGAGAGAGAGAGAGAGAGAGAGAGAGAGAGAGAGAGAGGGTTGATGGGCATGGGGACCAACCTGAGAAAGGGGGAGTAGGAAGGGAAGAGTTCAGGCTGACCCCAGGTGAGGAGATGGTGGTGGTGGTGAGGTGGGCCGTGCTCAGAGGTGGGCACGTTGAACCTGAAGGATTCCGAGACAAGTGCCCAGTAAGGAGCCTGAGCTGAAGAGAGACCATCTGAGAGTCATCAGCTTATCTCTGGTAACAGACCTCACATGGGAGATAAGAAGCCCCAGGGGGAGCGTGAGAGTGAGAAGAGGGCAGAGCCCAGGGGAACAGAGGGGCCAAGAAGAATGCATCACCAGAGAGACTGAGAAGGAGAGGGCAGAAAGGAAGGAGGGAAGCCAAGAGTGTTTGCGTGCTCACTCTTGTTTGTCTGCAAGGAGCGAGGGACTCATTCAAGGTACCTGAGTGAAGTGAGGGGAGCGTGGGGAGAGGAGTGGACCCCCTAAGAATTGTGGGAGGACAGGGGCCTTGTGGGAATCCAACATGAGCCATAGCAATCCGGGCCTGAGGGAGCAGGGACTGGGCACTTCTGGGGACACGATGTTCTCCATCTCTCTTTCAGCCCCGTGAATCCACCCTCCCATGAGGACTGTGCCTCCCCTGCACATCTCTTACCTCATGGCCTCAGCTTCCATGTGCTCATCACGGTCACCTCTTTTCACCCCCAGCTTCCTCTGCCATCTTCCCTATTCTTTCCTTATGTCTCAGTTCAATGCTGTTGTTGGGTTGACTTGTTTCCCCCAAAAGACTTACCTGTAAATGTGACCGTATTTGGGAATAGGGTCTTTGCAGATGATCAAGTTCAGATAAGGTCGTGAGGGTAGGCCTTAATCCAGTATGACTGGTGTCCTCATGTAGAGGGGACATTTGGGCAGAGACACTACAGAACTGGGAGACCGCCAGCTTAAGCCTAGGAACATCTGAGGCCACCAGAACTAGGAGAGAGGCATGCAATAGATTCTCCCTTATAGCCCTCAGGAGGAACCAACCCTGCTGACACCTAGATTTGGACTTCCAGCCTCCAGAACTAAGAGACAAATTTCTGTTGTTTAAGCCACCTAATTTGGTACTTTGTGAGGGCAGCCCCACGAAACTAATACAAATGCCAAGAAATAAAGGAACTCATATTCACTCAACTCATCCTTTCTTCTTGTCCCAGGCTACCTCATAGGTCATTGACTTGAGTCAGGCACCCACTCTGTCCAATAGGCTGGGGAGGGGGGTCACACGATTTAAAGCATGGCTGCCCCTAAGAGGTGCCCCTTGAAGGAGGAACAGGGGAGAGACAGCTCTCTCGGAAGGAACAGAGGACATCGCAGGCACTCTGTGTCCCTGAAGCCAAGGGAAGAGAGAGGTACAGGCTTCAGTGATGAGGGATCATGGTCTAAATCTCTTTAGCCAAAGTGTCTTCCAAAAGAGAAGGACAAAGACAGGAGGAGCTGGAGTATGAAGAATCAACTTTGTAAATCAACCTTTCTTCGCCCATCGTTAAGATGTTCACTGTGGCTGAAATAAGAAGATGGCATAACTGGAAAATATTCATTTGAACTTGTGACTCAGATCCTCCTGACCTCTGGGGAAGTACAGACCATAAATCAAGGTGCTACTCCAGCATCTCCTCCCCAACTGTTCCCACAGGCAGAGAAGCCATTAGCAGAAGTGACGGGACCCACTTCAGTGAGAGATTTAAAAGCACGTTTGGTGCTCCAGGAGCGAGCCTTTCTCAGAGCTCTTACTTCTGAAGCTTCCTGACGGATGGCCTCAGCCCTTGACCCGCTAATTTTTACTGTCCAACCCGCCTAGTTTTATTTCCTGGCACAGCTTATAAATTCTTTTTTTTTTTCATATTTAGCAGTGGCTGAAGGCGTCTACTATTGAGAAGCAGGGTGGCCAGATGTGCTGTTAGTGTAATATACACACCAGCTTTGGAAGACTTAAGTTTTTAAATGTGTTTTAAATTTATTGAGCCGCCCTTCTGTTTTTTCTCGCCAGCTCTTACGCAGACCCAGTTTAGAGAGCAGGTGTAGGAGGCGCTGTTCTGCTCTGGGCGGGCCATGTGGGCAGCGCTGACAGCTTCACCCCACTCCCTTCCTCCCTGTCGCTCTCCTCTTGGGCTCCCAGCCCTCCCAGATCTGCTCTGATCTTTCCATGTTAAAGATGGGGAAACAGAGGATTTGAGAAGGGAAGGCACTTGCCCAAAGTTCCAAGGACACTAGACCCAAACCCAAATGTGCTCAATTCCCTCCTAGCACATCCACCAGGTGCAGGGCTAGGCACAGAAACATGAAGGCAAATAAGACACAAGCCCCTACCTGAGGGAAATTGGGGTCTGATGATATATATCGGGGAGCAGGGTTGGGGAGAGGTGGCAACTTCAGCAGCTGCCTCGTAATAATGGCTCCTATTTGTTGAGCCTGCGTTGACCACACAACAGCCCCAGGCTTTATACCTTATTTGCTTGTTGCTACTTAATCCTCCCAACACTCCAGGAGGTGAGTACTGTTACCCTCTCACTGTGTGGATAAGGAAACCCAATCCAGTGATTTTCAGCTTTTTATTTTTAGCAGCTGAATTCTTTCTTCAAGAGATATCTTATATGGAACCCCAAATAAAATCAGGGGCTAGTCCCCTTGCTTAGCCTCTCCCCTTTAGACTCCTGCAGGGACCCTGGAAGGGCTTTCTCAGAGCCTGAGCACTTTCCTGGGCACAGTTTAAAGACCACCCATGTGATGCAATTCGTGGATGTCCCCAAGGGGAATAGGTTCCATGCAGAATTTCCCAGCCCATTAACGATCGTTTTACAGATGAGCAAACAAAGGCCCAGAGGAGGAAAGGAACTCCTCGAGTGTCCCCATGGGAGTTAGTGCCAGAAGTCCTACTCCAGCCAAAGTCTTATGAATCTCAGGCCTGTGTCCATCCATGACACATCTTTTATTAGGAAATGGAGGCCTTTTATCAACAGCTATAAACTACCACCTCTTCTAAGCTATATTTTAAGGCCGAGCTTGTAGTGGGCTCTAGTGACACATGGTTTTCACCTCCGCCCCCCATCTCTTCCCCACCTCCAGTTCCCACACGTCACTGATCACAGGAGAGTCTAGCTTTAGAGAAACCAACCCTGGGAGCCAAGTGGATGAGTGTGGCTTGAAGCTCACAGCTCCAGAGTTTACCCTGGGAGTTCTCCATTCCTCTCAGCTCATTTAACGTGATGCTTCATCGCTTTGTAATATTCACAGGACACTTGACATCAGAAAGGACTGTTTAAATCCTCTGAAATAGGACTTTTAAAATTCAACAGCTCCTTAGAGGGTGTAAGTGGATTGTTAACCTTCTTGTAAGCCCTAAGAAGAAGACTCGATCCTCAGGAAATTGAATGATTGCGCCCCTCAGAGTGACCTCTCTAGAGGTGGCCTGCCATGGAGCTCTGTCCCTCCTTCAATGGGCCCAATAGTTGCTGCCTACTTCTCTCTTCCTTGCTCCTTCCCTGTTCCTTTTTCCCAAGCTGGCTTTAATATGGATTCCTCTCTCCCATGTTCCCTCTTCCTGGCTTATCTCTTCTCCAGGGTCTGTCCAGGACTTTCCCTAATGCTTCTAGTGCAAACCATCTGGGAAATGAGTCTGCTGGAAAAGATCACAAGCATGGGAAGCTCCCAGGGTCCCAAACCTGTCCTAGCTGGTGCTGTCCCCAAGTCCCTTCTTGTGTGAGTCTGAGTACCTCCCTCTTATGATCCAGAGATGAGTTGAAAGCTTTTTCCAAACTTTGTTTCATGAGATTCCAATTCCAGTAATTTCTCAGAGACATGGTTTCATGGTCAAAAGGGCTGGGAAATTCTGCTTGTAACCTACCCCTCTTGAAGACATCCAATGTGTGGAAGCATACCAAAAATTTTGAGACGTCCTACAGTTCAGAGTCCTGTGGAACTTCATATAACCCAAAACCTGTTTGAGTGCCCAAAACTTGCTTTGCAGCCCACCTGAATGATGCTAGTTCAGAGGTGTCTCTGTGAGTTGCTTCTGGAAGCCTCCAACCCCTTCCCTAGGATTTCTTTTGGACCCGAGCTGGAGACCACAGATCCTCTCCTGGCTCTTCTTAGGAAAAGCCAAATTAGGTTATTCTCTGAGAGCCTTCAGGAAGGTTTTTTCCATCTATACCAGAACATTGTCAGCTGCTTTCTTTGGAAGTAAATAGAAATGAATCAAGGGGGGGGGGCATTTATGGTCTGAACATTGCATTCCTAGGGTCTGCTCAAAGGAAGACGTCAGGCCAAGCTGAGCCGTTCTTAGAGAAAAGGGTGGCACTGGGGTTTTCTGTATTTGGGAAGCAAGTTCTTTTTTATCAAGGCAACTGTCACACACTTGGATTTCTCCTACAAATATGTCCACACTTGCACAAACTTCCATTAATAACACGTATCTCTGCTTTCTGAAATGGAGGCTCTTTCTGTTAGCTTAATAAACTACAATTTTAGTTTATTTGTAATTACTTTAATTGTTTTTAATTAACAACACCTCCATCTTTTTGATTGATTAGTTGGTTGTCTTTTCCTAGTTCTTGTTTCTCTGTACTCTGGAAAATCTCACTAGTCATTTCACAGATGAGCCATGGGTTTTATTTGTTTGTTTGCATGGAGTGGGTCTAAAGGACTGCTATGAAGAAGATGATACTGATTGTATTAGTTTACTAGGTCTTCCATCACAAAGTACCACAAACCGAATGGCTTAAACAACAGAAATTTATTGTCTCCAAGTTCTGGAGGCTAAAAGTGCAAAATCAAGGTATTGTCAGGTGTTCCTTCCAAGGGCTGTGAGGATCTGCGCCAGCCTCTCCCCCAGCTTCTGGGGGTTTGCTGGCAAGCTTTGGTGTTCCTTAGCCTGTGGCAGCATCACCCTGATCTCTGCCTTCATCCTCTTCACATGGTATTCTTCCTGTGTGTGTGTCTGTCCAAATTTCCCCTTTGTATTAGAACACTATTCACGTTGGACTAGGGGCCCACCCTTCTCCAGCATGACCTCATCTAAACTTAACTAATTAAGTCTGCAACGAATGTACTTCCAAGTAATGGCAAATCCTTACTTGCAATGTGGTACTGGGCTACTGAGATACTAGGGGTTAGAAATTCAGTATATGAATCTGGGCGGGGGACACACTTCAACCCATAATACCAGTTCTATACATAACACCACATTCCATTCCACTGCATTTAAGGAAGCCCCGAGCTGATAGCTTACCTTTTAGCTGTCAGTTTCAGAAAGGAAGGCTGATGGCTTAGCTCACGTAGGTTGAAGGACAGGTGGGAACAGGCTCAAACATCAAACACAGTGATGCTAGCAGCTTCTGCAGCAAGCTGACATTTTCCATTTTCCAAGAGGAGAAGAGCCCAGAATCTCCTCAGGGCTGTCTGACTGTACCAACAATAGCAGGTAGAGAACTGGAATTGGGTTCATTTCAATTAAAAAAAACTTCCTGTGTGACCCTGGGTTGGGCCCTGAAGAGAGCGAATGAAGCAAACCCAGACCCTGCCATGTGGAAGCCAAGGGAGACAGACATGCAAGCTGTGTGGAGAGGTGTAGACCCAGTGCTGTGGCCACCATGAGCTTTGCCTAGTGAGGGGACACTAAGCCTTCACAGAGGAGGTGACGTGTGAGCTGGGTTTGTCATGTTATCAGACAGTTTCAGCCCAGCCAGCTGGAGGACAGAAGGGCTTAAGGCCCTGTTGTGCCTCCCTGGTTAGGCAAGAGGCAATGTGGTGTAGAGGGGAGCACCTGGGGTCGGATGACAAGGGTCCTGAGTTAAGCCCTAGGCCACCCCTCAGTTTCTTCACTGATAAATGGTTTTAATTAAAACACTCAACAGGGCATAGCATCAGGATCAAATGAATTCACAGGTGTGAAAATATGGTTATGAGAAGTAGCAGATACAGGATCCGAACACAAGTGCTGGGGATCGGATATGCCCTGGGCCATGAGCAGCAGTCTTTTCTAGCAAAGCAGAGTAGCTTGGGATGCAGCAGACATGGACACCAGGCTCCCTGGACCTACGGGCCAATTTCTCCCTTTGAGCCAGCTCCCTGGGGGATGCAATGAGGGATCTGGACGAGGTGGTCTCCTTCTGGTCAGGACACTAGGTGATTCAATGAAAAAAGGTGTTGGAATACAATGGTTTGGGCTCGGAAAGCCACCAGACCTGGGTTCAAATGGTGGTTCTGCCTCTTCTTGGTAGTGTGATTTGTGGGAGTCACTCAACCTCTCTAAGCTCAACGTCCTCATCTGAAAATGGGTTTTATTAGAAAATCCTTGTAAATTGCTTAACACACAGCTTGATATTTGGTAGTGAGAGTTAGCTATTACTGTTGGCTGTTTTTTTATGAGGGTTGAATGAAATATTTTAGGTAACGAGCGTGCAATGAGCGTGCAGACAGCAGCTGCTCAGTTATCGATTTATACTCTCCCCTCTCCCCCCACCCCCGCACCTTGAAGATCAGCTTTGGTAGAGCCCCCAGCATTCATATTTCCTTAGAGGTGAGGGATGAAGGGTGGACAGTTGTATGGAAAACTAGTTAAACTACTTGAAGGATAAAATAGTGTTCAGGTACTCATAAGCCATTTAGAGTCACCTATTACTTGTAATTAGTTTTCATGCCAGTACAATCAATTATGATTCATTAAATCACACGCCCTCAATATTTTTACCTCACACAGTTTTAGTAGGGAATTAGTCCAACTTACTGCAGTGTGCCACTATAGTAATTATTATCCTGACGATTCATGAAATATGCCCAGGCCACCATGTGAATGAGAAGCATTTCTTTGCCCTGACAGCAAATCCAAGAAGGGTCTTTCTAAGATCATTCTCTTTCTGGTAGGTCTTAGATCAGCACAGAAACTCGGAAGACAAAGACAAGTTCGACAATGTCGTACAGACGAGAACTAGAGAAATACCGTGACCTGGATGAAGATGAAATCCTTGGAGCCCTAACAGAGGAAGAGCTTCGGACCCTGGAAAATGAGCTGGATGAGCTGGATCCTGATGTGAGTAGCACTAAAGGGGACCACAGTGTCACAGGCGCAGGGACAGCAACCATCACCGTGTTGGGGAGGGACAGGTGCAGACTCCCTGAAGCCACCACTTCTTTTCTTCTGTGACAATCACATTGGAATAACATTGCCTTGTGTGTGTGTGTGTGTGTGTGTGTGTATTTTGTATGAGTCAAGGTTCTCTAACAGAACCAATAGACATATATACATGTAGAAAGAGATTTATTATAAGACACTGGCTCACACGATTATGGAGGCTGACAAGGACCAAGGTCTGCGGTCAACAAGCTGAAGACCCAGGGTGGCCAATGGTTCTGTTCCAGTCCGAGTCCAAGGGCCTGAGAACCGGGAGAGCTGATGGTGTAGTTTCAGTTGAAAAGCTAGCAGGCTTGAGACCCAGGAAGAGCCGATGTTTCAGTTCTGCTCTTCTCCTTGATATCCCATTACTTAAGTATTGTGATGTAAAATTAGCAATTAAAATTAACAATTAAATACTATGATATAAAATCAATACATCTTATGTTACACAATAAGAGAATAACAGAGGGTAGAAAACAAAGGTATTTGCTTAATGCTCTCACACATACACGCAAACATATTCATAACAAAACAAGGAGGAAATATGACAGTTACAGTCTTGTTTCTCTAACTGGTCACATGGTTTGTAGCTAGTATTTATAACTAACTACCTTCGTCCACTGCCTGTTCTGTATTCCCTTTACTTTTAGCAAGCGCCTAGCTGGTCATGGTTCTTTGCCTGGCTGGATTCCCCAAGCCTTCATCTTGAAGGGTCTGGGCCATTATGAATCCTGCCAGGATTGGGTTGTTGTAGTTTTCCATGGGCTGTAATCACAGGGCATGGTAAGACTAAGAAAGCCCTAAGCAATATCCTATATTGTAGACATATACTTCCCTACTCTCATTGTGTAGCCGCAGTCCAATTTCCCCTTGGCCATGAGGGTGACTCACCCCAGCCAATGCAGAAACTCCATCTCTGTCTATCGATCCAGACGTGCCCAAAGTGGTCAGGTGGCTGGCTTTGCTTCCAGTCCAGTGGAATCATTGTCGTGTCTCCTGATGGAAGCACACATCCCTTCGGAACTCGGACCTTTAGGCCAGCAGACCATAAGGTCACAAAAATGGGAAGCACAAATTTTGCTAGTGAGTCTCTAGGGGTCATAGCGAATGGTGCCACTTCATTTCTACCCTTGATTCCTGGACCTGTGAATCCTGGCTATGGAAGAAGCAGCATCATGTGTTGGACACTGATTCGGCGCATTTATATTCTCCTAGAGAACCTTGCCCCAGCCCTGCAAGGTGTTGCCACATAGCTAGTACTGTACCTGAGTCTGCAAAAGCCTGTTCCACTGTTCTAGCCAGCGAGCTATCAGGATGGTGGGGAACAGGTGTCATGGACTGAATTAGCTAAGAAATAAAGGACTAGAAGGGTCCCTTTCACTAGTTTGATGTTTTTATCATTGCATTTCATAGTTGGCACATTTAAAAAGTGTGTTTAATGCTCAGAATTCGCCTCAACCATCGGGATCACAGAATCTAGATACAGGAGGCTCTCGGGTCATGTCTATGGTTTGGCCATGAGCAGGGATAGGGAGGGAGGGATTCCTCGATGGCCTACTAGACAGGGACCTTCATCTTATATCTCTATCCCAGGTACCCAGGTCAATGCCCGCCCAGCACAGAGAAGGTGGATAATGAATGTGACTGAATTAATTGAATTTTCCATTTGATATATTTTAAAATTAAAGATGGAACATTTCATGCCTTTAAAAAAAAACCTGTCATGGCTCAACTCTAGTTTAACAGTGATCTATAAAAAAAAGAACACTTCTATACCATTTTCCTAACCCTCACGTAAGCACAACTAATGTAGTGGGAGTGTAAGTTAGCAGGAAAAATACAGGACTAGAGGTTAGATGTCCCAGTTCCATCCCTGGCCCTGTCTCTTACTCTCCATGTGACCTTGAACCAGTCCTTACCTAGGTCTCAGTGTCCCCATCCATGCAATGATGGGGTTGGTTTGTCCCTTTCAGGGCCAAGCTTCCATGAGCTTATAACCTGGTCTTATCTCCAGATTTGATTAAATGGCTTCTTTTTAGGTAACCCAGAATCCTTGTCTAGGCATCCTGGGTCCTAGGCCCCATAGAATGACAGATCCCTAGAGCAGCATGCTGTCATCTTGCTCTTCAAGACTCCCCCTGCCCAGCCACAAGGAGATGGTTCCCCTGGTGAGGCTGCGCAGGTTGATTAGAGGCCATGTTGGTGGGAGAACTTTGGGTTCCTCCTTCCCCTGCACCATGGCTCTGCATTAGCCTGAGTTTCAGTCAAGACAAGTGATGTGGGCAAGAAACAATCAAACTTCCAGCTTTATGGCTGTAAAATTATTCTGTTCTAATTCTATCCTAGATCACTGCCACATAGCATTACAAGAACAAACAGCTTTCAAAAGTGCGAACAAAAGGGGGATGTAGCTGCTTATAGGCAACTCGATAAACATGGCTCAGTTACCTGCTGGGCGCCAGACCCTGTGCCAGCCACCGACAGGGGAGCCTGGCGGGGATTCTGTCCTTTAGGTGCTCAGGCCGTGGGAAGCCAGCATAATAATCTGCATCCTAAGCGGGAGCAGACCGGAGCTCAGGGAGAAGCTTAATTCTTGCTGGTGGGAGGCTTCACAGAGCAGGTGATACTGGAACTGGGCTCTGGATTTTTCTAAGTCAAGGATAAAAATAAAGACTTCTAGGCCGAGTGAAGGCCATGAGCAAAGGCCTCTTTTGTAGAAGGTAACTGGGGACAGGGAGTCTCGGTGTGGTTTCTGTGGAGGTTAGATAAGCCTGGAAGGGGGGCTGGGCTAGATAAAGAAGGGAGGGGTTACTGAAGAGTTGGGGTTGGTCTCAATAGGCCCAGGGAGCCTCTGAGGGGTAGTGACTCAGCAGACTTGCTGTCTTGGGACAGATGGGCTGGAGGAGGTGCCAGGGAGGTGAGTGAGAGATGGAAGGGGCTGAGGTGGGAGCTCCCATCGTCCTGGCCAGCTGGTGGTGGGAGAGTTCTTTTCTGAAGATAAGAAAGGTCCCCTGCCCCTCTCCGCAAGCCTTCTACCCTATTGCAGAATCTTTGCTGTTCCCAGGACCGAGAAGCGCAGACCCCAGCGGCCTTGCAACACCTGCTGCCTCTAGCCATTGGGGTTGTGGAGTTGCTCTGAGCAGCTGGGTAGAGATGAGGTTAGATTAGGCTGTGACTGCAAATCGGGCAGGTGATGACAAGTGTCAGAGGCAAGCTTCAGACCTGGGAGTGGGGAGGAGCGGTTGGAGGAGCCCTCTCAGAAGGAGAGTGGAATCCCTCAGGACTGCTTGATTTCTAGCTGGGAGCTCTGCTTCACTTCTTTTTTTTTTTGATTTTTTTTTTTAATTGGGGAATTGGGGGAAGGGGAGCAGAAAAGTTGCTATCCTTTTGTTCTTCAGTCTAGTTGTGGAGGACATTGCTTCACTGGCCCAAGTTGGCATCATCATTGCGCTCTTCCCAGGCGAGGCAGATCAGTCGCCGGCTTCTGGACAGCCGCTCACACTGGCTGCTGGCTACACACGGCAGCCCATGGCAACCCACTGCCACAGGGGCTGCAGCCTACGCCGTCACCGCCAACTCACAGCAGCCCAGCTCCAGGTTAAGCAGTTGTTCAGCATCTTAGCTGTAGAGGGCAGTGTCACTGGCCCTCATATGTGGGATCTGAACTGGGGCCCTCTGGGGTCCCAAACCAGCTCTTAACCATCGCGTTACTCGGCCGGCCCTCTGTTTCATTTTTAAACTGGCAAATGGCTCCCACAGTGCCCCCACCTCAAACATCAGGGTATCTGGCCCCAGCAGCAAGTTCCCAGCGTCTCTATACCTCTCACACAGCCAGCTCCCCCTGAGCCCTTCTCCCAGGTGGTTAACAGGAACGAATGCTTGTGTCCTTTGGAGGGATGGAGAACCTAGAGCTCCGAGAGCTGTCAACTCACCTAATGTCACAGGACCAGGCGTGGAGACTCAGATTTCTAACAGGCTCCTGAGTGCATGCACCTCGCTCTCTGGCAGGAGGTAGGTAACTGTGTATTTGAATTTAGGAGTAGGGCTGGGCAATCTGAGACCTGTGACTCTCACACCATTGTGGTTTCCAAATGGACATTCTCAAAGACCTCTTTCTTTCTAAGTTCAAGGAAAAGAAAAGAGAAATCAGAGAGAGGGTAGGAGATAATAAGGTCCAGTGGATTTTTTTGTCCCAGCCACACAATTGGCTCCTTCACAGAGATGTCTCTGTTACCTGATTTGCAAGTCAGTATGCAAGTTTTAAAAAGATCGAGTGGGCCTCCCTTCTTTCTGAGAGCACAAACATTCCAGCTTACATTTCACCCTCCCTTGGCCCATGTTCTGAAATCGCAGAGCAGGGAGAGGCCAAAGGTATGCAGGCCGTGAGAGGCCTGGAGAGGACACGGGGGACCAGAAGGTGTCCAGCCCTCCAACTTACGGAGCAGGAACTGAGTCCAGTGAAGGGAAGAAACTTACTCTAGGTCACACGACTAAACAGAACCAGACCAGAATCCAGGTCCACTGTCCCCTCTGTTATACTCTATATGTTCCTGTTTTAATTTTTGTTTAACAAGTGCTTATGTGGCCCTTTCTATGTGCAGGTACTGTTTTAAGCACTTGGAAAATATTAAATCATTCAACCATCTTCATAATCCTATGATGCAGACACTGTTATCATCCCCATTTTACAGACCAAAAAAAAAAAAAGCCCAAGAAGTGAAGTAATTTGTCCATGTCCCACAACTAAGCAGTGACTGGGCTACTGTGCTGTAAAGCTTCATGGGAGTCTCCCAGAAGGCAGTCTGAACCACAGATGTGCTCTCGTTTTGTACGGGGGAGGGTGCTATATGCAGAATCATCTTCCTTTCCTTTTGGAAACAACCTGAGATGCAGAAGTTCATGTTCATCCCTGGCTCTGCTTCCAACTTAGCTGGGCACATGCTGTTCCCTCATTGGATCTGTTTTCCTGTCTGTAAAATGGATGCAGTTGACCTAGATGCTTTCTGACACCTCCTTCCAGCTCTAAGCATCCATGCTTTTTTTTTTTAGAGATAATTGACACATAACATTATATTAGTTTTTAGGTATACAGCATAATGAATTGATACTTGCATATGTTATGAAGTAATCACCACAACGTCTAGTTAACTTCCATTATCACGTATAGTTACAATTTTTTTTTCCTAACTATCTATGATTTTATGAGCAATTCCTGGCAGCCTTGTTACCTGAATTCAGCTCACACATGAGGGGGTTACGTTTTCAGTGATGCAATTGTTAAGCTGCCGTATCATGTGACAGAGTGCAGTACGGTGGAGTTGGAAAGCATCTTTGTTTGCAGCAGAGGATTCCAAGCTTGTGCACATTTGAAAAAAAAAAGTCCCCGAAACTTTCTCTCACTCTGCGGCCTGGAAAAACTCGAGCTTATCATGAGATTGTTGCGCTTGGACTCCCGCGGGAGAGGAATGCTCCCTGAGCTAAAAGTATCCGCTGCTGACTGATTCCCCAAGAGGATCTGCCCTTTCTTGTCTCTCAGGAGTTAAGTGGATGCTGCTCTGAAGCCGCGCCAACTCCTCGGTTCAGATTGCCTTTGTACCAGGCAGTGGGGAAAATGGGCAACACCCAGAGATGTTCGAGAATGGCAAGTCACACTGTGACTTGTGCAGGGAGCAGTGTACACGTTCTTGTAGGATCAATAGGCAGTTAACATTTACTGAGTATGCCATGGGCAAAGCCCTGCATGAGTGACCTCATTTAGTTTTCTGAGAGGTTTGGTTATCAGCCCCATCTTAAAGATGGGGAAACTGAGGCTTAGAAAGATGAAGTAACCTGCCCAGGATGCAACACGGGTGGTACTGGGATTCCAGCCTCAACAGTCACGACCCAGTAGCCAGTGTTGTTAACCACCTGTGCGCACATATGGAATAGGACCTAGAAGGGAACAGGGTGGGGAGTTACCAGCAACTTGTTTTTTTCAATTCAATTTCCTTTGAAGTTATGTTATTTTTACTATAAATACTAATCTTAAAGAAAGAAAGAAACCACCAACACAAAGAATTTAACTATAAATATTGTATGTTAGTGAGGCCTTAGGGAAAAGGAGGACTATTTTTTTAAGTGTCTCAGTAAAAAAGATGAAAATATTTGTAGGCGAGATGGCAGAGATAACACCAACCTTGTAAAGAAATTGGGTCCCAAGAGTTGACTTTGAAATCAGCCATTGGGAATCTGTGACATGTTATAACCACAAAAACAATAATGGAACAAAACAGTCCCCCTGCAAAGCCTGATATAATAATAATAAAAACAATAATGATATTAACAATAATGATAATAATATTCTCTCTTAAGGTCTTCTTATATGCCAGGCGCTGTGCTAAGTGTTTTATGAGCATCATCTCCTAAAATTTCCACAGAGATCCTATGAGATTGCTCCTCGTAGGTTGGGATTAGTACCACTCTAAGATAAGTGCAAGTGGATGCCCAGAATCACACAGATACTAAGTGACAGGCCAAATTCAAGCATACCTGCTTCCCTTAGCCCATAATGTGTCAAGAGTTCAGAGAACAGGGGCCATGAACTGCAGGAAGAAATGATGGAGGAGAAAACCTAGAGCTATAGAACCTCAGAGCTAGAAGGACACTTAGAGACAATCGAACCCTCCCTGCCCTACCCCTGCATATACGTACAGGGAGCAAGTAAAGAAACCATGATTTCAGGAGGCCCTCTTGGGCACGTGTCATTTACTCGGTACTTTATGTATCTCGTCAAATCCTTATACCAAACCTATGAGGTAAGTATTGTCATTACCATTTTAGTGATGAAAAATCAAAACAACAGCAACAAAAACCCTGAAGCCCAGAAAGGGGAAAGAACTTCTTCAAGGTCACACAGCAAGTCAGCCAGCAGGAGAATCTGGGACTTCCTGTCCCACTACATGGCTTCCCACCAGACTCCACAAAATTGTGAAATCCTTCCTACTACTAATGCCCCACCTTGTAACCTGTAAGCCGGAGGACGCTCTTGGTCATGAAGAAAGCAGCCAAGTTTGATCCATAGGGCCGTGGTTCTCCCTTCTAACACAAACTGGCAGATTCACAAGCCCAGGATAGAAGTAAACAGTTGAAATGGAAAGAAATAAATCTCTTCTCTAAAAATAGGCATACATCCTTAGAAACACTGCCGGCTGTGCACACAGCCAAGGATGGGCCTGGAGGGGTGAGGGCGAGTAAAGTCAGGTGTCAGTGTGTCCCCACCCCACCTCTGTCTCCTGGTCCCATGACCACCTCCCCATCTTCCCCCTCCCTGCCTGTGCCTGCTGGGGACCACTTGGACAAGGAGTCCTTCACTCAAGTTGGTATCCTCCCATTTTTCAAGGCCTAGCCTCCCGCCCCTCCCTTGCAAAGCCTTCCTGACCCTCCCCTTCCAAACCCCATCACAGCACCTGCCCTACAGAGGACCTTTTGGATTTTGACATTTTTAATAGGAAACATATAGTAAAGTACCAAAGATACCTATGTTTCCATCATCCAAATTTAACAAATATAAAAATTTTGCCTTATTTGATTTAAATCACCCTTAAAAAGAAAAACACATTACTATAAATAAAGTTTAAACCTAGTATCTCCCCCTCCCCCACCCCCCGTATCTTCTCTATCTCTCCTACTCCAGTGAGCACTTCTTTCTAGTTGAGAGGCAGCAAACCAAGCACCCATGACATCAGGCAGGTAATATATATAAAGAGAGGAAGATGGGCCAATTTTCTGGAGGCATGTGGCCATCGTGGGTCATCT
>NW_017731483.1:2326316-2346819 GCF_001890085.2 Hipposideros armiger | reverse complement strand
TGTGTGATATAGTTAGATATATGAAAAGCACCTATTGCAGTGCCTGGAACATAGTAGGTGCTTAATAAATGTTTGTTGAACCTGAATATGTGATTTGCTTTCTAGAATCTGGGCCTCTTGAGATTTGGAGCCACATTGTACCACCACAGGTATAGGGCAATCAGGTACAGTTGTGCAAGTTTTATAACTCCGCATAATTCTGGGAGACACTGTTCACATAAACCAGAGAGCACATAATACCCTTGGAGTCATGCAATGCACAGCTTGCACAACCAGATGAAACTGCCCTGACAGAGTGTCCGCATAATGCAGTTGGGTCTGTTGAGTTGAATGGAAATGAACAATTATGCCCTATGGTGATAAAACTGATGGGCAATAAGTTGCTTCTATATGGAGTTCAAACCTTTATTCTGAGGTTTCAATCTTAAAAGGGCTTTTGACCTTCATTTTACAGAAGGGAATCCCAAAGTCAGAGAGCACCAGTGCCCTGTTGGTGGCCTCACAGCCCTGGGATGAGAACCCAGGTTGACAGTTAGGCTGCAGTTTGGCTGCAAATAATAGAGACTCAAAATGACCTGACTTAAGCAGTGGTTTATTCAGCCCTCAAAAGTCTAGAGGTGGGCAGCCTAGGGCTGATATGGAGATCAGCTCCCCAAACTGCCCAGAGTTTCAAATTCCATCCCTAGGGTATAACCCTCATCCTTATGGTCCAAGGTGGTATCCAGGACTACTGCATTCCAAGCATCACAGTAGAGGAACAGGGAAAAAAAGAAAGGAGAAAAGCCATTATTCAAGCACCTTTCAAGGAAAGTTACCAGACATCGGCCCTGGACACATCTTACTTATATCATTGACTAGAGCTTAGTGTCATGTATGGTTCAACCTAGCTGCCTGGAAAATATAGTCTTCAAGCTGGGTGGCCGTGTGCTTAACCAAAAAAGTAGAGTGCTTTTGTTACTGAAGAAGGGGAGACATGCGACAAGGGACAGTTTTGTCTTGCCACTGTGATGGCCTGATGTTCTGCTCTACCGAAAGCTCTGAGGAGGAGTGAGTGAGAGGAGTTGGTAGGGATTTAACCTAACCCAGGTTCCCCAAGAAAACATCACAGAAGTCTTACTTTCTAGCTTAGCATTTCCCAAAACCCCCATCTGTGAACCTGGTCCCATTCTGCCCTCCCTCCTTCCCTGGCACCTTTCATAATGTGTCCCCTCTCCCAAACCTGCTTGGGGCAGCAGTTGGGTGGCCAGCAAACAGCTTGGGGCAGCAGGTGTGATGTTGACCTGAAGGGTGTCCAAGTAACACCATCCTTTTCCTAGCTGGAGCATTGATGTCATGTGATTCCGGATGACTCATATCACATTTTCCTAGTGCCCAGGCCTTGGTGCTGGGGATCCAGAGAAGACTAAGATACACCCCAGCTGCCCTTGGAGGGGCACTCAGTTTCCTCTGGGAGAGAGATATAGCATAAATGTGCTCTGAGATAAATGAGGAGGAACATTACATAAGACCTGGCAAGATGCCTAGGGGAGTTTGGAAAGAGAATTGCCAGATCAATGTGGGGAGCACTGCGTGGGCTGGACAGGGTGCCCAAGGGAAGGGCTTTGAAAGATGACTGCAGGGGAGCAGGAAGGGTGGCATTCCAGGCAGAGGGCACAACCTGAGCAAAGGCCTGGCAGTTGGGAGTATGGGGCGTGGCTGAGGAATGTGGAGTAGCCTACAGTGGCTGGAACACAGCATACTTGAAGACGGGAACAAATCAGGAGGCTGAAGTAGGTTGGGGCTGGCTGATGAATTTGGTTGTGATTCTGTAGGTCAGTGGAGGTGCTGAGTATTTGTGAGTGTGTGGGGAGTGACATGGTCAGATGCCCATGTTGGTGAGATCTGTCTGGCTGATGGGAGGGGAAGGGAGTAGAGATGGAGAGGCCCGAAGAAGGCAATCCAGCCAGAAGCTGATCTGATGGGGCAGCTAGGGCAGGACTGCTTGAACAAGAGTGGTGCTCATGGGACAGAGATAGTTTGGAGCTCTGCAACATTGGACTCACCCCAACTCTTTCCCCTAGCAAGCCATGCCCCCTAGTTCTGCCATGCCTTTGTGCCATGCTTTGTATCCCCCTTTATCACCCCTATCCTCTCTCCTCTTCACCTGTCCAGTTCCTACCTGGTCCCTTGTACCTGGTCGCCTGGAATGCAGCTCAGGTTTCACCAAGAAATGATGGGTGAGGCAGATTAAGCTGCTCACATGTGGGTATATCTTCCCTCTTGCTGTGAGCCCCAATGGAGCAGAATAATACATACATTGTCTCAGGATGCCCAGTGCCTGGCACAGCAGGGAACATGCAAAAAAAGGGGATTAGGAGAAAGCCAGGAAGGGAAGGTTTGGCCCCACATTGTGCCATGACCGCCAGAGAGAGACAAAGTGTGCTGTTGTAACCAACAGGACCCACCACCACCAACTACTGGGCTTGGGCCGCAAGGGTGCCTTTAGATGTCGGCACTAATGCCCTATACAGTTGACTGGGGGAAGTAGCAGCTATTGGGTTTCACCATCCTGCAGTGAGATCCTGGCGACAGAGCCAAAGGCCTGGATCTTTCTGGAGAGAAAGAGAAGAGTGGGAGATGCTCAGAGTGTGTGTTGGGGTGTGTGTGGGGGGGTATGTTTGAAGAGAGAGGGGCTCTTAAAGGTTTGGGCTTTGCTTGTCCCCCCTGTGACTGGGGCATGTGTGTTGTGGCCCCTCAGCCCCTCCATACTCCCAGGCTAAGAACCCCCATATGTGACAAGAAAGCTCTGTTGAAGCCCCAGTGAATGATTTCTAGTGGGATCTGGGAGCTGCTGGTCAGCAGTGCAGAGGCAGGGTGCTCTTCATCGGGATGGGACGTTGAGGGACTAGAGGGCTGCATTTCACACAAGGGGAAGCAGACTTGGCAGATAGCTGGAAAATAAAAGTCCTCAAGGCCACCTGAAAAAAAAAATTGGGGTGGGGGGGTGTCAAATACTTTGTAAAAGGTAATTGGGTGAAGGACGTTCTGTAAAACGTTTGGTTTGGCTGATGTGGTGGAAGGGCTGGGGGCCGGGTAGGTGTCTAGGGCAGGCAGCTGTTGATTAAAATAGGAGGAGGAGAGAAATCCATGGGAATTCTGAGACGTTAAGCCTCCGGGTTTCTCTTACCCCAGGACAGTAACTATGTGCCTCTGGGCCTCAGTTTCTCCTCCTGTAAACTGAGACTAGTTTGATAAGGAGGGAAGCTCTGGCTTTCTAGCACTTGGAGAGGAAACCTGGTTCTCATATGGCGCCACATCTGGCTTCCAGGATCTGTTCCTAGAGGAAGGCAGTCAGGTGGGATGGAAAGTTTTCTGTGGCTTGGAAATCAAGAACCCTGGGCTCTCAGTCCAGCGTGTGACCTTAGGAAAGGCCCTCCCCCTCCCTGGCCCTTGGCTGCTCCCAGTGACCGGCGAGGTTTACTATTTGGTCCATCCTCTTCTAGGGAGTTGTGTCTGGTCCAGTCACAGGACAGGAACCCAGGACTCTTGGAGCCTGGACCTAGGGGGGTTATTTTACATTCCCTTGTTCTTAGACATAGCTGATTTATTTGGGAAAAGTGCTAAAATTGCTTATTTTTCTTTTTGTCACCGTGAAGAATCAGGTTAAGGGACATTTTATACATGATTAGCCACCAGTCTGAAACACTCATACTGATCCTTGGGCATGCTATTTACATATAGTGTCATCTATATATAAGCTCAGGTTTCCTGGCTGTGGTTAACAAACTGTGTGACTTGGGGCAAGTGAGTTCACGTCTCTATGCCTCAGTTTCCCCAACTGAAAATGAAAGAATTGGCCCAGAGGCTCTCTTAGCTTTGCAGCTCCGAGCTGCCAGGAATCTATGATTCTTTTAATAAATTGTGTGTGTGTTTTGCCTGTGTGGGCGCATTTTGTGCGTGTGTGCACGTCTGAACAAGCCTGCAATGGTGGTAGCCAGAATGGCTTCTCACGTAGCCCTAACTATCTATAGCAATGGTAACGGTGCAGATACTTGATATTTGGCCTCCCTGGCACCTGTTTGCGGGGTGTTAGAGCTCCTAACAGCACAGTTGAGGATCTGTCAAAGTTTCCATCGTCCTTTGGACAACTGGACTCTGGAGTGTGAGATGGAAAATTAGAGTAAGATGTTAATCTGTCAAGCTGCATGTCCCAGTTTTAATTTTACAACATTTAAAAGGAAGTAACCGGGCCAGCTGAGTGGCGCGATGGTTAAGAACTGGCTTGGAATGCCAGAGGGCCCCGGTTCGGATCCCACATATGAGGGCCAGTGACACTGCCCTCCACAGCTAAGATGCTGAACAACAGCTCAACCTGGAGCTGGGCTGCCGTGAGTTGCTGGCGACGGCGTAGGCTGCAGCCCCTGTGGCAGTGGGTTGCCATGGGCTACCGTGTGTAGTCAGCAGCCAACGTGAGCGGCCAGCAGCCAACGTGAGCGGCCAGCAGCCGCAGTGAGCGGCCGTCCAGAAGCCGGCGACTGATCTGCCTCGCCCGGGAAGAGCGCAATGATGGTGCCAACTTGGGCCAGTGAAGTGGCGTCCTCCACAACTAGACTGAAGAACAAAGGGACAGCAACTTGTCTGTTTCCCTTCCCCCGATTCCCCAGCACTGTTCCCATCCCCCCAATTCCCCAATAAAAAAATAAAATTAAATTAAATTGAAAAGGGAGTAACCACTTGAGAAGCTATGAGTAGGGAACTACAGGAAGAGATGGACTAGTGTTTACCCCAATGATTACTTCCAAGAACACATTTAACTTTTAATGTGTTTTTAAAATTAAAAAACCCCAAAAACCTCTAAATTAAAAAACAAAGAAACATGTATATACTCCTTTCTTCCTCTAGTGCAGAGCCTGATATGGGCAAGACACTCAACAAGTATTTGCGGACTAAATGAATGAATATCTTGACTTTCTCCACATGGAATTTTAGTCTGGTGAGGACCTTAGGTCAGACGTGGGGAAATGGCAGCCCGTGGGTTGGGTCTTGCCTGCAGATGTGTTTTTATTTGGTCTGAACATTGTTTTTAAAATATTTGGATCATGTGTCAATATTTTAAAATCAATAGAGTTCACATAAAGATGAGCAGATCTAATAGCATCGCTCACATGGCAGTAATTTGCTGGAGCGCTGAAAGTCCCAGATGCCACAGTCCCCACCACTCCCAAGTGTCCAACAGCTATAATTATAGGCTAAGGTCAGAGAGCATCTACAAATTCCTCCTCCTTAAAACCAGCACTAACTTTCTTGTCAGGGGATGATAAGGAGATTACCCAGGCATTAGCCACTGTCCTCCTCATGGGAGTAAATTTTCAGCTCTAACTAAGGACATGAAGACATGCTCAGAGTCCTGTATGCCAGAGCTTTCTCCCAAGCAGTCTCACCCAGAACCAACCTGTCTTTGCAGTGAAGGTGTACATATACTGTGTGCATCTAATACAGAGCCCATGACTTTCCTGATGGAGCCAGACTGATGCTTTCCTTGGAACTAACTATAAGAAAACACGTGCCCAGCAAATTGACTCTGTGCACATTTTAAGATTAGGAGGCTGAGACTTAAATTCCTTAAAGGTTAGCTGGCTCCAGTTGCCCGCAGGCACCATGGAGGTATATAACCTTTACAGGCAATGCGGAGGCTAATTGTAGACTATTCTTTGCTATTCAGTAAAGTAGACCCCCCCCCCTTAGGATCTTGATTAATCTTAAAAGCTTAAGCAGTACATTGTTTTCTACACATGCTGTAATTAAGACTTTTCTCTCATTTTATGCTACTTCCCCCGCTTACCTTCCATCTCCCTGTTACTCCAAATTAGAGCTTTTTTGTGGGGTTCTGGCCCTACCTGATAGCACACTGCCTGGACACATAATACTCATTCGATGGGTGCCTTTTGGATGATAAGGGATCAAGAAATGAAGATACACTTCTACTCATACACGTTCATCTAATACTCTCCTGGTTAGAGCAGAGAACAAAATGGTTGTGGGAACTCTTTCCTTGTCTATTGGATACCTGGGTTTGAGAGTTGGTTTTAGGTTCTAATAGTCATGAGAGGTCCAAGGCAGTATTTTCTTACCCATTGAACTCCTCCAACTAATTCACATAATACGGCACATCACGTTGTAAAACAGGACATCATTTTAAATGTGGCCAGCTCTAGCTTGGCCCATCTCAGCATCACTGTGGGCCACTGGCAAACAAAGCATCTTCTGTCCTTAGCAGTCCATGCCCATTTAGTTTAGTTATTGCATTAGCCATTTTTATAGCTTTTTTTCCTAGATAACATATGCCATTTTTAATAACAGCTTTTTTGAGATACAATTTACATACCATAAAATTCACCCTTTTGAAGTGTATAACTCAATGTTTTTTTTAATATATTCACAGCGTTATACAACCATCACTGCAATCAATTTTAGAACATTTTCATCACCTCAAAAAAGAAACCCATACCCCTTATCTCTCATTCCCAATTTGCCCTCAACCTCCTCAGTTCTAGGCAACCACTAATCTACTTTCTGTCTCTATAGATTTGACTATTCTAGACATTTCAGATAAATGGAATCAGACACTGTTGTCCTTTGTGACTGGCGTCTTTCCCTTAGCATGATGTTTTCCAGGTTTTATCTATGTTGTAGCATGTATCAGTACTTGATTCTTTTTATTGCCAAATAGTATGCTGTATGTTTATGTATGTATCCATTCATCATTTGATAGACATTTGAGTTGTTTTCACTTTTTGGCTATTATGAATAATGCTGTTATGAACTGCAAAATTTTTATGGGGACATATGTTTTCATTTCTCTTGGGTATATCCTCAAGGAGTAGAATTGCTTCATCCTATGATAATGCCATGTTTAAGCTTTTGAGAAACTGCTAGCGTGTTTTTCCAAAGAGGCTGCATTATTTAACATTCCCACCAGCACTGAGTGAATGTTCCAATTTCTCCACATTCTCACCAACTTGTTATTATCTGTGTTTTTTATTATAGCTATCCCAGTGAGTGTGAAATAGTGCTTATTCTGTGTTTGATTTTCATTTCCCTGATGACTAATGATGTTGAGCATCTTTTATGTGTGTATTAACCATTTTTATGTCTTCTTTGGAGAAATATCTATTCAGATTATTTTTAAATTGGGTTATATTATCTTATATTTTGAATTGTAAGAGATCTTCATATATTCTGGATACCAGACCCTTATCAGATATATGATTTGCAAAAATTTTCTCCCAATCTTTGGGTTATCTATTAACTTTCTTGACAGTGTCCTTTGAAGCACAAACATTTTTAATTTTGATGAAGTCTAATTTATCTATTTTTTTCTTTTGTTGCTTATTGTTTTAGTAGCATATGTAAGCAACTATTGCTTAATGCAGGGTCACAGAGATTGAGCCCTATATTTTCTTCTAAAAGTTTTATAGTCGTAGCTCTTACATTTAGGTCTTCGATCCATTTTGAGTAAATTTTTGTATACATGTCATTTTTGAAAACTAGTTAAAATGAGAAATAATTAGGAGTTTAAAAAATATGCAGCTGTCTTTGGCTTTAATTGAAAATCATGTTATGTTTCATTAAACATATCATTTAATGGAAAAAAATTTAACTCCTAATGAGGTTGATAGTCTCAATATTTACTTAAAAATTCAACAAGCTAACAATTGTTAGAAAAGGCCTTTGACATTTTTGTTTTTAAAAAACCAACTGCTCGTAGTAAAGATTTAAAGAAATAAAACCATTATTTTAACATGCTATTTAAGTAATATTTTTAAATACATTAAAAATATCTTTATTCCCCTCTTGTAATGATATGGGCTTCAGTTTTACACAGTGATTCTCAGTCAGGGGTGATTCTGCTTCCCAGGGGACACCTGGCAATGTTTGGAGACATTTTGGTTTGTCACAATGTGGGGGGTTAGGATGGTACCAGCATCCATTAGACAGAGGACAGAGATGCTGCTCAACAGTCTATGCTGCACAGAACAGCCCCCACCACGAGGAGTCATCCAGCCCCAAACATCAATTGTGCCAAGGTTGAAAACCCTACTTTAACTAAATCAGTGGCTTCTATCAAATACTATATTCAAGCAGGGATGTGAGTTTGCAAACACTTTTTCTCTCAGTTACAACCTCACGGGTTTCTCCCATCACAATACTGAGCCTCTTAGAGGCCAGAATGTACCCCAGCACCTTACTGCCATCAAAACCCTTTATGGTGACAAAAATCTATCGGGCGTCCTCTTTGGGGGTCATTGGGAAAACACTTGCTTTCAGTGCTTAGCTCATTTTATATTTGTATGTTTTCGTGTTTTGAATTTTGAGATATATTTGGATAATTCATCCCCTGTTCAACATACATAGTTGGGTAACCAAACTCCTGTTAAAGTGTATTTTATTGGATTATAGGGCAACAGTGATAATAAATAATGATTTGTGAGTGTTTGGCACTCTTCTTCCTTCACTATCTGATTTAATTTTCTCAGTAATTCTGAGAGAGTGACTAGTAGTCATGTTTTACAGCCCTAGAAACTGAGACACAATGAGATTAGGCGACTGGCCCAGGATTGTATAGCTGGAGTCATCACTACTCCAAGTCAGGGCTTAAGCCTGATGGGGGTCAACAGTGAAGTGCAGGTATGTCATAAAGCATTGACTCATTATGGGTAGTCACAGAGGGACAGTTAGGTTGTCCTCCCACTCAACTGAGTCACAGCAAGTGCTCTGCCATGGGAGAGAAAGAGTGGACACACACAGCTAGCCACAGGGAAAGCCAATCTCACCTTGGACATGCCCAAAGATGTGTGGCTCACCTGTGACATCACCTGTTCGGCATAGCATAGCGGACAGTGTCTGAGGACTGCTGCTTAAGGGAAATGGGGATGTCTGTGGCATCACTTACGTTCTTGATGCTCACCCCCAAGTCAGTCAAGGCTTGATTTTCTCCCCACTGGCCATCCTCTCATAACATGTTCCAACTCCCAAATGTGTCTCCTGACTTGTGACCTAAGTCCACGTGCACGTACACCAGCACCACTCCCCGAGTGTCTTGTACGTATCGTGCCCTGGGCTAGGCCAACTCACCTTCAGCTCTCCCCGAGTCGGGGTCACACTGCAGTCTCCTGATCTCACAGGCACTGCTCTTACTGGAACAGTACTGTGGTGTTAAACAATGGTACACGTGTCTCGGAAAAAAATCAGGCTGCAGTTAACCAGTAGTATTTCTCTCCCAGGCCTTCTCCTTCTATGTGCACATAGCTAGCTTCATATATTTGATATCATTCCCCGCTCAGAGGGGCTTTCAGGAAGGGATGTGGAGTGTGTGTTTAAAGGTATGCATTTTGATGGTATGAAGACCAGAGGTGGAATGGCTCTCCAGATTAGCTAATTTGGGGGTGCGGCAGGAAGTGGGGTAAGATTCTGCTCACACCTGCCTTCCAGGTGTCCTCCACTATTACTTTGGATGAAATAGAGTGGGAAGAGAGCAATGAATAGAAACGAAGATTGCCCTCCTCCTCCACATCTGAAGAAGGTTTCGTTTTAGATCTATCCTGAAACTGCTTGGGCAAATCTTTCCTTGCACTGGGCCTCAGTTTACCCTTGAAGGAAACGTGCATGCACTAGACAATCTCTAAGCATCCCTGCAACTGTAGACTTTGACCTTCTAAGGTATTGGGGGCTGAGTTACGGGGAAGCCCACGTGATTCGAGTTCACCCTAATTAGGAATCTGCCTTAGTAGGAAGCCCACACCTAGAAGAAGTTTGCCCATGTTTGAAGAAGAAAACACAATGATTGGTTGATGCTATCTTTCTTCAGAGACCCATCTCCAGGGGCGACGTTCAAAATATTTAACAGCCAGCATGGCGCGGCACGGACCATTAGGAGGGTAGAAGGCAGCCTGTAGAGCCTTCCGGGGCTGCAGCCTGGAAGCGTGCCTCTCCTACCTCTCCCACCTCTCCATTCTGCCAAGCTTTCCCCGCTTGTTTTTTAGGCCTGCCTCTTCCTGTCTGACTCTGCATCCAGGGCCCTAACTCAAACCCCTTGGCCTTCTTCTCTCCCTGATCACTTTATACACAATGGCTATAAATATCCTCCCGCATGCAAACACTGACTTAATCATATTTGTCACTCAACAGATGCTTTTGGAGTGTCCCTCTGCGCTCAGCCCCGTCTGGGCTGCCCCCTCACATCCTCGCCTTCAAAAAAACGTTAGAGGCTGTTAAATTCAGGGAGATTAAGAGACCTGAGTCCTAGCCTGGCTCTGCCCCTCATCTGCTGAGTGACCTTGAACAGGTCCCTGCCCCTCCCAGGTGTCAGATTCCTTACATGTAAAGGAGTGACTTGGGTTGATTCAATGAGCTCTGAAGTCCCCATTGTTCAACGATGAGTTTCTGGAGAAATGCATGTGTTCAGCAGCTGACCACTCTCTCTCTCTCTCTCTCTCTCTCTCTCTCTCTCTCTCTCTCTCTCTCTCATTCACTCTCTCTCTCTTTTCTGGTCCCACAACCTCCACTATAGAATGCACTGCTGCCTGCAGGCCTGAGGCAGAAGGATCAGACCACCAAGGCGCCCACGGGCCCCTTTAAAAGGGAAGAGCTCTTGGATCACTTGGAAAAGCAAGCAAAGGAGTTTAAGGACCGAGAAGACCTGGTTCCCTACACAGGGGAAAAGCGAGGTACCGAATCGTGTTGCTCTTATGAATACGTCACTCCCCATGCATCGCTGAGCTCCAGCTGTATGCCAGGCCCTGTGTTGGTTTTGATGTGACTGCGCCTTCTTGCCCTCATTTCTGCTGGGCCAAAAAACACAAACCCAACTCCAGAAGCATTGTAGGTTGAGGGAAGTTTTTGGTAAGCCAGACCAGCAAAATTCCCCCCCTAAGTCCCCTTTAACTAGGGTGTCTTGCTTATTTTTTATACAAACCTAGATACTTTTGAAAGTGAGAGAAGTAACTATTAATCATGCTATCAGGACATGAGACCTGAACAAGGCCCGTCCTATGCAAACCAGGAAAAACAAATACCCTGTGTCTACCCTAACTATCCCTGCTCTTTCCCCAAAGTTCCTCTCTCTGGCAATTGTGTTATCCCTTCTTTCATCCGTCTCTCCAAGACTCTGCCTCAGCCTAAGGCAAGCCATTTAGAAGTGTCTGGGGAACAGAGAGGCACCCCCTGACTATCCAACCCTTCCAAGACTTCCTATTGCAACTCTAAACCATTCTACCACCCTCTTCTATCATGCTTACCCTTGCTTAATGCACTGCTACCCCACAGGCCTCCTTCTGTTCTTCAAGCATTCTGAGCTCTTTTCTACCTCAGGACCTTTGCACGGACTCCCTCTGCCTGGAATGCTGGTCCTGCTGTCTGCCTGTGTTCCTCCCCTGTAAGTGGCATATGGTTAGAAACAGCCTAGAGCAATACATTCTAAAACCTGCTGTGCCTCCATTTCCTCGTTTATAAAATGGTGATGAAATGGGGGTGATGAAAATAATATCGCCAGCCTCATGAGGTTGTTACAAGGATTGAGTTAAGATATATATAAAGCAGTGAGAGCAGCACTTGGCCCATAGTGAATGCTGTGCAAGTATTAGCTATTATTATCCTTTCGGTCTCAACTGCACTGTCTCTTCTTTCAGAGAAGCCTTTCCTGGCTCCTTGGTTTAGGACGTGCAGTCCCTTCAGCTCCCCGCTTGGTTACTCTCCATCTCAGGAGCCTGTGCATGTCCCTCATAACAATTCCCATTTTATCTTTATCTATTTATTTATCATTTGTCTCTCTCACTGGCCCATAAAAGCCATGAGGGCAGGGATTCAGGCTTCTTTTGTTTACACAGTACCCGGTATAGGGCCTGGTATACAGTGGGGCTCAGTAGAGATTTGGTGAATGAATGAATGGCTTCAAATTAAATAAATGTATAATGAATCTTGTGGGCTATATCCTTAGACTATAATTCCCATGAGTACAAGGACCACATCTGTCTGGTTCATCATTATATCCTAAGTATATCCATAGTAAACCCTAGCACATAGTAGGCACCCAATAAATATTTGTGGAATGAAAGCATTAATTCTGATTAATTAATTGTGTGACTAATTGTTTATTTTCAGTCTCTTCCATTCTCCCCACCCCCAAGAGTGTAAGCCTGATGAGCCAGGGGTCTGTGTCCGTGGCTTTTATCTCTGTATCCCTGTTGTATTATTAGCACAATGCACTGCACGGAGCTCCTTGATAAATAATAAAATGACAGAGCATACATGATTAGACATAATGGGGAGGACGTTGAGCCACCTCAAACCCTGGCGTTGGAGCTCAGACCAGATTTTCCTGAGAACTTAGAAGGTCAGGGAAGCCCAGGGCAATTGGATTACAGAACTTTGGAAAGACTGTGTAGTCCGAGACGTCTTAGAGGGGGTGGCAGGGCAAGTGGGTAGGAATGATGGGGGCCTTGACCATAAGGGCTGGGTGTGCCCAGCTGAGAGTGTGGGCATGAGATGTTTTCAAGCAAGGCACTTGTGCCATAAGGAGTGGTTTCTGTACAGCAGATAAAGAGAACAGAATCTCTGGGTTTCATGGGGCCCTGAAACTCCCATTGTCCCACCTGCACATGTGAAAAGTAGGGAAACCGAGGCTGTGAGAGAGTCAGCAGCAGACCTAGGTGGACAGCTGGTGAGTCATTGCTGGCATCCACATCCTCAGGCACGCCCCCTCTCCCAGGGCAGTAGCTGGAGGTGCGGTGGGGTGGAGAAGGGAATCTGAGTGGTACACAACCAACCCTGCCCCTCCAGGGAGTGCCAGTCCGGAGCCAGGAACAGTGCTCCAGACTCCCAGAGCCTGGCTGCCTTCATGAAAAACCAGGCTGACCCAGTGAGGTAGCTAGAATTTATTCTATTGCCATGTAATGACAATCCTAAAAAGTTCTTCACCATCATCATCATCATCACCACCACCAGTATCTTAGCCATAAAGTGTTTACATGATGATTGCTGGAGTCCTTGTAGGTTGAATAAGTCAGGGTCTCAGCAGAGAGCTTGGGGAAGGAGACCTTTTGGCTTTAACAGGCAGCCTCAGGGCCATTCAGTCCAGCCCTTACTGAACATTCACCCAACACTGGGCTTAGAACTAGCCCAGGCTGAGCGGAAATAGCACTGTAGCTACCACAAGACCTAACAGAATGTGATAGGAGCCACACACTGGTGCAACGTCCTGTGGCATTTGGACTTCATTTACTCTCATTCCAGTGAGGGGATCAGAATAAAGCTCTTTGCAGGATATTGTCATTAGAATTAGGTTTGGCTGCATGTGCTAGGGAAAAGGGTAAAATAAAAAAAGAGAGACTTAATCAAGATGGAGGTTTCACTTAGAAGAGCTGCAGGGTTAGGCAGTCCAGGCTGGTAAGGCATCTTGCCTGGCATTAGGAATCAAGACCCTTTCCCATTTTTTAATCTTCCATCACTGAAATATGTCCTTGTCCTCATGGTCCGTCAGGCTGCTGAAGCTCCAGCCATCACATCCACATTCCAATTAGTAAGATGAAGGAAAGGAAGAAGTCCAAATCCCTCTTGTGGTGTCTTAGAGTCACTGGAGGTATCTGCTGCAGGGATACAATAAACCATAGGTCTTAAACATTTACTGAATATCCATCCTAGTCATTGCATCTGTGATTTTCACAGTTTATTTATTTATTTATTTTTAGCCACTTTATTTCTTTGTATGTTTTTCCCTTTTCCAGATCCACCCCTGGTAAAGGTTATGATACATTTCCCCCCAGGTGATTTTGTTGTGTATTCTGCTTATATAGGTAATCTGTGCTATAAACAATTTAAACAATAAAACAAAGTAATTTGAAGTAATTCCCTCCACTGAGAGATAGGCACGACTCCATTTTAGTGACTATCTGCCTGGACATTTCTCTCTGCATTTCCCACTGCTCCCCACCTCTACCATCACCACCCTGGTCCAAGTCACCATCATCTCTCACCTGGACTAATGCAGGAGCCTCCTAACCATCTCCCAGCTTCCATCCTTGCCCTGTCCCCCACTCCCCCCGCCTTGGGGCTATTCTCAATCAGTAGCCAAAGTGAGCAGGGTTTTTTCTTTAATTGAGATAAAATTCGCATAACATAAAACTAACCATTTTAAAGTGAACAGTTGAGTGACGTTTAGTACACCCACAGTGTTGTGCAATCATCATCTCTATCTAGATCCAAAACATTTTCATCACTCCAAAACGAAACGCTGTACCCAATAAGCAGTTACTCCTATTCCGCCCTGCCCCCAGCCCCTGACAATCACCAGTCTGTTTCCATGGATTTACCTGTTCTGTGTATTTCCTATCATATAATGTGTGACTTTGTGTGTCTGGCTTCTTTCACTTAGCATATTGTTTTTGAGACTCATTCATTCCCTTTTATGACTGAATAATATTCTATAATTTTTTTATTCATCACTGATGAACTTTTTGGTTGTTTCCACTTTTTGGCTACCGTGATTAGTGCTGCTATAAACATTCATGTGCAAGTATTTGTTTGAGTGCCTATTTTCAGTTCTTTTGGGCATTTGCCTACGAGTGGAATTGCTGCATCATAAGGTAATACTATATTTAATTTTTTAAAGAACTAAAATACTTCATCATTTTACATTCCCACCAGCAATATACAAGGGTTCCAATTTCTCCAACACTTGTTATTTTCTATTTTGATTTTTGGTTTCTATTGTCATCCTTGTGGGTACAAAGTGATATCTCATTATGGCTTTGATTTGTATTGCCCTAATAACCAATTATGGTGAGCATCTTTCCATGTGCTGTTGGCCATATGTATATACTCTTTGGAGAAATATTATAAATCCTTTGCCCATTTTATAGTTGGCTTTTGTTGTTGAGTTGTAAAATTTCTTTATATATTCTAGATACTAGATCCTATCAGATATATGATTTGTGAATATTTTCTCCCATTCTATATGTTGTCTTTTCATTTTCTTGATAATGTTCTTTGATGAACAAAAGTTTTAAATTTTGATGAAATTTAATGATCTATTTTTTCTTTTGTTGCTTGTTCTTTTGTTGTCATAACTAAGACTACATTGTTAAATCTAAGGTCATGAAGATTTATGCCTATGTTTTCATCTAAGAGTTTTATAGTTTTAGCTATTGTGCTTAAGTCACTGATCCGTTTTCAGTTCATTTTTCTAAATGGTATAAGGTAAGAGTCCAAGCTCATCCTTTTACATGTGAATATCCAGTTGTCCCAGCACCACTTCTTGAAGAAACTATTCTTTCATCATTGCATGGACTTGACATCCTTGTCAAAAATAAACTTGCCATAGATGTGTGGGTTTGTTTCTGGACTCTCAGTTCTATCACATTATTTATACGTATATCTATCCTTATATCAATGCCACACTGTTTAACTTTGTAGTAAGTTTTGAAGTCAGGACATCTGAATCCTCCAACTTTGTTCTTTATCAAAATTGTTTTGGCTATTCGGGGCCCCTTGCAATTTCTTATGAGATTGAAAACTGGCTTTTCCATCTCTGCAAAAAAAAAAGAAAGAAAGAAATGGTCATTGGAATTTTGGTAAGGATTGCATTGTATGTATAGATTGCTTTGGGCATTACTGCCATTTTAATCTTGTCTTCTAATGCTTGAACTTGGGATGTTTTTCTGTTTATTTAGGTCTTCTTTAATTTTTTTTCACTAATGTTTTGTAGTTTTCTATGCACAAGTCTTTCACTTCTTGGTTAAATTTATTCCTATGTATCTTATTCTTTTTGAAGCTATCATAAATGAACTGATTTTCCTAGTTTCCCTTTCAGATTGTTCATTGCTGGTATACAGAAATACCATATATTTTTTGTATGGTGATCTTGTATAACTTTGCTGAATTCACTTCTTAGTTTTTTCTGGATTCTTTTGGGTTTTCTACATACTTGTATAAGATTATGTCACCTGTGAACAGAGATCAGTCTACTTCTTCCTTCCCAGTCTGGATGCCATGTATTTCTTCTTCTTGTCCATTTACTCAGACTAGAACTTTCAGTACAATGTTGAATGCAGCAGGGAAAGCAAGCATCCTTGTCTTCTTGCTGATCTTAGGGGCTCCTCTCCTCCTCATTCTCCTCAGCTCAGAGGCCGTCATCTCAGCGAGGCTTTCCCTGACCACCCTGCCCCAAAGAGCAGTGCCCACCTCACCCACACCCCAGCCTGGAACTTCCTAGTCTTTTGTTCTGCTTTATTTTTCTCCACAATGCTTAATACCATCTGATATTTTTACATGCTTATTAACTGTCTCCTTTCACTACATTGTTCACTGTTATTCTGGCCCCTAGAAAGGTGCCTAGCACATAGGAAGCACTCAATAAATATCTATTATATATATATCTGTAATTTTTCATATCATGGACTTAAATTGTTCATGCTCTTTTGTAAACTTGCTTTTGCCACAACATTTTGTCTTGGGCATTTTCCTTCTTAGTAAGTGGAGATCTCCATCATCCTTTATAATAACTGCTAGAACGCCATTGTATGGATGCCCAGAATTTCTTTAGCAATCCCTGTTGGTGGACACTGCAGTGACCATCCTTGTATGTGCCTTTTTGCTCCCTCATTCAGTTATGAGTCTGACACTTTGAAAATATCACGTCCTATGAGGCAAGGAGACCTTTTTTGCTCCTTATTCCTCTTTTAATAACCTGAATGTGTTTTATTTATTTTGTTTAGAGGTGTTTTTAAATTTTTCTCCCCTATCAGAACCCTTGGTTAGGGTGTCTCAGATCCTGGCATTCTATTATTTTTTTTCTTTTGTATCTTTTTCCTACTTATAGGTGCTTAGATTAATGACCAATGTTTTCAGTAGCAAGCAGTCTAGTTTGACCGAGTTATAAAGGTATTCTTTTCAAATGTGAAACGTGCTTTGTTGGAGACCTTCGATTCCTGTCCTTTGGGGAAGTTTGGCACTGGGTCCCCAGAGGGAAGAACTTCAGGGGACTCTCAGCATCAAGAGGTCACAGGGCTCTGGGACAGTCAGGCGGGGCCATCACCAGAGGCTGCCCCAGTGCCACTGCACTCCCTGTAACAAGCACTGTGTGTTTGCAGGAAAGGTCTGGGTCCCCAAGCAGAAGCCAATGGATCCTGTGCTGGAAAGTGTGACACTGGAGCCGGAGCTGGAGGAGGCCTTGGCAAATGCCTCAGATGCAGAACTCTGTGATATTGCAGGTAAGGGGCGTTCCAGAAGCCCCCTCATGTCCTCCAGAAGGCGTTGACCTGTGTCTGAATGGAGCCTTGGGTGGTTTATTTCAACACGAACACCCTCTCTGTTTATAACAAGGACTAGAGGAAACCAAGAACAGTAAAATAGAAGTCCATTATCAAAACCAAAACGAGGAAAATAGAGATAAAACCATTCAAACCCATCACACCACGGAGCCATCTTTTGTTGCCATGAGACCCCATCCCAGAGGGATGTGGAAGCATCCCGGGGTGCCAGCATGGTCCCTGCACCAGCCACTGCATGAAATCCTGCCCATGCCATCTGGGAAGAGAGAATGGGGCGGGGAGAAGACAGAGGACTGTGGGCGTCTCAGGTTTGGGAGGTTCACAAAGGCTGGAGCAAATTCATCTGATTTTACAACTTTGCACAGCTCAGAGAACCCCCCTAGCTCATATTTATACAATACTGTCCATCTTCATGTGTATTTCCATATGATCTTTACAAACAGTGCCTAAGACTCCAGAAAGTGGCTTGATCGTCAGAGTCCTTCACCACCTGCCCTTGTCTCCACATTAACGTCTAGTCCCTGCCCCACACACCTTCGTGCCATGCCCACCAAGAGTCAGGCTGTGGCTACAGTGAACGCCCTGCATGTCCCACATTGTGCTGTGTACCCTGGCCAGAGGGGGTGGTGGTCTGTTTCTTCTGCAGACTGGGGGACTATGAACCATCACCCAGATGATGACAGGAAGGTGGACAGGATGGGGAGAAACTCAAGGTAAGTGGGAGGGGAAAAGAAAAACGGGGTCAACTGTGACTCTCTGGCTGTGACAGTGAGGTCAGAGGAGGAGTCAAAGAAGGTTCCAGATTTCCAGCTTCAAAAACTAAGTGGATGTTGGTGCAATGAATGAAGATGGGTCTATTAGTCTCCCAGGGCTGCCATAACAAAGTATCATAGACTGGATGGCTTAAACAACAGAAATTTATTTTCTCACGGTTCTGGATGTTAGAAGCCCAAGATCAAGGTATGGGCAGGTTTGTTTTCTTCTGAGCCTTCTCTCTCCTTGGCTTGCAGGTGACCACATCTCACTGTGTCCCTCTGTGCACATGTCCCCTGGTGTCCCTTTGTGTGTCCTAATATATTCATATGAAGACACCAGACAGATTAGATTAAGGCCCACCCCAAAAACCCTCATTGTAACTTAATCGCCTCTTTAAAGACCTTATCTCCAAGTATAGTTACAAATTCTAGGGATTAGGACTTTAACATATGACTTTTGGAGGGACACAATTCAGCTCATAACACTGGGGGAGAAGCAGGTTCAGGGGTAATACTGAGTTCACTTTAGGACCTTTGGAGTTGGAAGTGCCTGTGGGCCACCCAGGTGCAGACCTTTGTACATGAAAGTGTTGAGTTCTGCAAGGGATCCACCTGGAGCTCAGTGGCATCATTAGCATAGAGATGTGGGCATCATTAGCTTTGTCAAGCTCCAGGCAGAGGGCATGACAGGAATTGGGGTCTGGGGCTCTGCAAGTAAGTGTGTGGGCCAGGGTAGAAGCCTTTGAGAGATAAGTGGAAATAGGGCAAAGCTAGGCACAATGGGGACCAGTTAGCCACAAGTGGACTGAGAACCAAAGGCCAAATCAAAATGGGCAGAACCTAATGCAAGAGCTGGAGAGACCGAATGAGGGTTCGGGGCTGACCTGAGACTGAGAGGTATGTGAGGTCAGAGGCCAGGTGAGGCCACCAGTACTAGGGGACTTGGCCAGCTGCAGCTATCTTCCTGCCTCATCACATCCTCAGCCTTCTTGTGGGTGTTGTGCATGAGTCCTGATGGCATTCGTTGTGGGGGGTGGGGAGCAGGAAAGGGATTGGCTGTCAGCTGTAGTGGGACCATGGGGGGAGGGGCAGCAAGAAGACTCAAGTCTGCAGGAGGGGTGACCCTGGCTGGTGGTGGCCAAAGCCAGGTTGCAGGGACCCCAGGAATGAATGGGAAGAGCCACTGTGTAGACTCTGAGTCCAAACAACCCTTTCCTCAGGAGGAAGAATATGTGGGGAAGAACAAAGGGCAGTGACTTAAAGAGTGAGTGTCAGGGCTGTGAGAGAAAGATTTTCATTTTTCACTATGAAGTAAAACAGCAGTGAGTATCTCACCCAGATGAAAATGGAACACTCAACTCAGGGAACTTCACTGGTTTGCTTTGCATTTCAAGATTTGTTTTGTCAAAAGCCACACAGGTCATATTAGATCCCACATTATGCTCGTGTATTTTGACTAAACCATTTCCCTGCAAGGGGGTCCCCTTGACTTCCGATTAATCTGTACAGCAGGGAGATGGGTAGGCGACACCGTTGTGTAGCATCTCCACACTGACTCACCCTGGAGCTGTTTTTATCCTGATCCTTCTCCTCTGATCACCCCCCCATGACATCACGCCCTTCATTAGTCTGCTCAGAGGGATTATCAAATGACTCCACTGTCAGAACCGCCAGTTCCTGTGCCAAAATAGAACTGCAATATTGGGCTAACTTTCTGTGTTCATTTCTTGAAATTATTTATCTTTATTTTTGTTGGCATGGCTAATTTTTACTATCTGTTCACGATACCATACCCTTCCAACACCCAGAAAGGAGAGGCAGAGCTGTAAGTCGACGAGGACGATGCTAACGGCTAACCTTGGGCACCTATCATTGTTTATTGGCCATTTGAAAGGTGGCAGTGTCTCTGAGGGAGGAGGGACTGAACATTTGTTGACCACCAATGATGTTTCAGGTGCTATGGGAGTTGATTCCAATCCCTTGCGTTTTATTGATTGACAACAACAATCCTACAAAGTAAGTTTTATTGTCCCTATTTTATGATGGCGAAAGTAGGCACAGCGAGGTTAAATGCCTTGCCCATGGGGTTTGAACCCAGGTAGCTTCATTCTAGGGCCCACTCACAGCAAGCATCACCATGCAGCTCAACCTGGATAGCCATCCAGTGTGGGGATGGGGCACCATGGACATAGCCAGTGGGTGTGAGGGGGTGCCAAGTCTCATGGAGTCAGCTGGGGGAGGATGGGGCCGTAGTAGGAAAGGCCCTGAATGCCACACTAGGGGAGTGATGGTAGAGGTGGATGAAAGCAGGGGTGTGGGCAGAGAAGTGATGGTGTTCAGAGGATGGGGGCATGTAAGAGGCAGGCCCCAGGCAAGGTCAAGGGCCAAGGTGGAGCTGTGGGTCTACACGTGAGGTGTGTCTCCAAGAGACCAGCTCTTCTTAGT
>NW_017731483.1:2282447-2324366 GCF_001890085.2 Hipposideros armiger | reverse complement strand
CGTGGAGGAGTGGGTGGGAATACTAACTTAGAAGCCAGGAGAGTCCTTGCTGAACAGCCTTTGACAAATCATTTCCCTCTTAAGCCTGCTGGAAAAGGGAGGGGTCCACAGCACCTGCCCTGCGGACTTATTGTAAAAATCAAACAGGATAAAAAGATGAGATGCTGTGTGGCTGTTAAGTCCTAAGTGAAAGTAAGAGATGATCAGAGTTTAAACACACCACATTTTACAGGTGAGAAAACTGAGACCCAAAAAGCAGAAGTGACCTAGACAGGGTTACCCAGCAAATTAGTACCAAGGGTAGACTAGAGCCCAGGTCTCTTTCCCCTGTCCACTGGCACTTCCTGTAACCTTCTTGCCTCTGTTCCCCTTCCTGGACTGTTATGGGAAGCTATCATCTGAGCACAAAATGCATTTTTCATTTTCCACCTGTCTATATACTCTAAGCAAGACCAGACAGCCCTATGAGGTCACATCTTTTCTGTGATTCCCAGCAACCTTTGCAAACTGTTTTTCCAAACCTGGGCTCCCAGCAGCAGCCTAAAATCACCACGAGTCACTCCCCACGTGGGAGCTCCAGAAGGTGACAAGGTGACGCATGGTGATCTAATTTACCGGCTGCTGACTCAGGCCTCAGCTCCCAGTGCCCACGTAGCCACAGCCTAAATTAAAGCCCAGAGAATTAAAAAAAAAAAATGCAGATATCTCTCTCTCTCTCTCTCTCTCTACCAGTTCTCCTTAGTAATGAGCAGGCAGGTCTAATTTTAGCAAAAAAAAGACTCCTAGAATGTGAGAAACAGAAGGGACTTCGAGATCATCTTGTCTTGTGTTTCTTAGCTTCTACTGAGCATCAAAATCATCCAAGGAAACTAAAAAATATACCGTCAGAGATTTGGGTTTGTTGGTCCAGAGTGGAACATTGATAGTGTCTTAAAGTTCCCATGTGAATCGTATGGCCAGCCATGATCTTGTCTCACCCCTTCATTGGACAGAGGAGGCTGAAACCTAGAGAGGAGTGGGGACTTCCCCACGGTCGTGCAGCATCGCGGGGGGGGCATAGTCAGGATCTTAGGGGAAGGTCCTTGGGTTCCTGACTCTTCCCTAAGGTCTCTTGTGTTTTCTCTCTAACTAGAAATGGCTGGAGGAATAACAAAAAATCATCAGCAAGTATTTACTGAAGGCTTGTTGTATTCTGGAAGAGGTAGAATAAAGAGAGATGATATTCTTTCTGGGCCTTCAGAAGCCCACAGTTCAGCAGGGGAAGCATCCACATACCTAGCTATCTCTAATGCCATGTAGACGGTGTGCTGTGATAAGGACACCAGGTGCTGTGGGAAAACTAGCGAGGCAGAGGGAGGAAACCAGGAAGACAGCCTGGGGGAGGAAGTGTTATTCTCAGTCTCCAGCACCGGGGAGTTAGAGTTGTTAGGTCAAATTCAGGATGCTCAATTGGTTTTGAATTTCAGATCAATAATGAACAAGTTTTTAATATAAGTATGTCCCAAACACTGAATAAGACCTACTTATATTAAAAACACTCTTCATTGTTTATCTGAAGTTCCAATTTAACTGGGTGTCTTGTATTTTTATGTGCCAAACCTAGCAACACTACTAGGGGCATTTCAGCAGTGGACCCTGCAAATGAAGAGAGCATCAATAGCAGAGAGGATGGCATTGGCAGAAGCGGGAGAATCTACTGAGCAGTGACCATTTGTGTTGCTGGAGCAGAAAGGCTGTGAGGGAGGGACAAGGCTAAGCAGGGCCAGCCCAGGGAGGGCCGGTGAAGCCAGGCTCTGGGGTCACAAGCCACTGCTTTTGCACCCAGATGGCTGCAACATCCTCACAGTCCCCACCACGGCCTTCCCTCCCCTATTCGTCAGTTCTCCAGACAACCAGAGTAACAGTCAGACCAGCTCACACCCCACTCAGGCTTTCCAGTGGCTTTCCAGGCTGTGCCTTGAAGAAGACACCCAAACTCTTTACACCTCAGCCTAGAAGACCCTGTAAGATCCAACTCTGCCTAGTTGAATAAAATCTACTCCCAAGGGTTGTTGTGAGGATTCAAAGGGATAGTGTCAGGCAGTGTTCTCCACCTGGACTGCCCATTGAAACTACCTGGGGAGCTTTAAAAAGGGCAGATGCCTACCCCCCTTCCTCAAGATTGTAGCTTAATTCGTCTGGGGTAGGCCTGAGCGTCAGGAGCTTCTAAAGATTCCCCAGTAATTCCAAGGCACAACCACACCAGAATCACTGATGCAGCAGATTCTCTGGTCTGGAAGCAGTGCTTGGTGACGGGGGGTGTTGTGCTGTCCACCACTGTCCGACTTCGTCTCTGTCCCTCTTCCGTTTCCCCCTCCCTCCTGGCCTCCCACAACCTGAGCTTTCCCACCTGCCATTTTCTCTGCCCAAAATGCTCTACCTCCCTTTTCTCAACTTGGCGCACACTTACTCATGCATCCCATCCAAGTCCCTCTGTTCCATTCTCCCAGAAAACACTGAACTTGTCCTTTACAACACTTACCATGCTCTGTACTTATGTTTTTAATGGTGTGGGTACCTGTTAGCGGCTCTGTCCCCTAGTAGACTATAAGTTACATGGGCAGGAACTCTGTCTTTCTTGTTCCCTGCTGTCCGCCGAGCCGCTGGAGCTGGACACGTGATGCTGGCACTTGATAAATGTTGAAGCAATGAATGAATGAAAGAATGGCTGAGCACAGGGGTGCTGAGAGACAGGGTCTGTCTCTGGGTGCCTCTTCTGTTGCACGACTCTCCTTTCCTGTGCACGACTCTCCTGTCCTGTGCCAATATTGCATTCGTTGTCTTAATTGCTCAGATTTGCATTTCTGGAAAGATCTTTCTGGCTTCTGTGCTGAATGCTGCAGGGGTGGCCAGGACACCTGTGGCTACATAACTGTGGCCGTATCGTCAAGAAATGATAGGGCCTCCACCAGGACAGGGGTGGGACATACGAGAGACACTATTTTGGAGGGTGGGTAGTTGGTAGGGTCTTGTTATTTGAGTGAAGTTATACCCTGAGGGACAGGTGACAAGACGGAAGGGGGTCCAGAGCAAGAGGCTACTGCTGGGAAAGTTCTGTTTTGGCCAAGTTGGGTTGGATGTGCCAGTGGGACATGGGGGGACATCTATGAATCTGAGGCCGGGAGCCAGGCTGAGGCTAGAGATTTGAGAGTCACATAAGTAGAGGCAAATAAGATTTAAAAGTTTTTATGCAAGCATTTCTTGCCATTTCTGTGAGCAAACATTTTGGGGGGTGTGGAATGTCCGTGCCCGGGAGGCTCTTCTGTCTGAGAGGGGCGAGTCATGGGCCTCTCCCATGTCCCATGTCCCGTGTCCCCACAGCTATCCTGGGCATGCACACTCTCATGAGCAACCAGCAGTACTACCAGGCCTTGGGCAGCAGCTCCATCGTGAACAAGGAAGGACTCAACAGTGAGTACAGGGCCCTGACTGCCCGGCGCCCACACCCTGCCCCCCGCCCCCAGCCAGGACACCTTGAAAGTCCTCACCGCTTCTTGCTTCCTCTGCCCACTCATACTCTCTGGCTCGTGGCAGAAGTTTTACATTTTTATGGAGCCAAATCGACCCACCTTTTCTTTTTATTCTCCTGGAATTTATGTCTTATTTACAAAGGCCTTTTCCATCCCAATATTATAAAAAATATCCTCCTATATTTTCTTCTAAAAGTTTTAGAGGTTTCCTTCTCATATGCAACTTCTGAATTCACCTGGAATTCATGTTCGCATATGCTGTGAGATGAAATCAAACTTTCATTTTTAGTTTTTAATGGCTAGCCCATTGTCCCAAACCCATTCTTTGCAGAGAGCTTCTTTTCACCACTGGTTTGGGACTCCACCATGATCATAAACTTCCACGCATCCACCTGGGTCTGTCTCTGGGTGCCTCTTCTGTTGCACGACTCTCCTTGTCCTTTCCTGTGCCAATATTGCATTCGTTGTCTTAATTGCTCCGGCACATTGTTCCAAGCTGGCGTTTGGGCCCCAGAGAGAAATGAGGGTGCCAAAATGATATTTAGGTCTCCTCAGAAAGGCTTACACATTTCTTTCCCATCCGGGCTTCCTTTTATCCCCACCAGAGCCCACTGAGGCAGAGTGACTGTTCACACTCTACAGAGGACACCGAGGTTCAGAGAGTTTACGGAATTGGCCCAGTTCTTATAGGATGTCAAAGGCAGAGTCAGGCAGGGCCCAAACCCCCTTCACATGTCCCTGAACTCTGCCGCCACTTCCTTCCAGAGTGTCCTTGTGTTGGGGGAAAGTGATCCCTGTTTCTGTGAGCCATCTCCCTTTTGTGGGTCACTCTAGGTGTGATCAAACCAACACAATACAAGCCTGTGCCCGACGAAGAACCAAATTCAACAGACGTGGAGGAAACACTGGAGCGGATAAAGAACAACGACCCGACACTTGAAGAGGTTAACCTCAACAACATCCGGGTAAGTCCCCATCCTCTCACTTCACCTGTGGGATGGGGGGAACCATGTCTGTGTCAGACGGCCCAGGCTTGGCCGTGTAGAGAGACAGGGGCCTGTTTGGGCTCTGGGTGCTCCTGGATCGGGAATAGGGGCAAAATCTTTAGAGGGATGGACAGTGTAAACAAGCACATCCTGTGGTCCTGGTTTCTTTCGGAGGACTGACATCAGGCCCTGATGTTCACCCTGAGCCAACCCAGCTTCAACTCGGGAAACTTGCCATGTTATTCAAAACACAGAGCTTCTCTGAGATACAGTTGAGTCATACACACAGGGCTGCACGGGACCTCAAGGCTGGAAAAGCCCAGTGCCCACCTCGTGGGGTAACCCAAGCCCTGGGGTTGGGGGAGAAGGGCTGCCCCTGAACCACCACTCCTGCTGTATCATGCACACAGTCAGCCTCTTTCTGCAGCCCTGGGGGGGAGCTGTTGGCCCAAATGTCAGAAGACATATTCTAAGCTGTCAGCCATCTCTCTCCAGACATTTCCTGTGTGACCCCCAAGGGCAGAGGAGGGACAGATGGGCAGGCAGTCCTCCCCTGGACACACTGCGGGAGGAATTCAGAGGCAGGCCCAGCTGCCCGCCCACCTGCTCAGCCCGGAGGCCGGCGGGCTTAGTCCTGGGCGGGCGTGTGGGTAAGACAAGAAGCAGGCCCCTCACTGCCCAGCTCCTCTTCCCTTTCTTCTCCTCTTTCTTTTAAGTGGCTGCCAGCCCCACGGTACAATCAGATCGGAAACCTGTGCCTGCAGTGTTCTCCTCCACTTGGCTTCTCATGCTGTGCTCCCATGGGGAGCTAAAGTGACTCCCTGAAATGAGAGATCTGTTAAAACACAGCCAGGGTCTCTCTCAGATGCCTCTATTGTTTGCCGTGTGCCCAGTGGGAGACATTGACACAATTCAGAACTGTGCACCCTGGCAGTGAATACTAGCTTAGAGGGTGTGGGGGTGTGGAAACTGGCCACGGCTCTGCGCCTTTACCATGGGGTCTTAGCAAGGGCATGGTCTTCTCCAGGCCTCAGTTTCCCCTCTGCACATGAGGCAGTTGGATTAGATCAGTGGTTTTCACCTGAGGAGATTAAAAAACGTATGCCTGTAAAACCTACCCTCTGATTTTATTGGTCTGGGGCAGGCTGAGCATCAGCACTTTGAAGACATTCCCCAGGAGCCTCTGATATGCGGTGGGGCTGAGACCCTCTAGGACCCATGTCCCTTAGAGACCATCTGGTGAAAGTCCCATGTCCCCCACCCCCACCCCCCCGCCATCTCGTTTTGCCAGAAACAGACCCAGTGAGGGGTAGATCCACAGAGTGAGTCAGAAACAGTGCCAACTGCTGGAGTGGAGGCCAAGCCCCTGTCCACCCTGCACCCTCAGGCCTGAGCTTTTGACACAACGCTGCTCTGTATCCACTGCCTTGAGTTTTTCTTCTCCTCTGGTCTCTGTGTGCACAAAGAGAAAGTTGAATTTCTCAATCTGTTTACCAGAAAGTTCTCCCCAAGTCCCAGCCATTTGGGGCAAAGCCAGGGAGCAAGCAAAGCCAAAAACCCGTTTGCCCATTTAGCTTTTTGGTCACAGATTTGCTGGGAATCCGGCTGCATGTGTGGGAGACTTTACCCCCCCCCATCTGACTGCCCAACCTGCCACTGGTGGGGGCCACTGGCTACTGCCTGCCTTTCTCTCTGCAGAACATCCCCATACCTACCCTCAAGGCGTACGCAGAAGCCCTGAAAGACAATTCGTATGTGAAGAAATTCAGCATCGTGGGGACACGGAGCAATGACCCCGTGGCATATGTATGTACCTTTCTGTTCTGCTGCATTGAGGGTGAGGGGGCGGACATAGAAACAGAAGCGTTGATGCTTGTGGCCTCAGGACTGGCCATATCCCACAGATGAAGAACCTTGCGTGGTGCTGTGAAAGGGACCGGGCTAGAGCCAGGAGAGGATGTGGACAGAATAGTTGTTACCCAGTCACCACCTAGACATTACCCTAGTTAATCTCCATAGCCACCCCTGATCCCAGCAGTACAGTTCTCCCCACTTTGCAGATGAAGAACCTGGGGTACAGGGATCTCAGACAACTTGCTTTGTCCAAAGTTGCAGAGCAAATGAGAGGTGGAGCTGAGATTTAAATGTAGGTCCAATGGACCCTAAAACTGGATCTCTCTCCATTCAGCACATCACATTTGGATAAGGGCAGGGCCCTCCCTGGGCCTCAGTTTCTCCATATCTAAAATCATTGTCTTCATCAGTGGGCTCAGATGACCAATTTGGTTTTTTACCATGTCTTAAAAATATTGCTGTTCATTGTACTTATTATAAAGTAACCATCAATTCTTTAAAAAAAAATCACCACATATTTATTGAGAATCTTTCTGTGCCCAGCACTGGATTAGGCTCTGGGAATACAACTGTGACCAAGACAGTCACAGCTCCTGTTTGGCCATGCGAACAACTCAAGGATAACAGTACAGTGTGGTTGCTACACACTGAAAGCAAGTAAAAAGTACAGGAACTAGCTTACCAAGGATGGTAATTAACCATTTAGTAGCAATCAGTTTGTCAATATGCACAAAATAACTTGCTGGGATTTTGCCTGGGATTGCATTGAACCTAAATAGATCAAGTTGGAAAGAGCTGACGCCTTGACAATATTGCATCATCTTACCCATGAACATGAACTAGCTCTTTATTTATTTAGTTCGTTGATTTCGTTCATCAGAGTTTCGTAGTGTTCCTCATACAGATCTTGTACATATTTTGTTAGCTTTAATACCTAAGTACTTCATTTAAGTACTTCATCTGCTAACGCAAATAGTAGTGTGTTTTTAATTTCAAATTCCATTTGTTCATTGTTGATAAAAAGGAAAATGATTAACTTTTATATATTAATCTTGTATCCTGCAACCTTGCTATAATCATGTATTAGTTCTAGGAGCGTTGTTTGTTTGTTTGTTTGTTTGTTTGTTTGTAGCTTGGCTAGAGGCTTATCAACTTTATTGATCTTTTTTAAAGAACCAGCTTTTAGCTTCATTGATTTTTCTCTATTGATTTCCTGTTTTCAATTCATTGATTTCTGCTCTAATGCTTATCATTTATTTTCTCTGCTTGCTTTGGATTTAATTTGCTGTTCTTTTTCTAGTTTCCTAAAATGGAAACTTAGATTATTGATTTCAGATCTTCTTTTCTAAAGTATGCATTCAATACTATAAATTTCTCTCTAAGCACTACTTTTGCTATATCCCATAATTTGGATAAGTTATGTTTTCATTTTCATTTAGCTTTTAAAATACATTTTAGTTTCTCTTGGGATTACTTCTTTGACGTTTTTTTTTAAAAAATGTGTTGTTTAATTTCCACATATTTGTGGATTTTCCAGTTATCTTTCTGTTATTGATTTCTAGTTTAATTCCATTGTGGTCTGAGAAACATTGTATGATTTCTATTCTTTTACACTTGTGGTCTATCTTGGTGAATGTTCCCTGGGAGCTTGAGAAGAATGTGTATTCTGTAGTTGTTGAGTGAAGTAGTCTATGGATGTCCCTTATAGCCAATTGATTGATGGTATTGTTGAGTTCAATTATGTTCTACTAATTTTTAACCTGCTGGATCTGCATATTTCTGATAGAGGGCTATTGAAATCTCCAACTCTAGTAGTGAATTTGTCTATTTCTCCTTGCAGTTAGTTCTATTGGTTTTAGCCTCACATAGTTTTATGCTCTGTTGTTATACACATACACAGTAAGGACTGCTATGTCTTCTTGGAGAATTGACCCCTTTATCATTATGTAATGCCCTTCTTTATCCCTGGTAATTTTCCTTGCTTTGATATCTATGTGGTAGCAATCAATTCTCTTCTGATTTTTAAAATAGGTAAGACAATTTCCTTCAATATTTTTGAAATGATAGAAATAGCTTATAATCTCTCATTGCTGCCAGTGGGGAGTTTCTGGATAATAACCTCTTACCTCAGGAGATCTCCAGTGGGTCCTGAGTTTGCCCATGGAGGCATGGCTGGCAAAGCACAAGCCCTATGCATGGATCAGAAACCAAGCACATCTATGCTGGCACTCAGTTCAGCGCCACGAATGTTTATGGAACATTGACTCCATGTGCCAGGCCAACAGCTGATGTCAGCCCGTTCATACCAGTATGTCCATTGTCAAGTACTGAAATGCTCTGGATCAGTTGGTAAATAAGGCTGCCAGAGTTCTGTAAGTACCCCTACTGCCTGTCCCAGCTCTTATTCTAATGCTCCCCTCCACCCCCCATTTCTCCACTGTGGCCCAGCAAACTGAGTTGACACCTGGCATGACAGTGCCTCTAGAACAGCGGTTCTCAACCTGTGGGTCGCGACCCCTTTGGGGGTCGAACGACCCTTTCACAGGGGTCGCTTAAGACCATCGGAAAACAAAAATATTTACATTACGATTCATAACAGTAGCAAAATTGCAGTTATAGAGTAGCAACGAAAATAATGTTATGGTTGGGGGTCGCCACAACATGAGGAACTGTATTAAAGGGTCGCGGCATTAGGAAGGTTGAGAACCGCTGCTCTAGAACCTGCTCAGCCATCAGCATGTCCACTCGGATCAGCTTGGTGCACTTGCCTACTGGTTGTTAAATATTTTGATTTTCAGGCCCAAGCAGTCCTTTCCTAGGGAGCAAGAGGAATGCTGTGGAGAGAACAAAGACCCAGTCCCTCCCTTCAGGAGGGTCCAACCTACTCAGGGTCACAGAGAGAGCTGACATGCCATCCTGGGGTCACACAGCAGAGGAGCTGAGGAGGGGTGTGATGGTTGCAACCAGAAAGGCTTCCTGGGAGTCTCGTGTAGGGTTTCAGCAAGCAAGGACAGTGGGAAGGGCATTCCTGGCTCAGATAGACATTTCAGACAACCATGGCCCACTGATTGTACATCCTGGCCTATCAGCTGCTGGTGTCTCCTTTCCTCCATGACACATTGTTTCCACCAACTGCTAATTACCTCATTTCCTTCAGAGGCTCTCTGATTGTCATCTACACCTCCTGGCTGAATTCCTCCCAAACGTGCTAGGGGCCACCTGAGCTCCCCTCCTCTCATTTGCCCTGGTCACTTGCCCACTGTGGTGGTTTCCCAGGCTTCCCTCTCTGCTGCTGAGATGATGAGAATGACAACTCTGTGAAATTTCAACAGGGAAATAGAAGAGACAAGTGGAGCGTGTTTAGGGAGGTTGGAACTCCACTAGTTACTCAGGGAAGTGTGACTGAAACTTTACTATGTGGGCACCATGGGAGGAATAAGGTGACTTTTCAGCCCACCAACAGTAGATAGTCTAATGGTAGAGACAATACCAGTATATCAAGAATGTAAATAAAGGAATACAAATTCACGAGGGAGGTTATGGATAAATTCTATGAAGTTCAAGAGTGCAGGCCAGAGCTAGCTGGGAATGTCAGCACGGGCTCTTAGAAAAACGGGCGTTGAGAATGGCCTTGAACGGTGGGCGTGGCTTGGACAAGTGAAGCGGAAAGGAAAGGACGTTCCAGGTGTCAGGGACAGGATGAGCAACAGCAAAGTGGTAGGAGAGCACTGGGCATGCACAGGAACTAGGAGTAGCCCTACCATAAGGGAGCAACAAGAGTTGAGGCTGAGCAGGGGAGTAGAACCAGATAGTAGAGGCTTTGGATGCAGGCTAAGGAGCATGGACTTCTTCGATAGGGGTTCAGAAGCCATGGCAGGTTGGAGGGGAGGAGGACACAGAGTTGTGTGTGGTGAAGGAAATCGCCTGGTCCCTGGCTCCAACAGCGTAAGTGTGCAAGAGACTCTCTCTCACAAGACTCCCTCAGTATTTTAGGTTCTACCTAAAAGGGGCTCCAGCCTTGCTCAGGGTGACTCATGGGTACTCTCGCTTTTCTCCTGTGGCTCAAGGCCCTTGCTGAGATGCTCAAGGAAAACAAGGTGTTGAAGACACTGAACGTGGAGTCCAACTTCATTTCCGGAGCTGGGATCCTACGCCTGGTGGAAGCTCTTCCATACAACACTTCTTTAGTGGAACTGAAAATTGATAACCAGGTAAGATGGTCAAGGGTCTCCTAATGTTCTTCACTACGTGATGCTGGCCGTTCTGCACTTTCCTGCGTGCTGCTAGATGGAGCAGATGCTGCTGATTATGAAAGCTCCAGAGCCCAGCTTTAAGGGACCGCCACCATGCTCACCTTCCTTCTTCATCATTCCCCACCAAGTGTTCTTCTGCTTTTGCTTATGCACTCCTAGCGATGGGGAGCTTACTCCTTACCTGTCTATTATTAGTGAGACTATCCTTCCTTATATCCAGGAGAAATTAGCTCCCTGTAAAGTCCTGTTTGTTGGGCTTAATTCTATTCTGTGCTGCATATAGGACACGTCTGTTGCACAGATCTTATAAACCACTGAAGTCTTCCTCACCAGGCTAAGTACCCCATTTTCTTCAGCCACCCCCCACTCAATGGTTTTTGGGGGTTTTTTTAATGTTTTTATTGGGGAACAGCCGTGGTCATTGGTTACACATTGCTTTCATGCTATAATGGCATAGTTGACTCTCTTAAGGAGGGCGCAGCTCACAGTGGCCCATATGGGGATAGAACCGGCAACCTTGGTATTATCCACACCACACTCTAACCAACTGAGCTATCTGGCCACCTCTCAATGGGTTTTTGAATCTCCTTATCATTGAGTTTATTCTCTGGGCAAATTCTCATTTGTCTTTATGGAATTATCATTTCTCTATACCTCCTGTGGTACAGTTATTTATTTTCAGGGCAACTCTTTCAGTTCTGACTTCTTAAGCTGAAGCTAATAACAATAACTTATATGTTACATGTGCTGAGGGCCTACTGTGGGCCAGGCTCTGTGCTATGCACCTGACACACATCATCTCTGATCTTCTCAACCGCCCTGCAGGATGTGGGTATTATCTCTCTCAGTTTGCAGAAGAGAAAAGAGCTCAGAGATGCAAAGACAGGCAACTTTCTCAGGGCCACCAACTTCACACTTTAGGAGGCAGGATTTGAATCCAGGTCTCTGTGACCCCAAAACCCACACTCCTTCTCTTACATCATATGGCTTGTAATGTTAAAACGCTTGCTTCTTTATGGTGTGGATAGGGAATTATTTTTTTCCTACATGAAAATTTTTGCTGAATGGCTATATAAATATGTGCATAGGAAAAATATTGGATGGAAATACAGCAACATTGTAAATAGTGGTTATCCCTGAATGAGGTTGTTTGTACCTTGTCTCTTTATTGTAAAGTATTACATACAGAAAAGTACATACAACTTGATCACACCAGGCATGTAACCCCGGTCCAGGTCAAGAACTAAAGCATTACCATCTTCCAGAAGCTTTGACAGTCCCTTCTCAATCATACCCCTTCAAAATTAGCTCCCTACTTACTTTCACACTCCATGCCTTTGCTCCTGCTTTTCTTTCCCGCTGGAATGTCCTCCCCTGCTCCTACTCCCCTCTCTGCCTGGAGAAATCCTCCTCTTCCTTCTGGATTCAGCTGAAGCCTCTCCTTCTCCCAGTGGTCTTCTACAGCCAGCTTGAACCAGCTTGTAAGAGCTAATTGTGTGCATCTCTTCTGAACTCCCTTTCAGTGATAGCATATTGGCACCTTGAAATCTCCCCCAAGTGGGAGTATTTATACTATGGATATTGGCAAATACTACAAATCCAACCTTTTTTTTTTGAGAGCCACCATGCATGCCAGTGCCTTCTCCCGTCAGCCTGCCATAGCTCCTCCAAACCTCTCCCCAGAGAGAGCTAGGTGCTCCCTCGCTGTGTTCTCTTAGCCCTTGGCTTCCCTGTGAGATTCTCAGAAGCTGGTGCTGGGTCTGAGTCATCGCCATATCTCAGTGCCCAGCTCAGAACTTGGCCTCACGGTGGTACTTGGTAAGCAGGGCTGCCCTGGACAGTTGTCTATGCTGTCCACTGCACAAGGAGGTGGCCCAGGCTGAAATCCAACCCACATATTGCTCTCCAAGTCTTGGTATGGGGCTTTGTTCACCCAGAAAGGGTACGTTTTTCTAATTCATGTAAAGAGATCTCAAGAGCCTGCAGCAGCCCTGTCGTGAATTTGCTACATTGGGTTCCTTGCATGTCTCACATGCCGGTGGCCTTGCTGCTATATCACCCAGCCCAGCCCCTCCCCACCCCCATCCTTTATGCTCCTCCCTTGACCCTGCTTTATTGGAGGTAGGAGGGGCACAGCAGGTGGAACAAAGGCATACAGCAGGCTTGGCAGCAGCCCTGGGCCAGACCCTGGGATTGGCTAGTCATGTGGCTCCAAGTCTGGCAGGGCAAGGAGTCAGGGTCTACCCAGTGTCAGCTAAAACCTGACTCCTGGGGGCAACATGTTGGCCAAAGATGGCCCAGAGCACTGGCCTCAGGTCATTGTGGTGGCAGGTGGCAGGGAGCGAGCTGCTCACCTTCCCTCTCGTTACTGACCCCCAGGCCCCAGAGACTGAGCCAGTGCAGACTGTCACCCTCACCCTGGCCGAACACCCTGGAGCAAGAACAATCACTTTCCTAAACCTGAGCCCCTCCCTTGTAAATAAATGGGGCTAATAGTCAGGAGTAGAGATTACATGTAAACTACACAGTCATTAACTTTTGCAATTACTCCAAAGGTGATCTAGGGAGTTCACACATTATTCTGAATTCATTTACTAAGCAGGTATCATGAATCTATTATATCGTTGAATGGTCACTGAGACTGTAGGTGAGTATCACAGCCCATCCCCGTATTGCAGGTGAGGAAACTGAGGCCCAGGCAGACTATGTAACCCACCCAAGGTCACACAGAAAGTAAGTGGCAGAAGCAAGATTGGAACCATGTCTGTGTGACTCCAAAGTCCATGAGCTATGCCTGTCTGGGCTCTTGAACTCTATTGTACTTTCACATGTGCCTCACTTGGCTTTTCTCGGCTGTCCCTTTCCCTTGGTGTGAGGCCAGAGCACTCTTAGCACCTGCTGCTGCCATCCTGGGAGCCTCTCTTTTGGTTTATCTCAGCATCTGGTGAGTCCCAGCAGCACCCCAGGACTGTGCTGTATGCTGTGTGTGAATGAGGCTCTGGCTCTGCCCTTCAGGGATTCTACGCTGCATGGGAAGACACACAAGTACAGAAATGACCATCAAACAAGGTATTCCAGCAAGCCACAGGCAATGGACCCTGAGTTCCTCTGGAGGGAGCAATCTCAGTTAGGAGCAGGCATCAGGGAGGGCTTCTTGGAGGAGGTGGCGTTTGAGATACATCTGTAGGGTGGACAATATCTCACAGGGTAAAGTAGAGGTCATGGCAGCTCAGGCGCAGGGAACCACACAAACAAAGAGAAGGAGAAAGGAAAGCCCTGGAGCCCATCCAAACATGATTGATGGTATCCCCAGAGGAAGGCCGGAAAGGGAGTTGAGAGTTCAAGCGGATCTGAATGGGTAGGTTGAGGGAAAGTGGGCTATGGGTTGTCCTGTATACCAATCGGACTTGTGCTCTGGGAACATGGTTCTCATCTGGATGGGAGAGGATTCGGGGCAGGGAGAAAGAAGGCATTAGGGCCTGGGAGACCAGCCCTGATGACTTCCCAGATGAAGGGACCTGTTGAGAAATGCTCCCATATGCCTGGAATCTGGAGATTGGATGGGACCTGGCAGGGGAGGAGGAGGGTAGGGCTGAGGCCTGTCTTGGGGAGCTTTGCCACCCAGGCTCAGAGGAAGGCCACCCTTGCCTCTCACAGTATGTCCCAGGAGGCCTGAGTATGGCCCAGCCTGTAGGCTTTTAGAGGCTGTGACAAAAAGGAGGTGGTGAGTGGTATTTGATTTATTCCTCATTCTTGGTTAGTCACTGAGGTCTTTGGAGGCCGCAGCTTTCTCCTTGTCCCTTGTGCCTGTAACCTGTGTCAGTGAGTCTCTATTCTCCTTTTTCCTTATATGGCCAAAGAAAGGGACTGGGGCATTCTACCCTGATGACAGGGAGCCTCCCAGGCTGGCTCAGGACACAGATTTGGGAACCAGGATCTGAGGCTGTTTGTTTACTCAGCGAGGCTTGCTTTATCTCCAAGCACAGTTCTGTTGCGGCCTGCAGTTGTCTTGAGAAGGCAGTGAGGGTGGGAGGGCGCAGAGGGGCCCTCACTTACTGCTGAGGGCACAGTGAAAATGGCTAGTTCAGCCCTCCTTTTATAGGTGGGGAAGCTGGGGATCAGAGAGGGGGTGGGATGTGCCGAAGTCACAGACGAAGTTAGTGTCAGATCCGGTTGGAGCTGAGATGTCCCGCCTTTCAGACAGGCTACATTTGTGATTGGACAGGAGAGACCCTCTAAGCCCCCAGGGAGCAGACTCTACAGGTGGGGTTTCTGCAGGCCCCGTCCATCCCAAGCAGGTCATATCCGAACAATGGTTCTCTGCCCCTCTCGATTCATCCTCCTCACTCCCAACAGAGCTCCCTCCAGCGGGCCCTTCACCAAGACCCGCAGGGCACAGGGAACTCTCCCCACCCCTCAGAACAAACAAGGCCTGAACACGTGACCCTCTCCCCAAATGAAGATATGGGCGAGGTCTGGGGGGATTGGCCCGTTCCTCACATTTCATTCCAATATTTGATACCGAGGATATGCTTAATATTTTGAAAAGAAGCTAAAAGAAGTGGGTTATGTTTTCTTGTTTTTCCAGGTCAGATTGTTTTCCTAGGAGAAATAAGTTTAGAAAGAAAACAAAAGCTCTGCTGGAAGAGGATCCTGAAGGTTTTCACACAGAGCAAAAACCCCCTTAATTTTAGTGTATGTATTTATGGCAGCTGGCTAATGCTACGTTAAATGAGGCTGAATACATTTTTGGTTTTGTAAAATATAAGCAAAACACTCTTGAAAACCAAGAGAGCAAGACTTTGCGACTAGTTGTGTTCTCTGTTTTGTTTCTTATACGTTTACCTCCTCAGCAGCAGCTCTTGGTCTGAGCATCATTTTTGTGTCTGTAGTTTCACTGTGTATTGAAGAAAGTCAGCCTGGAACTATTCAGCCCCTGCGAGAGGACAGGCACGTGCCACTCTCCGTACCTCTCCAATGCCAGTGGTGTTATTTTACTGACCTTACTTCTCAGGGAAAAATGAGATAAAGTCAGTGGAAATGAGAGGGAAAAAATGACATAAAGAAAACCCTTTTCCTAGGCAGATCAGAATGACTTAGAGTAAAGATCTATGACAACAACCATCTCGCACCATGTCAGGTCTCCACAGGAGGCTACATCCCGTTCTGAAAAGCCAGGAGCTTCCCAGACAGAAGATGGACTGACCCAGGGATGACCTGTATTCAGATCGCTGACACTTGAAGTCAAACAAGGGATTAGGTCCCAGCTTAGCCCCAGCTCTGTCAGGTTCTTGCTGTGTAATTGGAGAAAGTCACTTAATGTATCCATGCCTCAGTTTCCTCATCTATAAAATGGGAATAATACCAATACTCGACCTAATAGGGTTCTTAGATGAATTTCATGTGTTGATCCCTTAATGAATACCTGGCATATGGTTTTTTCTCAATAAAGCGGGGGTGATATAATAGAAATAGTTAGACCCAGGCGGTGGTAGATAGGTGGGGTGGGGAGGACTGACCTCTGAGAGACAGATTCCACCTTATGCAAGGAACAACTTTTTAACCTCCTTCCTTTCCTCCTTCATTCCCTCCCTTCCTTTCCTACTTACGTTTACTTTTTTAGTGAAGTGTCACTTACATATAATAGAGCAAAGATGTCTTAAGTGGACCGCTCAGTGATTTACACATATGTGTAATCCCCACCGAGATCAAGATCTAGAATGTCTCCAGCACCCCAGCAGGCTCCTTCATGTCCCCTCCTAATCAACACCCTCCAAATGCAATCGTATCCTGCTTGCTATCACCACAGATGAACTTTGCCTGTTCTTAAACTTCATACAAATGGAATCATATGCTTGTGCTCTCTCATGTCTGGCTTGTTTTGCCCGACAGTATCTGTGAGTATATCAGTTATCGATAGCTGTGTAACAAATCACCCTCCCCCAATTTAGCAGCTTAAAACACCAATCAACATGTTTTTAGCTCACGGTTTCTGAGTGTTGGGAATCTAGGAGCAGTTTGGCTGGGTGGTTTGGCCCAGGATCTCTGAGGAGAGTGCAGTCAAGGTACAGCCTGAAGGCCTGACCAGGGCTGGATGAATAGCTTCCAAGGTGACTCCCTCCTTGGCTGCTGGCAAGAGGCCTCAACTCCTTGCCACGTGGACCTCACTGTGGGACTGTTTGAGCGTCCTTACTTGTATGGCCGCTAACTTCTCCCAGAGAGAGTGACCTAGGGCAGAGAAAGAAGAAAGCTGCCAATGCCTTTTATAAGCCCACCTTTGAAGCTACGCAGTCACTTCTGCCATAGTCTCTGTGTTAGAAGTGAGTCACAAAGCACAGCCACGCTCAAGGGGAGTGGAATCGGGCTGCACTTTTTGAAAGGAGAAGTGTCAAACAATTGGCAGACATATTTTAAAATCACCAGAATGAGAATTATCTTTTATTATTTTCTGTTGCTCAAGATCTTTCTAACCAGCAGAACTACCCAAGGATGGAGCAGGGTGCCTCAAAGGATGATGTCCTTCCATCACTGGGGCATGTAAGCCAAACAGAACAATTTGACAACTATGATATATGGAGGGAGTTTTAATATCAGCCAAGGTTTGGGACTCTGGAGTTGAACTATTTAGATAACTCCCAGAGCTCATTTCTGTTGTATTGTCATTTGTTCCTAGTTGTCCATATCTTCTGGATCACCAAGAAAAGTCCATGATTGGCTCTCTCAGATGTACAAAGTGAGCTTCTGATAACCATGGCATCTTCGGCCAGAATGGGGTCTCAGAGCCACCAGCTCCAGGTCGCAGCTCAGTTCCACCTGAGTCATTGATTGGTTATTTTGTTAAATAGTAAATCTGATCATCTTCTCATCAGATTGATCATATTTGGTCATAGTAAAGGTGGGAAGACACAAGAGCTGCCATACACCAGCGAAGGCTACATCAGCATTTGTAACCTTTTGGAAGTGTATTCACAACTTTAATTCAAAAATATGCCCGTCTTTCAACTGAGCCAGTCCATATCTCCATGTCCAACCTAAAGAGTACTCCACCATCTCCCCTGCAAAGCCCACTGCCATATTGTTTGTAACAAGGAGAAATGAGAGCCAAGTAAATATCCATCTGTACCATGGCATCCCTTGAAGCAGTTCAAAAGAATGAGTTAGTTCCCTAGCTACTGAGTTGGAAAGATCTTCAGAAAATATTAAATGGAAAAGGGAAGTTGCAGAACAATAACTATAGTATGAATCTATTTAAAGAAAAAAAATTTTTTTTAAATCTGTATATTTCTGTTATCTATTTCAAGCATAGAAAAAAAAATGCATAGGAATACACCCCATTGGCTGTGGTGGTTACTTCTGTGGAAAGAGGGTAGGGTTGGGGATAAACGGTGTGAACGGAAAACTCACTTGACTCAATCTGCTTAGTATCATTTGAATTTTTAATAATGAGATAGTTATTTACAAGTTATTTAATTCTGAAGAAAATCTGAAGGGAGGCAAGAGTTCTTTCCCCAACACCCTCCCCCTGGCTCTGCTGCCAGAGACTGTTGTTCTTGGCATGAGAGGCCCCTTGGTGTCCCCCCAAGAGGCTTCTAATTGCCTTTCACCCGATGTTGAGGTCGCCTCCTCATTTTTTTTATGCCATCCAAGCAAGCTATTCATAGACTCACAGAACGCAGGCCCCAGAGGCCTTAAAGGTCATGGAGTCTAAGCTTTCCCCGTTTATGATGACATCTAGGACACCCTTACAACACACAGTCTGCCCTTTATTTGCACACCTCCAGGACGGTCAGTCTACTCTCTTACCAGGCAGTTCCTCCTGTGTGTAGGCACTGCCGATAATTAGATCGCAACCCTGCGTGCTGAACCAAACTCCATCTGCCTGCAGCTCTCCTCATCAGCCGTACTTCTGCCTTCTGAGTTCTCTCAGAGGCCACCGAGTGAGGTGGGGACTCGCACAGACTCTGGAGCCAACTGCCTGTGTTCAAGTCCTGGTTCTGCCCCTGACAAGCTCTGTGATTGGGAGGAAATTCCTTAACAGTGCTGTTCTTCATGTTCTTTGTCTGTAAGATGGAAGGTACGATAATAGTACATATTCCATAGGTTGATAGTGAGGCGAAAGTGAGCTAGTGTATGTGAGGTGCTTATGACAGTGCCTGGCACAAGAATCACTCAATATTGCGTTGTCGGAAAAGTCATGACGTATTTTTTGCCATGAAAAACAGAGAAAAAATACGTCATGACTTTTCCGACAACCCAATAGTAAGTATTTGTAAAATAAGTAAGAGACCCAAGTCTTAGTCCTGACTTCACCCCAGGGCCTCTTCTCTCATCTCTGAGATGATTGAGTCCTTCTAGTCTTAGAGTTCCTGGAGAAAGGGAGAGCCTGAGAATGAAGAAGTGTGACACTTCTTAAGATGTATGCACATTTTTGGTTTCATTCCTTAATGTAAAAATGATGGTTTGGGTCCAAGATGAACACGCCAGGAAGACTAGCCACTATTATCTAATGGACTCCTGTATCCTCTCGCATACACATACACCCAGACACATTTGCATGTATTCCAGGGATATTGGGTGATAGTTTGAGAATGTGGGCCTAGAGGATCCTCTGAAGTCCTTCCAGCCCCAGGCCAAGGTCAAGCCTTGGCTGTCATTAAGCGGAGGCAGCACAGCCTAGCTTCCATCTATACATGGGCTCAGTTTACTCTTCGCCAAGATGGAGGTGCCAGTTCCTGCCTGCCCTGCTCACCTCCCTGGGATGTAGGGAAACTGAATGGGGACAGTTTGCATTGGAGTATTTTGTACTATAGACTAAGCAACATGATTTATCGTCTTTGCAGAAGCCGTCCTGGCAGCCCCTGACAGCCCCTCCACTCGGGGAACCTGTGCTTTCTGAGACTCGCCCATCCTGAGCTCTAGCACAGCTCTCTCAGCAAGTGACCTCAAGGAGAGGCCTGGCTTCCTGCTAAGCGGGGTGGGCGGGGGACCTGCCAGTCCTTCTTGGGGCCTCAGAAAATCTCTGTACCATCTGCCAGGCCAAGCTGGCAAAAGTGGAGGGCTGTGCTGAGTCCTCCAAGGACTGGCCTGAGCTCTTCCTAGCACTTTCAGAAGACTTGCCAGATGGGCTGGTGGAATTTCACCAATGTCCCTCTGCCTGCCCTAGTCAGCGATCCCAGCCCCATCTGAACCCAGATGAGCTCCGGCGAACTCAGAATAACCTGGGAGGAGTTCTCCCTCAAGATCTCAACTGTGGTTCCATGCTTGTCCCTTTGGATGCTGGGTTGATGTATCTTCTCAACCTTCCTGTACACCAAGCCTGTTCCTATTTCCTCCATTCAATCCAATTCCTTGACCTTGACCTAGCGATACTGGGTACTATGTGTTATCCTACGGCTCATAGTCTGTGGTAGCACCATCCAAAAGAACTTTCTGTGATACTGGAAATATTCTGTATCTGCATTGAGCAACATGGTAGCCAGTGGCTATTGCGCACTTGATATGTGGCTAGTGTTACTGAGGAATAAATTGTATTTAATTTTAATTATTTAAATTTAAAGTAAAAAAAAACAGTCTAATTAGAAATGGGCAGAAGATCTGAATAAACATTTTTCCAAAGACGACATACATATGGCTAACAGGTACATAAAAAGATGCTCAAAGTCACTAACCATCAGGGGAATGCAAATCAAAGCCACAATATCAGTTCATGCCTCTTAGAATAGTCATCAAAAAGACAAGACATAACAAGTGTTAGCAAGGATGTGGAGAAAAGGGAACCCCTGTGCACTGTTAGAATGTAAATTGGTGCAGCCACTATGGAAAGCCATATGTAGGTTCCTCAAAAAATTAAATATAAAACTATCATATCCAAGCCTCATCAATGCATATATAGGTGTGTGGAAAATATAAGTAACTTTACATACATATGACCTATTTTGTAACCTTTTTTTTTTTCTCTCTACTCAGTATTGTTTCATGGCCATTTTTTCAGGCCTGTGACCAAACATTTGCATCATCATTTTATAGCTACCCATGTTCTGTTATAAACTGTTAGAAACCGTCATTTATTTGAGCAACTCCCTACTGATGAATATTTAAGTTGTCTCCCATTTTCCCGCTACTATTATAAACGAGACTGATGAACATCCTCACCATATTCTCCCCAGTGCCGCGTATTGTCAGGTTTTATTCCCTTTTAATCTTTGTCAGATGATCACTACAGATTTGGGGGTAGGGAAACCACCGACTTTAGGGAGCTAGCTCTGGTATTCCCAACTTCCTGTGTGACCTTGGGCAAATAATCCTTTTCCCTCTCCAGGCCTCAGCTTCTTCATTTGTAAATTGAAGATTAGTCTAAATGACTGATTATCAAACCTGGCTCTATATTGGAATCACCTGGGTAAAACACACACCTGAGCCTCACTCCCAGAGATTCTGATTCAATTAGTATGGGGGAATAACCCGAGCAGCAGGAGTTTTAAATCTCCTTGGGATGAGGTGATTCGAAGGTCCTTCTTGCTCAAATATTCTAGGAAGGCTGCTGTGGGCCAGTGGAAAGATCTGTTCTTGGTGTCCAGCGGTTTGAATCCCAGCTCATTTCCTCCTGGCTGTGTGACCTTTCACCTTCTCCAAACTTCCACTTCCTGCTCTTGGAGGCGGGGTTAAATCCCTGTCCGCCACTCAGGGTCTCTTCATGTAGAGCAGTGGTTCTCAACCTGTGGGTCGCAACCCCTTTGGGGGTCGAATGACCCTTTCACAGGGGTCGCCTAAGACCATCAGAAAACAAAAAGGTATTTACATTACGGTTCATAACAGTAGCAAAATGACAGGTATAGAGTAGCCACGCAAATAATTTTATGGTTGGGGGTCACCACAACATGAGGAACTGTATTAAGGGGTCGCGTGAGGAAGGTTGAGAACCGCTGAGTGGAGGTTTAGGTTCTGCACAAATGGAATGAGTGGTGACTGTTGTTCTTTTCTTGACCAAAGAGCCAGCCCCTGGGCAACAAAGTGGAAATGGAAATTGTAAGCATGTTGGAAAAGAACACAACGCTCCTGAAATTCGGCTACCACTTTACCCAGCAGGGGCCCCGGCTGCGGGCATCCAACGCCATGATGAACAACAACGATCTTGGTGAGTGGAAACGTACTCCCTGCCCGCCTGCCTGTCATCTTTCCACCTGCCCTGGGGGGTCTGGCAGGGACAATTCCACTGATACTTTCTCCGGGGAGTCCTCTTAGTGAGCCTGACTCCTGACTTTCACGTTGGTCATGTTTGTTTTCTGTGTTTGTGCCCTGTCTCCCCGCTAGGCTGTGAGCACCCTATGTTAGGGAGCCAATGCTGGGCCCTCTCCTTCCCGAAGCGAAGCTCAGCTCAGCTCAGCTCAGCTCAGCTCAGCCCAGGGCTGGGCCCAGAGGGCACTCTCAGTGAAATGTAACCTGGGAGGGCACAAGGCTCACCATGAGTTTTCTCCTCATTTGAACACCCTTCTCTGAACTCAGAGTCCTAGCCAGGTCACAGTCTGGCTCGAGCCCTGATCCTAAAGCCCCCAACCAGCACTGCTACCCAAACTCCAAGCCTAGGAGACTTCTTGTTGCTTTTAAGGTAAAAGTTACAAATGTTGACTTCATAGTAAACAGGTTACATTAATGTAATCTCTGTTAAAGGCATAGTTTATGTTGTTTTCTAAAAAGAAAAAAAGAAACTGTCACAATCTTTCTTATGGGCATACACCAAATAGTCAGTTGAATGAAAAGTGAGATCAGTCCTCTACTTGTTTTCAGATGTCAATTGTCCTCAAGTTCTGTGGGTAGTTATTTATTATGTGTTTTCCTGCTGGCTGCTAAAAGAACTTGATTATAGTATCCAAAAAGAGTGTGTCCAAGAAGGCTATAGGAAAATAAGAGAAAAAAAAACAAAACGAGAAATGAACTAGGTCTAATATGGTAACATAATTATTATATTTAGCTGTGGCTTTCCTAGAGCCAACACAGGAGGAAGGCAAACCAAGTGACATCATTCTTATTACACGAGAGAAGGAAGCATAACGAGCTAAAAAGAAAGCAAGCTAGCTGCGTCCTGGGATTGAATTATGAAATAACTCTGTTTTCTAAAGGACAATGTCTGCAGTGAGTTTTCCCATCAAATTCAAACCTGCTCTGCATGTGGCTTTTGTGGTGGTGGTTTGTTTTGTTGCTAACACTCAGTAAAATACAAAGAGCCTAATACCTAAGCACACCTCAAAGTCCAGGTATGTTACTTCCTGGAGATGAGGCTGAGGCCAGGTGAATGCATGAAAGGAAGGCCTGGAAGAATGGAGGTGAGTGTGTAGGTGAGTGTGTAGATGAGTGTAGGTGTGCATGCACATGGCAGGTACTCCCAGAACCTCTCATAGATAACCACAGCTACACACACCCCCACCCCCACCCCCCGCTCCAGATTGAATTAGTCAATTCAACAAACATTTGTCGAAGTCCCATGGCGCACTAGGTGTTGAAGATACAGGTTCCTGCTCTTCAGGATATCACTGCCCAGAGGCTAGTCATTCATTACTCACTCCACAGGGCACTTCTTTCCTAGAGCTGCAGGTCTAGAAAAGTCCATAAAAAAACAACAACAAGAAAACAAATGCACCCGGTGTCTTGGTGTATCTGAAGTGCCCTTATTTGCAAGAAAATAAGCACAAACACAAATAACTCAGAATCATAATTACTATGGTGTAACAGAAGCGACAGCTACCCTGAGTTTTGTTAAGGAAGGCCATCAGCCTAAACTCTATTGGCCCAGCTATGATCTGGCTTCAGCATGAGCACTTACAAGTAAAAGTCTTGAGTTCTATTCTGATATGCAATAGCCTCACATTGTTTTCCTCCCAGTTTAGATTAAGCCTCCCATGTGTCCCTCGGTGCCTATTTCGGGGCTAATCCGGCTTTGGTCTTCCAGTGGCAAGATGGTCTGGAGGTCTTTTTCCTGGGGACAGAAGGTTCCAGATGACCAAAGATCAGGGGTGCTGTAGGGGATTTATTAAAATCAGCTGGAGGTTGAATGAAATGGCCCTTGAGAACTCTCCCAGTCCTGGGAATCTGTGATTCCAAAATCCAGGGCCAACTTCTATCACCAGGCACTTTCTGAGGTTTATGGCAGGATCTGAGAGTGCCAGAGCTGGAAGTGACTTCCGGCCCATCCCTTCAGTTCCCTTATGGAGAAAGCGAAGCCTGGGAGGGACTGCCCTTCCAGGCAGTGGCTCAGCCAAGACATACCAGTTGTTAGTTAGAGCAAGTCATTTTAGAAAATCTTTTTGAGCCCAGGATTGTGCTCGGTGATGTGAGGGGTAGCAGAAAGGCTAGTTCCCTGACTCAAGAACATTTACACCTTTTAGGGGAGAAAAGACTCAAACATGTGTCTAAAAATTCAAAAATGCCTGAAAACTGTATCCAAGCAAAATGAGGAAATAATCCGTGAGGACAAAGGCCAGTTTAGCAAAGCATCCTGGTTGGGGTGGGCTTTTATCCAGCCTTGAAAGGATGGGGCAGGTTGTGGAGGAGGTCAGGAGGCATTCTTGGTGAGGGTACAGCCCAAGCGAAGGCAAGGTGACAGGACCCTGTACGCAGGACAAGAGAGACAGAAAGATGTAAAAGGATTGAGGAACTATTATGGGGAGATAGACCTAGAACAAAAAAAAAAAAACAAGAACTCACAGAGAAGGAAGGGAAGGGCTTTTCAAGCAGAGGGAACAGCATGGGCAAAGTCAAGATGATCGACAGGTATATGAGGTGTTCGCAAGGAATGGGACTGGGTAGATGTGGAGAGGCTGTGAGCCAAAGGCCTTTAATGCCACACGGAGGAGTTTTGTGATGAAAGCAGGTGGGAAGTGGGATCATGGCAGTTTCCTGGACAGGAGTGACAGGTGATAAAAGTGGGCCTCTGGGTTTCTGTGCCGCTGTCCCCTTGGGGTTTCCCACAGAAGGAATTAGAGCAGAATCATTTCCGTGATTACACATAACATTCGGACTGCTAGCTGGTGTTGTAGGATTTCTAGCCCACCTGCTAATTTTTGTAAAAGAAATACTTCTGATTGTGATAGTGCATCAGCTTCCTCCTGCAAAAGAGAAATCGTTTCTTTCCGACACAGTATTTTCATCCCGCTCTCAATGTTCCAACGAAGCAGTCGGGCTTCCGTGTTTTCCAGCTGAATATTTTTATCATAAACTCCTGTGAGCCCTGCCTGGCCACTGTGGTTGTTAGCCATGTCTGAGCATAGAGGGGAAGGGAGCTGGGGGAAGGGAGCTGGCCTCTCCATGTTCCTTCTCACTCTGACCTGCCCCTGCTGGCTCCTGGCCCATGGCTGGGTCTTTGTGGTGCTTGGCTTTCCCTGCCTGTGAGGTGGGTGGGCTCCTCCTTGGGGGATATTCAGTCCCCAAGGTCATGGGTCAGCCAGTATCTCTGCAGACAGGTGGCCTTCCCAGGACCCATCCTGACTGGTGTGTCTTTGACCCTTCCCACCTGTGCACTGAGCTTTTACCAGAGCATTCTATGGGAGCGCCTGGGCATGGTGGTATCCAGGAGGAGCTGTGGATCCCCACCTATGTTTTCCCATGGTGATCTCCGATGACTCGTATCTTCACACTATGTATTATGATCAAAGATACTGACAAGGCGCTCGCTGTGTGCCAGGCACTGCTCTGAATACGTCCCACCTTACTAACTCCTGTAGTGCTGCCAACAACCAAGTGAGGTAGGTGCTATGATGAGCCCCATTCTACGCTAAGGAAATGAGGCCTAGAGAAGTAGGTTACCTGCAGGCACTGGGCAGAAGTGGGGCTTGAACTGGCGGTCCAGCCCCAGAGTCTGTGTTCTCCACCTCCTCTCTGGGTGAGGCCCTGCTAGACTCATCTCTGGACACCTCTGGCGAGCCATCCTCTTGCCATATTAGTACCAACCAGTCTGAGTCACATAAGTGTCTCGCAGTGACTCAGGCAGAGGGCCATTAACGCCTAATGCTCCCGCTCCCTCCTTTATCGTTTAAGATTCAGCAGACATGTTACTTGCTCATCCTCGGAAGATCTGACCCCTTCATTCATTATGCCTCATACCTGATAGAGACCTGCCAGGGTACCTATAATATTTTATCAAACTTATTGTTGGTATATCTTGGTCCTGTTAGGCAATATCTTTATTTCTGATTCTTGTGTGTGGCACATAATAGCACTCAGTAAATGCTACTGCATATATCAATGAATGTAAAATGCTTCCCAAAGACATGATGGAGGTGTTCAAGCTTGGCAGGAAGTGGTGGACGGAGCTCGAGCGGCCGATGGAGGTTGGTCTAGACCAGATGACTCAAGATGCCTTCCAGCTCTGACAATAAACAAGTCTTTGGGGGTTGCAATGATAAGCAATGCAGAGGGGGTTGCTTTCATGAAAGTAAAAAGCCGCCTGAATCGAAGGAGGATATTGGGAGACTAATACTCCCAGTTCTGTCTCTTATTCACCATGACTTGGGGCACGTTACTTCCCTCTCTTGGCCTCAATTTCTTTCGTAATTAAAATGGGGAAAAATACTTGAGTAAATGGGTGCCTTTCCCCTCTCCTCATCCAGTCCCCGTAAGGTCACTGCCAGGGGAACTCGGTACAGATCTAGCCCAGTGTACACAGTAAGGGCGTGTACAGGGACAGAAACATGGAATCCCCTTTCTGTACCCAGAGTCCTGACTCTGCTGCCAGGTCTCAGGACCCTGGCTCTTTTCCACTCCAGAGGAAAGGAGCTAATCCTCCTTGTGAGAACCAGATGAGATGTGAACATATAAGCCCTGCATAGACTGGCCTGGATTGTACTGAGGGAGGCTGGACTGAGATGCAAGCCTTGGTTTTCTCTGGTACCAGCTTTATTGCTTTGAGCAAGAAATGTACTCTCTCAACCCTTCTTTCCTCACCCGTAAAGTGGGAATGAATGGTAACAACGCTGACATTCCAGAGTTGCTGGAGGGGCTGCAATGAGGTGTTGAGTGTAAACGACGTGTGATGAGGACTGCCCTGCTGGGCATGCTTGCACAGCGAATATGGAGCTAATATGGAGATGCTTAAGTCAGGTTCACGTAAACCCTCTGGTTGCCTTGGGCAAACCTCCTCTGCTCTTTGGGTTTTGGTTTCTCCACATCTACCCTCAAGGTGTTGGGCATTCAGATAGTTCCAGGAATGTGGCTAGACAGTGTCTTCTCACCGGATTGCCTACTGATTTATGTTATTCTTCTGATAGAGTGAAGGGGTGTGCAGGACTTCAGGCACTGGCTGAAATCTAGGCCCCAGGCTGGGCGACCCGTGTGCCCCATGCGCCCCATCCCGCCAGCTCCCAGCTACAACTTGTGTACCGCTCCTCCCTGGGTCGTTGTTTTATATGCTCAGTGTCATGCACACGCTGATTCGGTTCTTGTTGCAGCTCGTATGCATCGATCTGGTGGCCGCAGGTCTACCGGCTCAGCTCGGGAACTGGAAGACGTCTAAGTATAGACAGACTTTTTTCCTCTGGGCAATAGCTTCCATCTCTGCCACACCAGCAGCCCCCTGATTGCCACCTACCGGCTCTATAGACTTCTTTGGTCTTTCTCTTGTGGCTGATCTAGCTTGCTGCTTGGTCTTCATCTGCAGACACTTAATTCATTTCAAAACACTCTCCCTTGTTATGATTTCAGAGGGAAATCCCTCCCCTCCCCATCCCCAGTCATCCTATAAGCTAATGCCTCCAGCCTGCAACCTCCTGGCTAGTGCTTTCTTCTTTGTGGCATTTAACTCCTTTGTTTTGTGATCAGCGTTGGAGCTTATATTTTCCTGTCCCTGGGAAAATGTCAAGGGGACACAGATAATCAGGGAAATCGTAGGTGGAAATTGTTGTTTATACAGGCAGGAGGCAGGCCAGGAGCTCTGAGAAGGGGCTGAGGGAAAAGTTTCCAGCAGGTTAAGACCCAATTTCATTAGGAAGATCAACTGAACTTAATTCTTATCTGAACTGGATTAAGGGTCTTCAACTGCAGGGCCTCTGTACACAAAAGGAAAAACAGTGGAGCTAGATAAAGGGGTTCTATACCTGTGTGGTCAGCGATGTACAAGTAATGTATGACTGAATCTACATTGCCACAGGCCCTCATGGGTGAACGCTGACAAAACTAGAGGGCTGTTACACAATCCACACATAACTGTCTGAAAAACAACTGACTTGAGACTTTGCTAACCAAAAAGTTAACGAGAAGCTTCACAGTGCCTTCTCCAAGCCACAGTGGTGGTTCCTGGTGCTGGGGCAACCGGCTTACATCTCATCTCCATTCCTTTCCAGTGAGGAAGAGGCGGCTCGCAGACTTGACTGGGCCCATCATTCCCAAGTGCCGGAGTGGCGTCTAGTGTGTGGCAGCGACGACCACGCTCTTGAACTGGACATGTTCTACTGATACTCTGTGCTCTGCAGTGGAAACCAGGAGGCAAAATGCCGGCACAAAACCCTTTTGTGGTTCAGTTCTTTATGCACTAAGGTTTTAGGTTAACTAGTGGTTGTAGTTGAAAATTTTATAAACTATGGTTAATGTGAAGTTTTTCTTTAGTCACAGGAGTTCAGTCTGGTTATTATTTAAAAACTAAGACGCCCCTGAACCGGCAGATCTTACTGATGATGCTATAGCAGCAGTGACTTACCCCCAAGAGCCTGGTTTGGGTGGCCTTGCTATGTGGTGTTTCAGGAGTATTTAAAATGTGCAACCCATGAACAAACAGCACACTCTTCCACAAGATTTAGAAGCATTATAAAATATTTATTACAAATTTGATCTTATCTGGTTAGCAAACAGATCATAATTCTTTATTAACCCTCCTTTAAATTTTAAGAACTTCGAGATTAAAGTTGCCAAATTGATTACCAGATCAAGAATATAATTATGCCCCTCGAGAAAGACAGAAAGACGGGAGCCACAGAGCTCTGCCAGGAATCATAGAACACGAGAGTCCTTTTGCTGGAAATAAGGAAATGACAGAAAAGCCAATGGTAAGATTTCAAGTTTCAAAAACCAAGCCCAGGCACCAGACATCTCCCTGAGTGTTCCTTATGAACAGCTGGGATTTAATTATAATCAATACCGGCGTCAGAAAGAATTTTGTCCTTATCGAATGCCAACCTTCTGATGGATGTGAAAACCTATGGCCAAATACTTGAAAACACCTTTCTGTGTTGCACCGTGGGCTAACGGCTTATGAGGTCAAACATTAGAGGGATGCATTTCTCGTCCACCGTGGTTATGCTGACAAACTTCAACGACCTGTGGTCGCACCTATTAGACAAGTCATTGCTAACCTCATGCCTGTAAAAGTTAAAGCCTCTGGAGGCCAGTGGTGAAGATCCAGATATTAAAGAATTAGGAAACCCTGGCCAAACCGTCCCAAGATGATTATTCTGAAAACATAATTTTGGTATTTCTGCCGCCTCCTTTTTTTAACATCATGTGCACCTCTTGGGGTCCAGCAAAAATGTTAAGCCACAGTGCCCTTGTGCCTTTTAATATACCACAGTGCCAGTTAAGCTACTATTTCTGTTGCTTAGGGAGTTATTTTCATGAGTGATTGGGCAAATCTTATGATAAAGGACAGGCTAAAGAGCTGATGAGCACAGACTAAGCTGCAGAGCACTGAGCAGAGGCTTTTGACAATAAAGAGTCTTGCACACTGAACTGTGATGACGTGGACAGTACAGGGTAACCAGAGGTGGAGCCAGGGCCTCACCACTATGAAAGAGTGTCTCCTGAGGCTGCACATGGGCCCAGGAGTGGCACCGTGCTGCAGGGACAGCCATCCCCACCGGCTTCTCTTTGAAACACAAATTGCAGCTCTATTCTGCATCACTGGAAACTGCAACATAATATTAAATCTGTTGGTCTATGAATGGCTGCGTATGTGTTTCTTGGGACCTATGTGACAAGGAAGGCTGGGAAACTGCCATGGCAGCGTGCTGAAATGACCTTCACTCAGAATGTCTTATATCCCGAGGTGCTCATATGTCAGTGTCATCAAGCTAATCTGAATTTCTCAAAAAGAGAATACTTAACAGCTAAGAGTGTTGTGAGTGTTGGAGGAAGTAGAGATTAGTAGGGGGAAATCTCTCACAGAACCAAATCAATAAAAAATGAAGGTGGGCCACATCTTTAAGACCATCTGCTCCATCAGATGAGCTTGTCTAGACCAGGAGGTGGCAATTTTTTCCTGTAAGGGGCCAGAGAGCAAATATCGTAGGCTCTGCAGGCCATAATGTTTCTGTTGTAAATACTTCATTCTGCCATAAATCCTATGTAAATGAACAGGTATGGCTATTCCACTAAAACGCTGTTTACAAAAGCAGGAGGTGGGCCAAGTGCTGGGGTCTGCAGATCCTGGTCTAGTGCGCTCAGGCTAACAGACACGAGGTGAGGGAGGGGTGGATGGCAGGTGACCTAGGGACCTGGTTCCTAGGAGTGTAATTCAGGGGCCACAGCTTTCACACTTTGGCCATCAGAACAGACAGGTTTGGTGACAAGAAAAATTATTACTACCAGGCTTGCTGCATGGCACAGAGCGGGCATGACCTGGCCACCAGGCTCACGGCTCTATCCCTCGGCAGCTTTGGGATCCCACACAGCTCACCATTTTCTGCGCTCTAGCATCTTCTGTGTCAGCATGTCAGGGAAGTGGTCAGCACCCAACTCCCTTTTCCCTCCTCCTGTGAAGCGTAGGTGGCCAATATGGTGACCAGTTGGCCACAGTGGTATTGGACAGCACTAAGGCCTCCCGTTTCTCTGCTGCTGCAGCCTTGATATTCTCCAATACGGGGTCGTTCCGCACCTAGCTTTGTGAAGGCTTAGAGGAATGCTGACGGTGCGGCTCACACAAGCACGGCCCATCCTCATCAACATCAGGCTTTGGCTCTGGGCTCACGGGGAGCTGTGCCTGCGGTGAGAGTTCGCTGGGTATGCGTGGCCGTCGGGCTGTACACTCACATTCCTCCTTAAAGCTATTCTGGGCATAGCTTGAAGCTGGCCTGTTCCCTTTCTCTTGACATGTGACACAACAGGCTGTGAATCCCTGTCCTTGGCAGGCAGGGCAGGTCAAGACGAGCTGGCGGCACTGGGGAGTGGAGCAGAGTTTATACTGGTCCCATGGGGCTCCACAGTATGAACATTCTGAGGAAGGAAGACAAGCCTTTGTTATAAACACACGTACGCGCATGTCCATACGCATGCATGCACGCACGCGTAGAGAGGCACTTCTCCAGTTCCTAAATATAACTCTTAGCTCACCAGAATCTAATATATCCTGTTACACCTGGGGAAGGTTTCTGAACAGTAAGTCTCCTGTCTTCTAACAAAAAAATGGTGCCCATCACCACTTTTTTGGGGGAGCTGGCTTCTGGGAACTGGTTTCCTGATTCCCACATTCACTGACCCATTTTCCTTTTTCCCATTTAGAAAACAGGTAGCAATGCTTCTCTCTTTCATTAACTATTCCAAAGCTGGCCAACTGCCCCTGGTTCAATCATCTTTTTCCTTTAGATCATTCCCTTTTTCACTGGGAAACAACACATCTGAATGCAGACGATCCCAAAGCTATTAATACATTCAACGTCCGCAGTCCACATACCTCTCCCCCAGGCCTGAGGTTCTCCTGCTGTTGCCAGCAGACACTTGACCACACGGATTCCTAAAGCTTGCTTGCATCATCTACCTTCTCAGGTCGTTTTTTCCTGCTGACTTCCTGTTACCATTGGTAACATCATTCTTCCTCAAGTCTCCTTACTAGCTTATCTAAGCTTCCTTTGGGCCTTCTCTCTCCCTTCAGTACTCTATCTAGCTCCCAAACAGATGTGAAGTAGCTTTCAATAAGAGATACAACATAAGACTGTGAAAATGAATTTTAAAAAATCAATCAAACTCACATCTTATTTATTATCTGAGTGGTAATGCAATCTCACTTTCTGATCCCAGGAGTTCTAGAAACTGCAATAGTCACTAGGATTGTCTGCCAGTGACCTTTCCTATTCAAGAGTGTGACATCCAGGGGTAAGAGCCATTTTTTCTTAAGGATTATTTCCATCCTTCCTTACTAATCGCCCTCATCTCATACCATGTTAGTGTGGACTCTCAACTAGTCAAACCACACACTTCACGTGACCACCCCTTCCTGTGACCACCTGTCTCTGGGCTTGGCCCTAGGTTCAGCTTCCACCTTGGAATACCCCACCCACAACATGCATACCACATGTGTCCATATATCATCTAAACTAGGGGTTCTTTTATTTTGTGCCATGGGTTTACCTGGCAGTCTTGTGAAGATTATGGACTCTGTCTTAAACAAAATATTCTTTAAATGCATAAAATAACCTACACAGGATTACAAAGGAAACTAATTATATAGAAATACAAAATACTAAAGTTATTTTTTAAAATCTGGGATATAATAAGATATTTATTAGCATGTTAAATAATAAGACTTAGTGGTGGGCCCAAGAACTATTTCCATTTTGAAGCAACGATGAACATAAATGCTATTTTGAGATACCTGGAGCAACTGTGATCTATGAAAATATTGTGATTTTCATCGACAACAGTCACAGGTACATATAACACTACTAATTTGTCGCTTACATTCATAACTGAAGGAAGTGCTATATTTAGTGAGGGGTTATGAAAATAAAGATAAAATTATTATACATATTTTCCCATCCAAATTCACAGAATCCCTGAATTCTATATACTGACCCCAGGTTAAGACCCCTGCTTTAGCCTATTAATTCAACTCCTAGCAGGAAGTTAGAACAAGGCACATTATCCTCATTTTGAAGGACTTGCCTAACTAGTAGATGGTGAAGCCAGGATCCCAGTACAGGCCTCCTGACTCCTGGTCCAGGGTTCTGTCTGCTGCACCACTGTATCTCCAACTCTGTTGGGCAATGGTGGTGCTACGTACTCTTCTTCCTATTTCAAGTAATCAGTACCAGCCTGTCTTCCAGAATGGTTAATACAGAGAGTATGCCAGATCACAAGTGTAGGTTCTGGGCCTCTGCGGACCTACCTGACACTATGTCACTGTTGTAAGACAAGGCGTAACGCTCGTCGAAAACAAACAACTTCCCTTTGTAAAAACCATCAGGAAACTCTTCCAGGTACTTGTGGATGCCACCCTTGAGCTGGAACACTTCCTTGCACACTCCCTATGTACGGAAAAACAAGAGGAAATCTCAGGAGAAAAGCAGAGACCAGTGAAGCGCCACAGAGTGGCGTGTGGTGAGGAATGTCGAAGGGGGGCTCCTGGCTCCCACTGCAGGACACTGAGAAACTGCTGACCAAGGGGTCCAGGAACCAACTGGCCAGATCTTGCCTACCAGGGGGATGGGCGACGACAGCAGTCAGGGCTTTCACTCTCTAGATCCTAGGAAGCCCAACTATTTTTGCTGCCCCCTAAATATAGGAAGACACCTGTTGGGACATGCAGTGTTACTGAATTTGTTCTTCTCAGGATTAAGCAAAAGGATTAGGAAAAGGGAGATGTTCACTAATCTTTCCCTTAGTTACTTGATGATTCTTAGAGACTGTTAAGTGCTTTTTGCATCCTGAGATTTAAGAACTTCAGATTTTGTACTTATAGACTCTAAGTTGGGGCCATACAAGGAGAAAACAACCCCCTGGCTGGCTGGAGGTGTGGAAAGCTCCACACGCGCAGTAGGAGAAGTCTCCTTCACTGCCATGCCTGCAGAGCCCCAAGGGTGGTGACTCACCTTGGCTTTGAGGTAGGCTGAACCCCGCTCACAACGGATGCCCCCAGTGCAATACATGAGTACCCTCTTCTCTCTGAAAAGTTCTAGATTTTTGTCAACGTAGCTGGGGAAGTAACTGAATTTCCTGATGTCTGGGGCTAGGCAGCCCTGGAATCGTCCCTACAACATGGGAGCAGCAGAAGGCAAATGATCAGAAAAGCACACCTGGTAAGAACAAAGGTTCTCTCTGTGTCAAACACCCCAAACCTCGGCAAGAAAATACTTGCTAGTTGCTGTTCTCAACCCACACTCTGACCTTTTAACTTCAAGATTTGGAACTCAGAAACAAGGCTGGTGGACTGTGGGTCACCTTCCCAGAGTCCTCAAGGGAACTGGAGAGGTTGCCCAAAGCAAACTCTACAAGATCCTTGATACAAGTCAAGGGTAGGTACATGGGAGCCAAAAAGTACACTATTTGCCAAGGTGTCTTCATATTCTCTTAGACTTTCTCACAAGATCCTGAGTTCAAGGCTTGGGGCTTCTCTGCAGCTGCTAGCAGTAGGAAGAGATACATGTGACTTGGCCACAGATGGGCACACACAGTGTCCTCTTTGGAAACATGCCATGCTGCAGGGACTAAATTGTGGTTCTTACTTACTATTTTGCTTTCATAGAAGTTTCTGCAGTCCACTAAAATAGTATCACTTTGCTCTTGATTTGCCTGAGACAAAAACTTTTCTACTTCTTTATGAAATTCACCAGGGGATAAATGGATTCCTAAAACCAAACCAAAAAAATTAGTTAAAACAAAATACATAAATAAAACCCAATCACATTTGGACCAGGCCAATAACTTACATGTTGCTTTGTTTCTTTCCACCTCAATTTTTTATAATTATAACTATGTCTCAAAATAACACTATCTGATGATCATGGTGAAATAATTTAGTAATTCCAGTTGTCCTCACCCTCCTTCCTCTTAAGATGAGCACTGTGTAGACCTGGAAGTGTACAAATAGTCAAAGAAGTTTGCATCCTTACACCTGATCTCACCCAATGATAAAAGCCATATACGTGGGATCTAAATTGCCATGTGGGTTTGCTAGTCCATTTTATAGCCAGTGTTCTATTGTCACTATACATGGAGGAGCCTGGACAGGTATATGCTTGACTATAAGCTTTATAAACTGTTCTATACCAAGGTCAAGCCCAAGTTCAAGGCTAAGAACTTTGGCACCCGCAGATGTGAGCATGAAGTTGTGGAATAAAGTTGGAATATGTTTTTTTTTGTTTTGTTTTGTTTTGTTTTTTTTAGCTGAGCCATCCTGCCATCTGTTGGCAGCTCAGAGGCAGCTCAGCTTGGGCATCGAACCAGCGACCTTGTTGCTCAGAGCTCGCACTCTTGAGCAAGCTCTTAACCAACTGAGCCACTCGGCCGGCCTGGAATATGTGTTTTAAAAATACAACAGGGTAAGAATAATGTGTCTTAAGTTTGTGTGCATGAGTAAAAGAGAAAAGGGTAGGAGGGGGTGATAGCAGGAATGATATATGAGAAAGAAGAGTGAGAGAGAAAAGGATGAAAAGAAGATGGAGGAGAGAAAGGAGATGAAGGTAAGTAAAATATAAGGAGATTAAAAACGAGAGAACCTGTCTGGTAGGGCCCTTTGCCCTCTCGACTCTCCAGAGTAGAAATGTTGCTGTATCTTTAGGGGTTCACACATCTCAGTAAACTGTAAGGAACTTTGGTGAATTTGGCAATGTAGAGTAAACACACCTCATGGGCGGGTGACTTCAGTCACCACCCGAGGCAGAGCTTGACAGCACCAAAAGAGCCTCTTTCCGCTCAGGAATGAATCCCAATAACCACCTGGACCTGCTGGGTACCCAGGTGGGGCTAGAGCCCCAGAGCACAGCCAACAAATGTGGATGCTGACCTGCCCAACCTAGGATTGTAGGGAGAATGTAAGAAGGCCAGGTTTTATATAAGTAATTATCACGTAATTACGTAGTCACCAAAACAGTGGGGGGAAAAGGGAGATTCAAAACTGTGGTGAGCAGCATGAAAATCTGCCATGAATTCTACTTATAGGGAGCCACCGGGAACCAAACCCATTCCCATCGCTGTTATTGCTGCTGCTCTCCTGGCTTTGCGAAGGCCTGACTGGACAGTAACTCATATGGACATGTTTAAAAGAGGTGCCTTCATGGGCCGGCTGAGTGGCGCGTTGGTTAAGAGCTGGCTTGAGACGCCAGAGGGCCCCGGTTCGGATCCCACATATGAGGGCCAGTGACACTGCCCTCTACAGCTAAGATGCTGAACAACAGCTCAACCTAGAGCTGGGCTGCTGTGAGTCGCCAGCGACAAAGGCTGCAGCCCCTGCTGCAGTGGGTTGCCATGGGCTACCATGTGTGGCCAGCAGCCGCCGTGAGCAGCCATCCAGAAGCCGGCAACTGATCTGCCTCGCCCAGGAAGAGTGCAATGATGGTGCCAACTTGGGTCAGTGAAGCAACGTCCTCCACAACTAAACTGAAGAACAAAACCACAGCAACTTGTCTGTTCCCCTTCCCCCAATTCCCCAGCGCTGTTCCCATCCCCCAACTCCAATAAAAATCTTTAAAAAAAAACAAGAAAAAAGAGGTGCCTTCAAACAACTTGGCTCAAATGAAAAAAGCACAGTACTCCCTGGAGTGCACTCTCCCTACCTTCCTGAGCAATGTCCTGTAGTGGCCAAGGAAGGGGTGTTTGTCTTCATCCTGCCTCCTGCTAAGGTAGGGACACTAAGCAGACACCTTCCCTTTTGGTCCTTCTCTCCTCGTATGTTGAGTCTCTTTTCCCAGATGCTTCTATCTTACTCCCATTTCTCCTGGCTTAACTCTTATATGCTTCTTTTCAATATTTACATATTAAAAAAATGAACAGAATCAGCAGACCTTTTGCTTCCTGATGAAAGGAGACAATACTACCTGTGAAGTAGTCTTGGAGAAAAAAAAGCAGGAAACCAAACCTGAATCTCCTCAAGTCTCAAGATCTGAGCTAATATGGTAGCCACAGGTGACTAGCCACATACACTTGAAATGTGGCTTGAGATGTGCTATAATAAAGGTGACACAGATACAGGATAGCAAGGACTTAGTATGCAAAAAAAGTAAAATAATTTTTTACATTAGATACATGTTGAAATAATATTTTAACTATACTGTGTATTGAAATTAATTTCAATTGTTTCCTTTTCCTTTTTATGGTGTGTCTATTAGAAAATACAAAATTCTATATGTGGCTCACATTATATTTCTATTAGCACTACTCTAAATCTAACTACTAATTTATAGAAAATACAGAGGACAGAGGAACATCCCATGGAGATGCAATCAGCATTATCCTGATTGAGGGAAACTCTATAGGCAAAGTGATCTAGTTCCTTCAAAAGATAAACTTTAAGGGGAAAAAAAAAGATGGCAGCAAATCTATAGGTTCACTCACTGTGATCAAACACAGTGAGTGGACCTTACCTGAATCCTATTAGAAACAAATAAAAAGTTATGAGATAACTGGGAATTTTAAGCACTGACTAGATGTTTGATAATATTAAGGAATTACTGTTAAAAATGTTTTAGGTGTGATAAATGATCTACAGGTTTTTTTCATCTTTACCTTTTAGAGATATTTACTAAATTATTTACGAATGAAATGACATGGCATTGGGATTCCCTTCCAAATAATGCAGGATGGGGAAAGGGGACAGGTATAGATGAAAGTTGGCGGTGACTCTGTAATTGCTGAAGTTGCATGATAGGTACATGGGCGTTCACTGTACTATTTTCTCTACTGTTTTAAATGTTTGAATATTTTCATAGTAAAAAGTTAATCAGAAACAAAAACAAAAGCCCTGCCAAACAAATGTCTTTCAACCATCTATGGTAACCATGAGAAAAAAGGAGAAAAGAACATTCTAGAGCACTTGCAAACAAACTGCTTTGGTGTTGAAAGCCACTTGCTTCCTGTAGCAAAAAGCTTGTGTGTTTTATTCAGTTAACAAACTATTTACAAATAATAATTACACTCTTCCCATACTGCTATCTTTGGAAAGAGAAAACAACTTCTTGCCAAATCATTATCAAGAATAACTAAGATAGGTCATTCTTAGGGGCAAGTCAATGACCACAGCACCAAAGCAAAGGCCAATTTTTGAATGTCACGAGTGTTAGCCACCCCACAGCTATTTTAAAGAGAGGATTCATTACAAGTCTTGCTGGCCAGTGTCTAACGTCCACATTTACTCTACATTGTTTTATCCATTTGAAGAAAAGCAAATTTTTTCTTCTAAAAGGAAGCATACCAGGCTTCTTGTAGGAGATCTCATTGGGACTGATCCCCATAGGCACAATTTCTTCAAATACACCAACACGCAATTCTGGAAAACAGCAAGCTCCTCCTTTGCTGGTCTAGCCAAAGAGAAACAAAACAGAATACAGTCTTTCTCTCTATCTCCAAGTATAAGACATTTGTGAGCAACACTATTCCCCCGTGTAGTGTTAAGTGCTGATGTGATCATTCACTAAAAAGGGAGTGATGCCCTGAAAGGGCCAGGAGGTCTCTCTAGTGAGCAAACACATCTAAGTTTTAGAGTCCAGACTGGGTAAGCTGTCACATCCTTATTCTTTAGGAAGGAAGGGTGAGGACCAGAGATGGCACTAAATTGCCCAAGATCACATGGAGACTTAGAGGAAGAACTGGAACAAGCATGCTCCTTCTACCGCACTGCCTTTTAACCTAATGGGGAAAAGGTATTTATTTGGCACCGCGTATTTCTCTGCAGTGACCGCCTCTTCATAACCTACAACAGGAAGAGGCGTCGAGGCAGAAGCAAATGACTCTAGATCCATTTTATTTTCAATTTCTCTTACCTTAAAATCGTCCTTACACAGATAATCCTTAAACAATGGGCAGGAAAGCATGACTTCCACATAGAGTCTCGTTGCCAGTTTGCTCCCACCAACTGTCCCATTGATTCCTTCTGTAGCAATTCGAACCTGAGACACAAGATAGTGAGAGAAAGGGAATGCAGGCTGCTCTTAGCTTCTTTAAATCTTCCCAGAGCAGAACTGGCTCATGTGTGTCAATAAGTTTAACAGAAAAGCAGACACTGCTGTGACACCAAAGTGCTACCACACAAAGATATCTGTAGTTTTCCAAAATGGCACTGCCTACAGATGAGGCACACAGTTAATATGTGCTGAACAAAAGAAAATCAATTAAACTCCTACAAGCCCCATTTGCAATGGAGCTCCACTTGTCCAATGGCCAAAGAACTGGGCTCTGAGCTTAATCCAGGTCAGCAGATCTAGAATCAAGATTCAGCTTTGCCACTTCCTTGCCAAGTGGCCCTGAGAAAATTAATTTACTTCTCTGAAACTCAATTTCTTCATCTTGATAAAACAGGGACAAAAGAGAACCAACAACAAAAAACACTGCAGGGGAGATGGTGCCCAAGTCCTAAAGCACAGAGCACATGTAAGGGCTGGGAATGGGACTGAGGTGAGTAAATCTCTGCATGGTGTTTAGGGAAAGACCACCATTGCAAACCCACCCACTGGAATACAAGTTCCGGGAACTTGTATTTTGTGTTTTGTTCACTGTTGCATAGCCAGTGCCAAGAACAGTACCCGCCACATAGTAGGCATTCAAAATGTATCTGTTGAACAAATGAACATGTATCCACATCTGAGGCTTTTCAAACCCTGTATTCTCTTTGAAATACTTCACTTGTTAGAGGATGTTAGAGCCTAGGTTAAGGGCGCTGCCTTACAAAGCAGTGCTCTGGAGGCCCTGCAAGTTAGTTGTTTTGGTTCTACAGAATCCTTTATATGAGTTTAAAGATGGATCATCTTTAGAGGGAGCTGAGCTCTCTAGAGAAAAGTGCTAAGAGAAAGTTTAACAGTGTGTCACAGTATCATGGTCTTCTCTGGAAAGAGAGGTAATTTAATTCAAGGTCCTATATTGTTGCTACTACCTATTTAATAACAGTGGTACCTCCGGATGTATAGAATTTGAAAAATTTTAAAGGCCCCTTTCATTCAGGGCCCAGAGAAGATACTTCATTTGTTGCCTCACTTGATTCAATATTTTAGGGCATGGAAATAAATGGGATTCATTTCACAAGCCAATGACAACTCAATGGTAGTAGCTATTGGAGTTCCATGATGAGCACTCTGGATTCAAACCCAGCTCTTATTGGCTCCAAATCTTTTAATTTTTTCCTTTCCAAAGCTTCCACTGCATTCCTTCAAATATCCTGAGGCAATAAGGAACGTATAGTAATAGGGATTAAGAGCTTTTTTCCATAATTCCAGAATTTTCAAGTTCTCCTCTTTGTCTACCTGAATGCTAATCTTCTGCCAATTCTCCTATCAGCAAAAACCTCTCAGTAAACTGAGCATGGATCCCTGAAGCCTAAGATTTTAGACCAAAGATCCAGGCAGGTGCTGCCACATGGTGGTCAGAAACCCTCACTGCTAGTTCACCTTGTGGGTGGGCCAAAAATAAAAATCTGCCCCTAAATCAAGGAAAGACATTGGTATCTTTTTTGTACATTCAGGTTTACTATGAGAATATCCATCTTTCAAGGTGTTCTCTAAATAGAGATTATGATAAATGTATTCATCCCACAAATGTTTACTAGTTGTTTTACTATGTGCCAGAAATTGTGCTAGGAATTAAGGATATAGTAGTTGGAAAAAATACAGCTCTTGCCCTCTTGGAGCTTAGAGACTGAGGTCACACACATTAAGGTAAAAGCTACAAATTGACAAATGCTATAAAAATTACAAGATGCTATGAGAGTATATTTGGAAAAATGAATATAGATTGAAGATCAGGAAACCTCTTTGAGGAAGTGTCGTTAGAATTGAGAACTGAAGGTAGAGTACAACTTAGGAGAAAACAAGTGGGTGTGGGAGAGTTCCTTGAAGAAGACTTTTCTTATAAAAAGGCCCAAAGACACAAAAAACTTTGTGGGCTCCAAGAAACTGAAAGCCCCAGTCACTGGAGTGTAACAAGTAAAGAACGGTATCAGATAAGCGGAAAAGGTACAAAGGGGCCAAGTCATGTGGGAACCTACAGGCATGTTCAGGATCTGGGTTTTACTCTAAATTCACTGGATAGCCACTGAAAGGTTCTGAGGAGGGAGTGATATGATTTTATTTAACTTTTAATATCATTCTGGCTGCTGTGTGGAGAATGGATTAAATGGCAGGCAAGGATGGAAGAATGGAGAGTAGTTTGTAAACTACTGAAATGGACTGGGTCTGAGAGCGTGGGGGCTTGGTCTAAGGTGGTGGAAGTGGAGAGAAATTAATAGAGTCAAGGGATATTTTAGGTAGAAATGGCAGGACTTGATAATGAACTGAACGAAGTAAATGAAGCTTTCGTTCACTACCTGTTGGAAAACATGGATGTGGAAAGCTATCACTGACGATCAAATGATTGATTGCCTCAGAGAATTAAAGCCTGGGACGTGTGGGAAAGGTGAGGGGCTGATGCCAGAGGGGATCTCAGACGGAACCTAGTTCACTTTCTTTTGATTTAAATTTTAAAAATAGAAACTATACACACACATGTGTATATATGTAATCAGGGATATTAAAAAAATAATAAAAACAAGAAAATAAAAACCATCCATAAGACTCTTGTAGAGAAAATCACTGACTAACATTTTGGTATCTGCTACCTTCCATCTTTACACACACACACGTGTGGTTTTGTTACAAACATACTTCATTCCTTTATTCAACATTCTCCAAATATTTACTGTCTGTCATGTGTAAGCCCTATTCTAACACCAACAATACATCAATTAAGACAAAGTTCTTGTCCTCATGAAGCTTATGTTCTGCATTATATATAGAAGCTTATACTCTAGAAGCTTACGTTCTAGATTACAGAAACTTATATGACCTATATTATAGGTCATAGTTTATATTCCATATTATATTCTATATATTTCTATATAAGCTTATATTCTATATTATAACATAGAAGCTTATATTCAGATAGTAGTAAATTCTTTAAAATTCTCTGAGCAGAAGGGGGTAGAAAGTGATGAGGTATACAGAGGACTACTTTAGGTTAGTGTTCTGAGAAGATAACATTTGAGCAGACATCTGAAGTAAGGAATGAGCCATGTGAAGATCTAGGGAAACAGCATTCTAGAGCAAAAGGAAACAGCAAGTGTCAATAGCACAAAATGAAAAACCCTGAGAAGTTCTAGGAAAATTAAGAAGCAACTCGGAATCATACCTACGTGTATAGTTCCGTAAACCGTTTTCTTCAGTTACTATATCAAGAACATTTCCCTATGCCAGGGGTCAGCAAATATGTCTGCTTTTGCATACAGGTTTGTTGGTACATAGGCAAACCCATTCTTTTACATAATGTCTACAGTTGTTTTCATGTTACAACAGCAGGTTCAGTACCGTATTTGCCGGCGTATAAGACGACTGGGCGTATAAGACGACCCCCTAACATTTCCACTCAAAATACAGAGTTTGTTATATACTCGCC
>NW_017731483.1:2207958-2281682 GCF_001890085.2 Hipposideros armiger | reverse complement strand
TATGGCACGGGGCAAGCACTATGGGCAGTCTATCTGAAGTGTACCTGGCGTATAAGACGACCCCCCACTTGGAGGCATATTTTTCAGGGCCAAAAAATCATCTTATACGCCGGCAAATACGGTAGTTTTTTATGCAAAGCCTAAAATATTTACTAATTAGCTCGTTAAGAAAAAGTTTGCTGACCCAGGGCCTATGCCATTAAATGTTCCTCTAAAACATCATGTTAATAGTTATTTAGAATTCTACTTAAATGCCTAGCAGGATTTTGCTAATTGCTAAGAACCCAACAGTGAATGTTTCTGTAACAAGCACAGCCTCTGCGGTCCAAGCTGGAGGTCAGACAAGTCCAGTGAAGGACGGGGTGTTGGAGGTGTTACCTTGCCTGTGAGGTGCAGGTGCTGACACAGAGCTGTCTGCCAGGCACAGACCCAGTGGGGGTCCTCCAGGTCCCGGTAGCAGTAATAAAGTAGCACTTCTCCTTTGTCACTGTCCTGGCCACTGTAAAACCACAGAGAAGAAACAGCTGAATCACTGGCATAAGGAGGCCACAATTCATAAAGGATACCTAAGCAGAGTCAGAGGGAAGGCCAAGATGGAGCAACTCTGCCTGCCTTTGCACCCACTACTGTTCTCCTAAAATGAGAAGGAACTCCTGTCTGCCTTCGCTCCAAAGAAGACAACATCTGCACCTTGTAGCTGAGTAAACTGAGGCCAATTCCTCCCAGGTGAGACAGCTACCAAGTGACAGTCAGGACTTGAACACCAGTCTTCTACCACTAGAACCTATACTCTTTCTACTGCACTGTGCTGTCTTTTCTTAACTAGTTGTGGCGCCTGGGTGGGTCTCTTAACATCTCTGAGCCTTGATTTCCTCATCTGTAAAACTGGAGACCTGAAATAAGCTGCATTTCCCAAAGTGTGCTCTGAAGCTGTTCTATGAAATCACATGTTTGAGAAATCCCGCAAACAGTATTTCCCTCTTTGAGTCACGGTGAAAGCCTGAAGGCTCTGAGAAGTCCTGCAAAAAATTTTAACCCAATGCCTCCCAAATCTGTCTTTAGTACATCTTTTCAACACTTGATAGCATCTTCCACAACTAATGTTGCACATACATATTTTAGACAAGGCTATAGTAGATAATAATTAAGGTCCCATCTAGTTCTGGAATCTATAACTCTCATCAATACCCTCTCATCATATTTCAGGGCCTACCCTCCTCCAAAACCTTCTTCTCTATTTTAAAGCCTCTTTTCCTTTCTCTAAACGCCTGTAACAAATTATTATCTGAACCTTACAATTTAACTGATAATTATATAGCCTGTCTCACATCATCTGCTCATTGTTTCATGTTTTTTTTTATTTATTTCTCTAACTAAAAGAAAATTCCCTGAAGTGCAGGGGCATACAGAAATGACAAGGCCACATTTGTATAGCACTTTATAGTTCGCAAGTGCTCTTACCATCATTTTATATAATTCATACAGCAATACTGTGAGATAGGCAGGGCAGGCGTTATCATTCCAATTTTAGAAGTCAGGGAATGAAGGTACAAAAAATTTTAGTAACTAGCTCAAGTCTGACTCCAAGTTCAATTCTCTTTCTTCTCTTCTATCTGATAGACAAAGGGAACTTGGCACTAAATACTGGTGATAAAAGTGAATCAAACTTGGACATTTTCTATTTACCAAATAGTTCAGGAATTGCTTAAAATCAGAAATCTGTCCTGTAGAATTCTGTAATATTTTTTTACGCTTTGGCAAGTTTTTCAAAAGCAAAATCTAAATTTCCAATTCTTTGCCTCAGTTCTAAAAGTTAACATCCTTTCTAAAACATATTCAGCTCAGAAAACCACATTTGGTAACAAAACCCCTTTTTTAAGCTCTGACATCATTCAGGGTAGAGGAATCATTAATATTTCTGGGTATTTCCACTTCTCTTTGAAAATAATACAATTTTCTATTCTTTACCATTTCCTATAAGATGTATGACGGCTTCTGAGAAACCTAGCAACACTGCCAGCTGTGTGGGTACATGGTACTACACAGACTATGATCTTCTATTATATGTAGTACATGTTTATCAGCCTAGCTTAGGCTGGTAGAGAAATTCTGTGCCTTTAGGATCTTGACATTTTAGTGGATGGGTAGTGATGGCTCACAGTGGCTGGAAAAACATTTTTAAAATTAAACCAAAAGTACAGAATGAAATTCTTACCTTATCAGCTCATCAGGGCTAAAGCAGCTTATATCAGGGAGCCAAGCAGACATGTCATGGTTTCGAGTGAGGTACTCTATTAGGGGATTCCTTTTGTTTGCAGACTTAAGACTCTTTGAGGAGCTCAATGTCACTGTCAGTTGCTTTAAAATAGAAGCAGTCTGGTGGCAAATCTCATCAGCATGTTGTGTTGCCACATGTCTATGGATGCTGGTCTGGGCTGTGAAGAGCTGCTGACAGCATTTCCACCATTTTTCTTTACATTCAAAAGAAGATGCTGGAACTTCTTTGGTTTTGACAAAAAGGGCAAATGCCTGCAATTACATGCAAATGTCACTGTTAAATAACCTTGGGTTTAAGGCTAATGGAAGTCTCAGTAAAATCCCTTTTATTATCTTTCCACAGGGGTCTTCAGTTTTACGTTCTACTATTCTGTAGAAGAACTTCCTATGAGAGTAACACTTTTTATAATAAGCTTTATACCAGCGGGACCAGATCACAAGTCTCAGATAGCAGTTGCCCTACTACCTGTCTATTCTCCTTATGACTAGGTCTCCTGGGTTTCTGGGATTCCTCCCGTCACCCTAGGTGGGGAAAGGAACTCAGCCCATCTGTCTAGGATCTGTCCTCAAGTGCTCCTCCGTAAATGTTCCTGAGCCACACCCTGCCTATGATTCTCCTTTGCCTGGCACTGAATTAAGATAACTAGTAATGGTCCTAACTAGGCCTTACCTTGAGCATGGCAGCAGCTTAGTGTCTCGCTAGCCCTCCATTCCCTGGAGGGCAACCTTGATAAGCTACTTCTTGATCTATCTGCATTAACTACACATGCATGATCCCAAAACACCAACAGCAATTTTACCTTTTTCTTTGCGAATGAGTATTTCTTCTTTATATTGACATCTAGCTCTGCTTTGAGACTGCTACTGGGATTGACGAGACTTGTGTCTTTCAAATCCAGGTCTGAAAATCTTAAAACACAGGTCTCCAGGTCCTCTCCTTGGTCTGGTGAAGTGGAAGAAGGCATCTGGTCTGGTTGCAACAGTGGAGCAGATTCTTTTCAGTTAACTATCTCCTAGGAAGTGAGCAAGGGAGAAACAACAATGTCCAAGTCTTTTGATTACTACTTGAAGTAAACTCAAAGCTAATCAATGATGCAAATGAGCACGGGCCCAGTTGCCCAGTCACTCATCATTCAATAAATATTTATTTAGCAGGCACTGTTCTAGACACTGGGGATATAGCAGTGAATGAAACAGAAAAAGTCTCTGCTTTCTTAGAGTTTACATTCCAGTGGGGAGAGATAGGAAGTAAACGAATAAATTGATTAAAAAATAAGTCAGATGGTAAAAATGGCTATGAAGACGAAAAAGTAGGGTAAGGAACCAGTGATGGAGGGGATCTTTAAAACACAGAGGGTAGTCTGAGGCAGTGGCATTTGAGCAGAAACCTGAATTAGGGGGCAAGCCATGCAAACATTTAGGGTAAATGATACCAAAAAAGCACGGGTACAATGAATGGAAATCAACCAAGCTGTGTGCTAGCAACTTCAGGTATAAACACTTTGTTCTTTTTTGTCTCCTAAATTTTGAGCTGGACAAATTGCCTTTCTTAGAAGAAATAACTACCAAAACAGCCCCATTTTAATGAGCCAGAAGAAATGTCTAAATTGCCTCTGAGGCCAATTCTTGTCAAAATGGACACAGTACAACCAACACACTGCATTCTTTCTTTTATAAAGCAAATGTTAACAGGTGACAAAGAGGCAACATGAAACGCCTGGAAAAGCATGGGCTTTGGATTGTGGTGCAGCTGGGTGCAAATATGTGAGCCTGGGCAAGATATTAAGCTTCTGAGTTCTAATTCCCAAATTTCTAAAATGCGGATGACAGTATCTACTTTGCAGGACTGTAGTGAGGATTGGAAAGGAATATGTAAAATGTCTGGCACATCCTTAATTCTCCTACCACTCTTGTCTTATCTCAGACAACACTCTCTCTAGGGTCCTGCTCTGGCCACAGTGCACTTTGCCTAGTTCCAAACAAGCCGTGCCCTTTCCTGCCTCAGCAGCTCCACATATACCATTCCTATCACCCCAAATGACCTCCCCTCACTCTAAATCCTTTTCAGTTCTTGTTTAAACATATATATTCCTAACTATTCTGTGTGGGGACTTTTGTATGTGCCTGGCACATAGGAAACAGTGCTGTGGATGCGGGGCTTAATGAAACAGTTAAGATCCCTGCTCTCACAACTTACATTCTAGTAAGAGGAGACACTGAAGAAGTAAACAAATTAAAAAACATGAAAATGTCAGATAAGATATTTGATAAGATATCAGTGATAAGTGATAAGAGCTGCTGCTTCTCAATTGCCTTTGCTGGGGATCTTCTTTATCATCCCAAACTTTAAATGTTGAGTCGCAAGGGGGGATAATACATGTGAAACTAGATTGGCTATTAGTTGATAATTGTTGATGCTGGTTGATAAAAGTACACGGAGGTTCATTATACAGTTTTCTCAACTTCTATAAATATTTGAAACTTCCATTAAAAAAAGGGAAGCAATCATAAATAAAGGAAAAATTATGTTTATAATACTATATACTAACTGACTCCAAATTTATATCTCCAGGCGGGGCCTCTCCCTTGAACTCCAAATTCATACCTCCAACTGCCTACTGGATAGCTTCAGCTGGAAAGCTAACAGGCTGTTCAAATGCAACCGTTCAAAACCAAACTCTTGCTCTTCCTGTCTTCCTTACCTCCATAAATGACAATTCTATTCTTCCTGTTACTCAAAAATCTTTGGGCTTCTTCTTGACTCCTTATTCTTTCAAGACCATCTTCCAGTCCCTCAGAAAATACTATCAATTTTGCCTTTTGAAATACAACCAAATCAGACCACTTCACACCACCTTCACTACAAACCCCATTCAAGCCACCATCACTGCTTGACTGAATTACTAAAATAGATTAACTGCCCTCCTCCTGTAGGAGACAGAGAAGTAACTTAAAAAGTAAGATTAGTGTCCAAAGGCTTCTCAATTTATCCAGATAAAGTCCAAAGTACTTACAAAGCCCCCCTCCCACCACCGCTCTAATCTCAATTTCTACTACTCTCCCTTTGCTCACTACCTCTGATTGCACTGTTATCTTTGCCCATTCCTAAATGGGTCATCAGCACCAAGAAAGCAGGGATTTTCCTTTGTTCACCTCTGCAACCTCAGCATCTAGAACACTGCCTGGCACACAGGAGGTGTTAAATGTTAATATATTTGTTGAATGAAATAAAACATTGGGTAGCCAGGGAAGGTTTCATTAAGGACCTGATGTTTGAACTGAAACCTAAAAAACAAACCATCTATGTAGATTTAGAAGCAGAGATCTTCAGGCCAAAGAAATAAAGCGTATCAATTCCTAAAGAGGGAATAAGCTTGACTTCTTGGAGGTACAGGAAGAAAGTTGGAGTGGTTGGAGCATAGTGATGAGAGAGTACAACCCTGGAGGTCAGGGTATGGAGTTTGCAATGGCAAATCATCGGAGAGCTGTAAACAAAGGAGTAACGTGGTCTGATTCTGGATTTGTTCTGAAAGTAGAGCCAGCAGGGTTTACGAATAGTTTGTTATGTAGGAAGTAAAGGAAAAGAAGGAGCCAAGAATGATTTCTACCGACATTTTTGGATTAAGCAATCGAATGGACGGTTCCATTTACCGAAATGGAGCACTGGGCCTGGCCCAATTTCTCCGTCCAGCTTTCCCGAGGAGGCAAAGGCCCGGCAGTGGGAGTAAGATGAGCACGTACCCGCCAGTCCCGATCCCTTCTTAGATCTTTCTTCCTTGAACCTTCTCCGCCTAGCAAGTAACACTATTCACCACCCTCGAACCGCCACCCCTGCCTTGCGTTTACGTAGGAAGGAACGCTCGATACGTCACCTCGCTCCGGAAGTCTTCGAGGACGTTAGCGAAAGGGCCGCCGGGAAAACTATTACGAGACCCCGAGGGCGGGTCTGAAGCTGAGGCGGGGACTAAAGCGTCCCTTCTAGATCACCCGCCTCCAGTTGTGGGTCGCCTCCCCGGGCTTTGGCTGACTGAAGAGGCGGCGCTATCTGCGTGTCCCCGGAAGGACTTACATTGAAAGGCGGGAGTGAGAAGCAACTGAGAGGCGGAGGAAGCCCGAGGGGGCGGTGGCGTGCGGACCAGATATCCGCGGCCTGAGTATCTTCTAGACTCCACCGAACCTGCCGAGCCCACCCTACCGCCTCTCCTTACTCTTCCGGGAACCGTCGCGAGCAAGTGCGCCTGCGTGCCGCCCACTCCGCGCGCCTCGCCGCTGTCCTCCGGCGGGCCGGCGTTCCGACGGTTCCGGCCGCGCTTCCCGCCCGGCGTCTGGGCTCGGCAGCGCACCGGCGTGCGGCATGTCTCGGCGACGGCACAGAGACGAGAACGACGGTGAGTGTCCTGGGCCTGGCCGACGAGGCCGCGCCCAGGTGGGTGCCGGCGTTTGGCTTCCTTCGTTTCGAATCTCGTGGGAAGCCCTTCCCACCCGGGCGCGTTCGGGAGCCACGGAGGGAAGGGGGGTGGCACAGCGGGAGTGTGGCCGGGCGACCTCTGGAAAGCCCCTGCTTACCCCCCTCGCCCCAGCTTCTTTAGTCGTTGTCCGATTAGAGGCCTGGGGGCCCCCCAGGTCTCTAATGACTTGTCAGGACTTGGTCCTTAGCTCCGCCGAGCAGAGAAGTACTTACGTGTGTCTGTGCGGCCGCCTCTTGGGAACAGTGACAGGGACTCCCTAGCCCCAGTGTCTCATTTTGACCCTCAAACTGCACCTGTAAAGGGCTCTCACAGACAACTGAAGGAAGGGGAACAAAGCCGTGACTGAGAGAGATCTGAAGAATCGCTTTGTGAGCTCTGCTCCCCTACCGGTCATCGTTGATTTGCCTTCTTTCAGGCTTCAGGGAAAGAGACCTGTCTCTTATCCACACCAAAGAGGTCACTGATAAACAAATGCAGGTTGTTATGTTAGATTTTGAACTGGCTGTAATTGTATTTCCCTCGTGTAAGAGAGTGCAGGAAAAGTAACTAGAGCGTTCTCAGAGATTTCCATCAGGAGTTGCCGAGTCCATTTGGATGGTTGTGCGCATGGGGATCATGGTGGTGTCGTAAAAACCAAGAATAATTTTGCTAGTTAAAAATAGAAAAAAGATGTTTACATTGCAAAAGTCAGTCAAGAACACAGATCCACAATAAAAGAAAGTAAGAGTAACTCTATTATTAATATTTTAGGATATAGGTCTTTGAAAATAATGTATTGTTTAAGAGGCCAGACTTTGCAATCAGAGGGTTTAAGTTCAAAGCTAGACCTTACCATTTACTTCGTGATGTTGCTCAGATAATATCACCTCTTTAAGCCTTAGTCTGTAACGTAGACGTAATATAGAAGATGATGCATACCTCGCAACGGTTTTGTGATGGTTAAGTGAAGTTATGCTTGTAATGAATGGCTCATGATGATGTTTATTTAATCATCTGTTAATGCTTAAGAGGTGATAAACATTGGCAGATGTCAATGATGTAAGAAAAATACAGAACAATTTTTAATTGAATTTTCACCACTAATGTTTTTCTCTCCTTGAATGCTGGGGGCAGTTAGGGGTAGGTAAAACTAAATCACGCATATTTCGTTTTAACAATGAAACATCAGATTTCTGTTAGGGCATGGCTTGAAAAGATATTCTAGTCCAGTGTTCTCATCTGACACCTAAAGGCCTGGAGTTTTAGTGTAGTTGACAGGGAGTCAGCTAGCAGTTGAGTGCAAGTCCAGGGTTCTCTTCACTACACAGGTATTATTATGCTTCATGCCTTTTTTTTTTTTAACACAGGAAGTTTTTTATATAATGTACATTTGGGGCACAGAAAATACAGTTTTCATATGCTTTGAATTTGATTAATCAGAAGCTAATATGCTTGAAGTCATCACTTGGTATTTAGAGAACTTGAGCCTTTTAAAGTTTTTCCATTTTCTTTTCTCACACTTGCTTTTCTCCAGTCCTCCTCCTTTTCCTTTCTAGAGTATCCCTAAAGGGAGAGAAAATATTTCCAGAGGGCTACCTGGAAAACTGGATTTGAATCTGTAGAAATGCGGTTTTTGCTGTGGTTATTGGGATGCTCCCATAACTTTCTTGGGAGTTAGCTTCTTTTAGTACCAGCTGGCAGCTAAATCATTGTCCATTTGGGTCTTGCTGCAGGTACCTCAGAATAAATAAGTAAAAACCAAAAAAGTAAAATAAGGAGTTAATTAATCGAAGTTTACTATGGTGAATAATTTAGTAATGGAGGGGCAGTTAAAGTTCCTCTTGGACACTACACCAAATCTGGAATTTTGTAAATTGCAACAATTTGGATAATGATTAGCTAGGGTTTACCCTAAACAGTGGTCTCAATCAAATATTTTATTTACTTTCCTTTTAAAAGGCAAAATACTTATACGATCTGAAGAGAAACCAGAGAGAGAGAGAGAGAGTGTGTGTGTGTGTGTGTGTGTGTGTGTACTTTTAGTTAGGCATCTATTAATTTTTTAATTAGAAATATTAGAAGCTTAAATATTGAAGACTTAAATAGGCTGAATTATTATAATCATAGTTTAATAGATATGTCAGAGCATTTCTGGATTATTGTCAGCTCTTAATCAGTCACTGACTGCCATGACTTTCCATATGCTTGACTAGATATAATCACTCAACAAATACTCAATAGTGCCAAGCACTGTCCTAACTACTGGCAGTACAGCAATGGACAACATAAAGATGGAGCCTCCCTTTTACAGACAGGAAACAATCACGTACAATATAGTATATCATATGGTGATAAGTGTCACGGAGAAAAATAAAACTGGGTAAAGAGGGATAGAGACTGCTCGGCGGGGGAATTGCTGTTTCGTATAGGTTGCTTAGGGAAGGCCTCACTGAGAAAGTCATCCTCAGCAGGTAAGGGAGCAAACCAGATGGCTGGCTATCTGGGAGAAAGCGGTGGCCTAAGCATAGGGAATCATGAGAGCGAAGACCTTAAGGCTAGCAGCAAGGAGGCCAGTGTTGCTGGAGCAGAATGGGTGAGGGGCAGAGTTATAGGAGATAAGTTCAGAGAGGTAACAGAGGATCAGCTCATAGAGGGTAATTTAAAATTGTATCTTAATTAAAAATGTGTTGAGACTAGAATATTCAGGATCCAGGGAGACAGTTAGGAGACTATACCAATGAAGTTCGCCTAGAGGTCAGTTTATAGACAAGAAGAGGAAATGCTAAGTGGAAATTAATGTGTATGAATGCTGGTTGAGTGCTAAATCTAACTTATTTCTTAGAACCTCTTTTAATAATAGTGTTGAAGTTTTTCAGTTATTATAGGATATGCATAGGACAATACACTGTTTTGTTTTCTTAAGGAAGTATTTAGATTGTCCATCATCTTCACCAAAAATCCACGTTAACCCCATTTAAGCTACTTAGAATTAGATCCGTATCTTTTACACTGACTGGTTTTTTTGCTTAACTATAGAAAAATAAAATGAATAAAAGTGAAGGGATTTGTTACTCTGAGGAAGAGTATAGCTTGTTTCAGAAGTGAAGGTTACCTCTGCTTTATTTAAGTCTGCAGAAGCAAGGTACTTTACCAACAGGTTTTTGTTACCGTATTTGCCGGCGTATAAGACAATTTTTTGGCCCTGAAAAATATGCCTCCAAGTGGGGGGTCGTCTTATACGCCAGGTACACTTCAGATAGACTGCCCATAGTGCTTGCCCTGTGCCATAGTGGCCTCCCGATGCCCGCCCACTTCATTCCACATACCGTTCAGGCATCAGCAGCGCTGCTGGGTGTATGCTCGGCTGTTATGCGATTTTGCTGTTATGCGATTTTACCACACTCGCAAAATCGCACACAGCCGACCATACACCCAGTATGATAGCGCAAAATCGCGAATCGCGATACCATACTGGGTGTATGGTCGGCTGTGTGCGATTTTGCGAGTGTGGTAAACTCAGGTTACCGTATATTTCTTTACATATGCATTGAAGATTCGCGATTTTGCGCTATCATGGTGCCTGTTAGAATGTTGAAGAGCTCGCACTTGCGCACTAGTGAGGTCCCAGGGAGATGCTGATGCAAGGGTGGACCAGACTGCTATAGTGACAGGGCGGGCAAACAGGGAGCAGGGACCAATCAAATCAGGCTTTGTATACAGCCAACAGCCAACCACAATACTGCACCATTGTACAGTACAGCATAGAAAATGTCGACCAGTCAAACCCCTATCATCCCTATCATGGCACCAGCCAAAAGAAAGAAGTCTGATGCAAATTTTAAACTGAAAGTTATAAACTTTGCTAAGGAAAATAATAATTGTGCTGCTGCAAGACAATATGGAGTAACAGAAAAGATGGTTCGGGACTGGAAATCAAATGAGAAAGCATTAAAGAGTATGCCAAGGGGTAAGTGTGCATTAAGAAGAGGCACCCCACACTGGCCAGAACTCGAAAAACATGTAGCAGACATGGTGGCTCAACATCGCCAAAACGGTTATGTGGTGACACGAAATACAATACGCTTGTTTGCACTTCAGTGGGCCAAATAAAATCTGATATTGTTTTACCTTTTATTTGGTGTGTGGAAGGTGTGCGGAAGAGGGGGTAGTCTTATACGGCGAGTATATAACAAACTCTGTATTTTGAGTGGAAATGTTAGGGGGTCGTCTTATACGCCCAGTCGTCTTATACGCCGGCAAATATGGTACTTTCTCTTTTACTTGTTGATTTTTGTTTTTGACTTTGTGGGTCTAAAACTTCTTATAGCGTATCTAATTCTAAATAAGGATATAAGATGTAGTACAAAGTACCCATATAAAATTAGAATCACCTTAGGGAGGAAAAAATGATTTGATGTATTAAGATCCTTTTAGATGGGTTTAATAGAGACCTGCTTCTCTTTTCTATGCTAGCCAAGGGACCCTGAGTAGTGGCAATGTAACTAATTTACATTGCAAAACTTCTACATGGTTCCATGTTAATATAAAATCTGTTCTTGCTTTGGGAGCTACCATAAATACGTTTTCTTGAGGGTACGTGAAAACATTCAGCTAATTCCCCAAATTTTATTCTTAATTAAGGCGTTTTATTCTACTTCCCCATGCTCTCACCCAGGTTCTCTTCTGAGTTCAATATACTGTTACTGTCCATGAGTTCAGATTGTGTCTGTAGTTCCTTCCTCCCTTTATATTCTCTTGAATGTCAGGTGAGAGAGTGGCATCTCTTACTTCTTAATACTTTCTTCCTCCTTCCATTCCCCAACTAAAACTTGTTTTTTGAGACAGTCAAAATGGCAAGAAGAGAAAAAAGAGGTGTTGCAGCTTGTATTTTCTAGTTTTTCTTCAGAAACTTCTCTCCCTGCAGCATCATTTTCCCCTTTTCAAGCTTACAATAGGATCTGGGGGGGTTGCTCGAAAGACTGGGGTAGATTCCAAGCTGATACTGGAATGAACCAGCTGGATAGTCAATTTAGGGAAGTTGTGAGGTGGGATGTGGAATAAAGGATTGGCAAAGTAGATGGGCCAGAAAGAAGTGGGCAGTGGTTAAGTTTTAAAGCAACAAACTGCTCTTCAGCTGGGCTTTCAGTGTGTGCATTCTCCCATCCTTACTGGAATCTGGTTCTGAAGAACACTGTTAGTATCCTGCTTTCTAGAACAGAGTTTCTCAACATCAGCACTGTTGACACTTTGGGCTGGGTTATTCTTTGTGGTTGGGAGTTGTCTTGTGCAATGTAGTATATTTAGCAGAATCCTTGGTCTCTACCCACTGGATGCCAATAGCACTCCCTGAGTTGTGACGGTGAAAATTGTCACCAGAGATTGCTAGGTGGCCCTTAAAGAACAAAATCTCACCCAGTTGAGAATCAGTTGAGAAGGCTACTTTTTAATGTGGCTTGATAGCTTATACAAACATTGCATCAAATATGCATATTTTTTTTTAATGAATAAATCTTGAAAATAGAAGACCTTTGTGTGAAAGTTGGCTCTTCAGGTTGTGGAACCTTTATAGATCCCATGACTTAGGTCTCATGTATGCTTTAGAATCAAGGTCCCTGATCCCACTGTGCCACACGTGTCCACAACTTGACACAGGCAGTATCTCCAAGAATACATCTCAGCTGTCACACTGCGTGCATGTTGTATTTTTTATGGCATTACCCCTTCAAAACTATATTCAGTGGTTATTTAAGCCAGATCGTAATGACAACTAAGAGGTTGGGAAGTCAAAGCGGAGTGGTTTATTCTGTGGCCTTTCAGAATACTTTCATCTGGTCCTGCCTGCATAGATTGGTTTTATTCAGCATATGTTCAAGTGGTACACGAAGATCATTTCAGTCATTGGAGCAACTTTTAATATCCCAAGTTAGAATAGCCAAGTGCTGTATTTTATGATAATCACCACATATAGGGGGTGCCAAAATGTATACACATTTTAAGAAAGGAAACAACTATTAAAATTGCAACACTCAATATATACTGATAGCAAATGATGAATACAAGTCACATTTGTCTTCTGCAATTATAAAAAGTGCTCAAAGTGATTCTATCAGCATCCACTTCTGATTATGGCGAACTACTGCTTGAGCAACATCGACCAAAGTGTCCACTTGTATACTACATTTTTTTGGCATCCCCAGTATTTCAAGCCATGTTTCTTTGGCAAGGAAGTGATTATAAACTGTAAAAATGGTTTAGTTCCTTTGGCTGTGCAAGTCTGGAGAAGATTGAAGTTATGTATAACTTGCTCCTGAGTAACACTATATCCAACTGCTGATTTTCATTATTAATACAGGCCCTCAGCACAGTTACAGACTATTGCTTCCTTGTACACATGCCATCCTAATCTAACTTGGCTGAAGTCAAAAATTGAATTATATTGGAAGACTAGCCAACATCACGTGCAGCAACAGCATTATGTTCCATACTTAACACTATTATTTAAAAATTTTAAGCCTTATGTTATTATTCCATAACAGGAGGTAAGGTGGGTGTGTTACGGTTTTAAACAAAATGGTAAGAGATAATTAACAGCAAGAGTCTGAATAATAGACAGTCCAGTGCTTACTGTTGATTTTTAGCACAACTTCATTCAACTTGGATTCTTTAGCAATCAAAAGGACAGATAGATAATTGGTAATGATTTCAGAATAGTAGGTTTGGGTTTTTTTTAAAGAGTCTTTGAATGGTACGGTTTTTGAACATAATAGAATCAGTAAAAATAGGGAACCAAGAGCCAATTAAAGCAGGAGTCATAAAACACTTCCCCGCCCCACCAATTATTTGCTTTAGTGCTGAAGACATTTCTTTGAGTATATATCTGCTGATCGTAATTCCCATTGCTTGGAATTATCTGTACCCTAGTGCTGTGTGATCTAGAGAACCAAAATTACTATTTGAAGAGTTAAGAGCGCAATTACTTTTAAAGCTAGTGAGGGATCATGTTTTATGCTCCTTTACCCATCTTTTGAACTTTTCCTCTTCATACCTACTACAAAAGCTTTTTTCCCCTAATCTTTCCAAAGCATACACCTTGGTTTTACCCCCATATTTTTTCGGCTTACACAATAATTTTCATTATTACAATAATGAGTACCGCTGACACAGGTTTTAGGAATAAGCAACTGAGGAACAGTAAATAGCTGAAGTTTAAATGGGAGTAGCAATACATGATGTGACAGAGAGTGCTTTGCCTGCGAGTGGTTAGTGCTATTCCTGTCTGTCCAGAAATGGACAGGACTGCTGCATTGATAGAGCTCTGTGGGGCACTAATCACACAAACTTGAACATAAATAATGCTGGTCTCCTGGAGTTATTATAGTGGCCCTGGGAATAGAGACTGTTGGTTAATCCAGCCTAGTCTGAGAAGTGGAGTGTCAGTTAAGAGCTTCTGTGTGTAAAAACTAGGGCTTCTGGTAGAAAAGATTATAGCATTAAAAAAAGTTAAATAAAATTTGTGAAAGTGGATTTATCATGTAACGTCAATTTTTTACATCATTGAAACAGGCGGACAGCCTCACAAAAGGAGAAAGACCTCTGATGCAAATGAAACTGAAGATCATTTGGAATCTTTAATATGCAAAGTAGGAGAAAAGGTATGCACAAAAATAGGCACAGACTGTGATGGGTTTAGGATTATAGTTGACTGTGCTTTGATTAATTTCATCAGCTGAAAACTTGATCCCTTTTAGGCAAAGGTTGCATGGCCGAAGTAAATGCATATTAAAACCCTTAGGATGCATATAATTGAGAATTAAATGTTTTTAGTAGTTTTCATAGAATATGAGTCTTAAAAGAGATATTATGGAATAGTCCTCTCACTTTATAAATGAAGAACCAAACAAGTCCTGGATACTTGAGGAAATTTACCCAGAGTCATATAGTGAGTGAATTAGAGAATAAAGCCCATGATGGCCTCATTTCTAATAGTTATTCTGCTGTCTTAGACTGCTTATTTTTAAAATTTCATTCATTTCCTTTTCGTGGGTACCTAAAGAACAATAACTATCTGAATAGGTTTATGCTACACCTGTCTTAGTGCCTTGTGCATGTAAGACTATTTTTATGATCACCTAGAAAATTTTAATTCACTAATTGCTGAATACTTAACAGATATTTAATATGCTGTCCTCTACAGAGTGCCTGCTCGTTGGAGAGCAACCTAGAAGGCTTGGCTGGTGTTTTGGAAGCTGATCTTCCTAACTACAAGAGCAAGATCTTAAGGCTTCTTTGTACAGTGTATGTATGCAAAAGATTTATGAATCCAGGTGATAATGTATTATCTACTCTTAAATGCTTTGGGAAATGTTCAAAAGATGTGTGTATGTTCTATAAGTGATTAGCTTTCCTTCTATCGGGAGATTTGTACAAATGAAATGACCTTGGGCTCTTTGGTTAACACTTTCTTTCTTAGAGATAAGCAGAACTAAATTTGAGCATTTTTCCTTGTTTTGTTTCTTGGAATCTTAGAACCATTTGCATTGACCGTTTTTAAGTGAGAAAGTAGACATGTTCACATTCAGAGGTTTTCTTTTATGCATGTACATTTTAAATATACATAATAGAATTTAATTTATGTTTTTAACCATTAGTACTAAACAAATTTGAGAACTGGCCACTCAAGTAATAGCCCTTCTTGGAAGACTGAAGAAGCTTTTGCAGCTATTATAGGCATAATAATCTTCCTAAGTTAGTTAGCTAGAACAAGGATCAGCGTTTAATTTGTAAGGAAACTAAAGTGGGAAAAGTCTCACGTGGAATCATGAAACAGCCTCTGCCAATGGTAGAATTAGCATTCTAGACTTTCTCATCTCTCAAGATAGACATTGATCACTCTGGATTGTATGCCTTGCGAAGAAGTAGGTAGTTATGACTTCTAGATAAAGACATCTTTGTACTTTACATTAAATTGTGAATTATCTGTTAGGTATTTTAAGTTGTCATTTAAATTATTTTTAAAATAATGTTTTTAATTCCTGTAGTTCATTTTTGAAGTTTAAAAATGTGTATACAAATTGAAACGATCAGTAGATTTTATTTTAACCTCTCATAAAGTACAAATAATGTAGGTTACAATTTTTAAAAGGAATCCAACTAATATTGAGGAAGATATGTTCTTAGACTAAGAAACTACTAAACCATTTTGCTGTTGTTATCCATAAGATGTTTTCTGTTTTGAAAGCATTTATTAGAATGGAGTAGATTTATTCTTAAACTCTAACGGAAGCCATGGCTTTTGTGGGTTTGTGTGGGGGGTGGGGGTTGAATGCAAATATCTTTTTAAAACATAAATTGCCCCTAATACCCTGCTAGTTACCTTGAGAAAACAGAAAAAGTATATGAGAATCTTAATGATCATGAATTCTTATTTGCTTTTCTTTTTTAACTAATTTCTAAAGGCTGCCTAATTAGGAAGCAACGTTTGCTTTTTCCAAAGGTTTATTACTGTAATCCTCTTTCCTAATTTTCAGATAGCTTTAATGAAAACAAACTTGGAGTAAGCAAACTGGAATGTGAAGAAATCTTACTGTATCAGAGTACCATGTTAAAAATTCAACAATTTAACCGATAGAAACTTAGTTGAAACTAATTTTAGTTCTGAAGTTTTTCTTGTATTTCTCAAAGTGGAATTCTGATCTTAAGACATTTGGTCAGCTAAGTTTAAAAATGCTGAAGTACTATATCTCCCCCTTAATGATTCTGCATTAAAGAAACTTGTTTTACCCAGTATTTCCCAGGTATTTCCCCATGGAAACCATTTTCTGTAGAACTGCTATTCAGTTCCACTAAACATGTTGGACTAAAAGCTGATCTAGCATTAGTTATATTTATTTCAGTTTGATGATTTAAAATTAGAATGTTTTACTTTTTTAACTCCTGGATTAACTAACTAGAATTAAAATGAAAAATTGTGGGGGCTATGTCTGTAACTCAATATTTATGCCTTTTCTGAAGTAGTTTTAAAAACAGCTAAAAGTAATCCTGTTCCAAAGTTAATAAAATGATGACAGGTGTATATAATACAAAATTAAGCAACTTAACGTAATGCTGTTGTTTTGGGGTTTTCTTGTTGTACTGGGTTCTCAAATCAGTGCACGTCTGTTACCTGAGAAGTTAACAATTTATACAACATTAGTTGGACTGCTGAATGCCAGGAATTACAACTTTGGTGGAGAGTTTGTAGAAGCTATGATTCGTCAACTTAAAGAATCTTTGAAAGCAAACAGTTATAATGAAGCTGTATATTTGGTAAGTTATTTTTTTAGTATATTATGATTTAGTGTTGAGATGGAGGGGAAAGGTGAACTACAACCACGTAATTTATCCTTTCTCTTAAAATACAGTTCCCCATTCACCACAACAGCCGCTCTTTGAAACTATTCTCATTAAAGGTTCCACAGATCTTATTACCAAGTCCAGACGTTTCTAAATCCTAGTCCACCTCCCTGCAGCACATGACTCTTTACACTACTTTCTTATCTCTCGGTTTGTGCAGCACCGCTTTTTTCAGGACCTCCCACTGCTACCTACCTGCTATTCCCCTGGCTCCTTTTACCGGTCATCTTCTTTAGCCCCTTAACTGTTTGTGTTTCCCAGGATTCTATCCTCACTTCACTTTTCTTTAAATACTCTCTTCTGAAGCATTTTTTTTTCTCTCAAAGCTTCAATAAACCACCTTTATTTTGAAAACCCTCCTCTCCCTCAAACCTATAATCTGTATCTCCTGCTTTGCCCATTCTCCCGAGCTCCAGACCTGTGTTCCAAATACTACCTGGATAGCCCTAAGGCATCTTGCCTGGAAGTCCCTAAATTAATGTGTTATTCATACCTTCTTTCCTTCTGTCCTCTCCCCACCCCACACACAGTAGCTGCTGTCTACTGGACAACCCATCTAGAAACCTGAGCATTAGTTTTTGTCTTCCCTTTGCTCCCTCTTGCTATAAGCATTCCCCAAGCCCATCAGTTATATCTCCTAAATTTCTCTCTGGCATGTCCCTTCTCCTTTGTCTCCAGGGAATTGTATGCCCTCTTCCTACTGTCTTAGCCTCTAACTGATCTTTTTGCATCCAGATTCCCTGCCTTTCCCTTTATCTTCTACAGTGGCACCAGAGCGGTCTTTCTGTAACTAGGTTCTACTCATGTTGGGTACAGGTTACAAACCTCAGTTCCTTCCCATTGGCTACCATTGATGGTCTTAAAAGCCTGGTGCACAAGATGATTCATTGGGTTGCAGAAAGTTAATATTAGAATTATTATCTTAAATGCAAGTGGAATTAAGCCTTACTAATGCCTAAGCCATAGATTGACAGTGGGCAAGTGTATATTATAAATAAATATACATGTGTTGGGGTAAGTGATCAAATTCTTTTCTACTGAGTACACAATCAAAGTTTGGACACCCATCCATCAGGCTCTAAGATTAAGTCCAGTCTCCTTAGCCTCACCCTTCATCTGTTTCTCTATTCTTGCCTCCCATACAACTTCCAACTATATCAAAATGACTTGCAGATCCCTGAACACACCTTGTTTTTGAACCCCTCTGCCTAGGATGCTTCCCTTGCTCTCCGCTTGAGCATACTTCACTCATCCTTTATGACCTAGCCCAATTGTCCTCCTTCGTGATGCTTTCCCCTCCTCCCTTTGTCTCTGTTCCTAGAGACTTCTCGTTTTCCTTTTAGTATAGGAGTCATCTCTTTGGGTTGAGATTATGCTTGTCCCACTAGACTATGAGCATATGACAGGGACTTTAATAGTGCTTAGCAGTGGCACACCAAGGACACCCAATAAATGTCTGTTCAGAAGTTTCCATTTCTGTAGTCCAGTGAAAATTTTTTCACAGCCAAACTGAAAAGAAGATTAAAGGTTGAAGTAGCTAGAATATTACACTCTAGGTTCTTAGTGTAACATAGAATGGAAATCTGTAAAGGCACAGATTCATGTCCTTTTCTCTGTCACAACTACTCAGCTGTTGTAGCGCAGAGGCAGCCATAGACTATATACGAGTATAAATGAATGAACATGGCTGTGTTCCAGTGCAAGTTTACTGTGGGCACTGAAATTTAATTTCGTATAATTTGTATGAATCATAAAGTATTCTTTGGGTGTTTTTTTTCTTCAGGCATTTATATACCTAAAAAATTATTTGTAGTTCTCAGGTTGTGCAAAAAAAACCAGGCAGCAGGCTAGAATTGGGCTGTAGTTTTTCAGATCTGTGGTTTCAATCATTACACGATTGCTCGTTTTGTAGTTATTATAAAGGGTATTTCAATTTAATAGGAATTGTTTTCCCCAACAGGTTCGTTTTTTATCTGATCTTGTGAATTGTCACGTCATTGCAGCCCCATCAATGGTTGCTATGTTTGAAAATTTTGTAAGTGTAACTCAGGAAGAAGATGTACCTCAGGTAAGAAAACCCCTTATGCTATGTCTTGTCCATATAATACCAGGAATTTTTCACTGGTAACCCTTAGAAATAGATAAATAACAGGTTGTCACGCTTTAAATCCTTAATATCTAAAAGCTAAGTCAACTGGCATACTGGTGTGTTCTCAGGACATCTGTATGTTAATTCAAATGATTCTATCTAGTAAGATACTCGTACAAATACAAAATGCTCGTACTCCAAATGAGCCCAATGTCTTACTTAAGGCCCCGTCAAGTAGCTTCCATAGGATTTCATTCAAAAGGAAATACAACATGAATGAAAATTAACTAGCACACATTTTAAACTTTTAAAAAATTCTTTAGGTACGACGGGATTGGTACGTGTATGCATTTCTGTCGTCTTTGCCCTGGGTTGGGAAGGAGTTGTATGAGAAGAAGGATGCAGAGATGGACCGCATCTTTGCCAACACTGAAAACTATCTTAAGTAAGGGCTTGGTTCATAGTTCTCTTTGTTGTTTAGGTAAAGGACAGCTTCCTGATATTATCATAAATGTGTTATATTTTATCTGTTAGTAATACCATTTGAGTTACATGTCTCAAAAATAAGCTGTAGAGTTCCCTACGGCTTTCCCTAGGTAATCTCATACCCTACTGTTGTAACTTACTGAGACCTCAGAGTAATCAAATATGTTGCTTGCTTCTTCCATGCAAAGGAGTTGGAAACAGCTGCTTTTGTACATGTTTTGCAAAGGCATAAAACATCTTAACACAGGGGCTCTCAGATATTAGTGTGCCTAAGAATCACCTGTGATACTTAAATATGCTCCAGCCCCAGCCCAGACCTACTGAATCACAATATTTGAGAGAAAGATTTTGACATCCGCAGGTGGACAACATACAATATATTTATTTCATGTAAGTTAACCCTAAACCGGGTCCTTAAAACAGTGGTCCTTAACATTTAATACTAACAGCAGGCCTTAGTAGTAAACTTAGGCCTCATTACTCAGCAGCTAGGTAAAGGTTTTATATCCCCTTAAGTTCTTTCAGAATAATTTTGTTATAAGTTTCATTTTCTATCTATTCATAGATACTTTTTTGGATATTGCTAATATCTATTTAGTCATTTACAAATAAAGCTAAAAGAAGTCTAAAGATAGAAATCGGCTTTTTTATTATGTTAAGCTACCTTTAAATGTGAGATTTTTAAAATGTTTTTATATTTTTGAAAAGTTATACTGGTTTTCTTTAAAAAAATGGTAGATGTTTTCCAAGGAATAAAAATAAGAGTTTAAATATCCTAGCATTTGAGTACTCTTATATGTCCTTTCCCTTTCTTATACATATGGTAGTAACAACTGTTCTTCACTTGTTTCTGACTTAATATAACTTGGATTTGTTGCATTAAAGACATAGAACTCTACTTCATTCTTTTTAACAGTTATGTGATATTCCACTCTTTTAATGTACTATAATTTCTTTAACTAGTCCCCTGTTGGTAGATATTCAGGTTAATTCTAGTCTCTTGCTGTTACAAACAGTGTTTCGGTGACTATTTTTATATATGTGCAACTATATTTGTGGGGGATGTGAATTCTTAGGGACTGTGTTGAAGTGTCTTTGAACAATTTTAATTTTGGTAGATTTAATCAAATTGCTTTCTAAAGATATTATACTCTTCCAGATCTTCTAAAGAGATTATATCAGTGTTTGAAATGGCAATATTTACCCACATTTTGGTAATAAGAGTACATTATCAAAAATCTGCCAATCTGATAGGTAAAAATATATTTCACTGCTTTAATTTGCATTTTGTTAATTAAGAATGCAACTGAACATCTTTTATCACTTTTATCTTTAGAAGACGCCAAAAGACGCATGTGCCCATGTTACAAGTGTGGACTGCTGAGAAGCCACATCCACAAGAAGAGGTAAATTGATTTCAGTCTCTTGTGATACAAGCACAGTCAGCTCTCCAAGAGATTCTTATCTCTGTGATTTATTCAGATCACACCATTTACATACCTTAGCGAGGTTTCAACGTTTCATATTGGGTCTACTTCATCATAGCCCTAGGCATATATATAGTGGAGCTTTAATAAATGTTAGAATATAATTGAAACATTCCTTGTTCTGGGGATTCCAGATGTCAGAGTTCACTTTTTTTTTTCTTTAAATGCTCAATTTGAAAAATGTAAGAGATAACAGCCTCAGACAGATGAGTTTATATAGTAATTAAAATAAAAACTTAGCACCGTTCCTTTGTACTGTATTTAATTGCAAGTTAACTTATTTTTGTACCCTGTATTTTAGAAGTGGTGATTTTTGGTTTTGTCTACTCAGCGTGTTATTTCTTCTAGCCTCCAAATATATATTAATGATTAAAAATTAATGTCTTTAGTATTTAGATTGCCTCTGGGCCCAGATTCAGAAATTGAAAAAGGATCACTGGCAGGAGCGGCACATCCTAAGGCCTTATCTTGCCTTTGACAGCATCCTGTGTGAAGCACTGCAGCACAACTTGCCTCCCTTTACACCACCTCCTCACACTGAAGACTCAGTGTACCCGATGCCAAGGGTCATCTTCAGAATGTTTGATTACACAGATGATCCAGAGGTATGTGACCAACTAAAAGGTCCTGTCAGAGGGCCTGTTTTGCACTGTACTTGTGGTTTAATCTTGTTTGGATTTACCTGTGATACATTTTAATTTCGAATTGTTTATTATCTAAGAGGATCAATAGCAATGAAGTTAACAGTTTAATTCAGTGACGTTAGTTTAAACAGTATCACCTCATTATGCAAGAAATTATATTTAACATGTGTATGTAGATTAAGAGACAGCACAGCGTGCTATTTAAGAGAGTAGGTTCGAGAGCCACATTGGTTTGGGTTTTTTAATCCTGGTTTAGTCAGATCCTAGCTGTGTGATACTGGGTGAGTATTTACCTCTCTACCTTAGCTTCCTAATGGAAGAAGAATAATAGTATCTCTTAAAGTGGTAATGAAGATTAAAGTATTAATACACGTGGGCCGGCCGAGTGGCGCGATGGTTAATAACTGGCTTGGGATGCCAGAGGGCCCGGGTTCGGATCCCACATATGAGGGCCAGTGACACTGCCCTCTACAGCTAAAATGCTGAACAACAGCTCAACCTGGAGCTGGGCTGCTGTGAGTCGCCGGCGACGGCGTATGCTGCAGCCCCTGTGGGAGTGGGTTGCCACGGGCTACCGTATGTAGCCAGCAGCCAGCGTGAGCGGCCAGTAGCCGAGTGAGCGACCATCCAGAAGCCGGCGACTGATGTACCTTGCCTGGGAAGAGCGCAATGATGGTGCCAACTTGGGCCAGTGAAGCAACGTCCTCCACAACTAGACTGAAGAACAAAAGGACAGCAACTTGTCTGTTCCCTTTCCCCCCAATTCCCCAGCACTGTTCCCATCCCCCAATTCCCCAATAAAAATCTTTTAAAAAAAAAAAAAGTATTAATACACGTAAAGTGTGTAGAACAGTATGTGATACATGATGAATGCTCAATAACTTTAGGTGTTATTCTTAATAGGCTATTTTTCAATAAAAATACCCAGCTTTAGAGATTATCCATCTCCCTCTAACTCTTACACCTTATCGTCTTATTCACATTATGTAATTTTTTTAATAAAGTTTTTTCTTTTTTTTTTTTGAAAGATTTTATTGGGGAATTGGGGGAGGGAAATAGTGTTGGAGAATCGGGGAAGGCGAACACACAGGTAGACAAATTGCTGTTTTGTTCTTCAGTCTAGTGGAGGGTGTTGCTTCACAGATCCATGTTGGTATGATCATTGCACTCTTCCTGGGTGAGGCAATTGGTCGCCGGTCATTGGTCGGCCGCTCACAGTGGCTCACGGCAGCTCTCGCCTGCTGCCAGTCACTCAACGTAGCTCACCGCAGCCTATGCTGTCGCCAGCGACTCACAGCAGCCCAGCTCCAGGTTGAGCTGTTGTTGTTCATCATCTTAGCTGTAGGGAGTGCAACGTCACTGGCCCTCAACATGGGATCCAAACTGCGGCCCTGCTGCTCAGAGCTGGCGCTCCCAAGCGAGCTGTTAACCAGCTGAGCAACTCAGCCGGCCCAATAAAGTATTTTTAATTTAAAAACCCCAAAGATGAGTATAAGCTGACTTAATAGTTTTTAAATATGTGTATTCTTTATTATGAAGTCAAGTTGTTGGCAGCCATTAATACTTTAGCAGTTAAGAAAATGTATGATTTTGATATGAATATTTAATATAAAATTTACATTTTAACTGTGCTTTAATTATTTTATACTTTTATACTTAAATGACTGTCTTACCTTTAATGGCCCAGCAGCAAGCACAGTCATTACTAGATTTGTTCTGAGTAGAAACTCAGCCTGGCCAAAGTACCATACTTGTTGCTTAGTACATCCCAGTTAGCACAGAGCTGAGTTCTCAGGCTCAGCACATTTGACATTTTGGACTGGATAATTCTTTATTGTGGAGTGCTGTCCTGTGAATTGTACAATGCTTTGAATCATCCTTGGCCTCTACCTCCTAGATGCCAAGAGCATTTAGAAGCTAAATGTCAGTTGCGACAACCAAAAATGTTTTCAGAGATTGCCAGATGTCCCCTCTTAGGGGCAAAATTGTCCCCAGTTAGAACCACTGGCATAAGAACCAGTTAATACTACCTAAGATCAAATTTTAGTTTTCCTCCCCCTATCTTCTCTTTTCTGTCCTACCATAAATTGCTTATCACCAGTGGAAATTTAGTATATGTATAGTCTATCTCAGAGTACAAAGTTGTCAGAGAATCAGTTATATATACAAAGTTCTTAGCTTGCTACCCACTTTGCTGTATTCTATATGTAATAAAATGCTTTTAATCTACATGTTGTAATAGTCTAATTAGGTATAAATAATTGAAAGTCTAATTTATATTTAAGACTGCTAGAATATTTGTGATTGGGTATTGCTTTGTGCAAGGAGAACTAGTGTGGGACCTCAAAATTTGTCTCACCTATACTATTTATACTTCGTTGGTGTTGCTTCTATAAGTGCCCATCATCCTTTGCCAGAAGAGAATAAAATACAAAATAATCTGTTCCCCTCAAAATGAAGAGGATTTGGATTTTTTGTTCTGGCCTTTGAAAAAAATGTTTCTTTTTAAAAATGAGAAATTATAGAGAAGATTAAAAGTCATCATTAAGAGTCTACAATAGTAAATAAATAAAACAAACGCTGAACCTGTTTGCTGTGCTTTTTTAAAAAAATTAAGCAATATTATGTAGGTAATGTTTTTTAACTTTTCTTAAAATCAACATAGTATGGATATCTTTCAACGCATACGTGATTTTTTTATGTCTTGAAATAAATCTTTTAGTTCTTGAAATAAAACTTTCCCTCTCCATGTTTATTATGGAAGTAATTTGTGTAGTTTTTTTAAAAAATAAAGTGTGTAAGACTAATAATAAAAAGTATTTTGTTTCATATAAGAATTGAGGTGGGCAATGACAGTATGGTGTCAGATACTCGTTATGTAGAAGAAACACTGCAGCTGATACTCTAATTCTGTTGTACATAGAAGTGAACACAATAATGAAGTTTTCTGAAAACAGAGAGCTTCCACACTTCTGAACTTTTGTACCCAGCACCTGATATAGTGTCTGGAACATAATACGTTCTCAAATATTTGTTGAATAAATGAAAGAAAACATTTTTTCTAAGTCTGTAGTATATACATTTGGTTTTCTTTCCAGGGTCCTGTAATGCCAGGGAGTCATTCAGTAGAAAGATTTGTAATAGAAGAAAATCTTCACTGCATCATTAAATCCCACTGGAAGGAAAGGAATACTTGGTAAGGTTCTTTTCATGTTACTTTTAGAGCAGAAAAAGTTAGCAATTTTGATAATTTGGTAAGAGCAAATGCCACACACACACACACACACACACACACACATATATATATATTATTATTATTTTTTTTTTTTAAGTTCATTGTTTTTTATTTTTAAGTCATTAAGTCTTTGTTTACAACTTTGACAGAACAAGGACTAGAAATACCTTATAGCACTCAGAGAGAAGTGCTTGTCCCTTCTCTCCACCTCCTGATCATATGGATAAGTATTCTGAGTCTAATCAGAGTACTAGAGGAAAATATTTCCTCTACCCTCCTAGGTTCTTTTGGCTGGTCTAATAATTAAATTGGCATAAGACAGTTTAACAGGAAAAAAGCAAATTTAATTTCATATGAACTTCTGACAATTAAGTTCGCAAACTTACTGCACTGATGTTGCTAGACTTTTTGAATATCAGAGGGATTATTTAGTGTGAATTTTTACCAAGTGGATAGACAGTTCACCAAGTTTACTATTTGGAAGTGCTGAAAAGGCTGTGTGAAAAAGTTAGATGACCTGAACTTTTCATCAACAATTCATGACCCTTGCATTACGACAGTGCACCAGCTCACACAGCACTGTCTGAGGGAGTTTTTAGCCAGTAAACAAATAACTGTGAGCAAATTATAAATTAAGGGTGTAAGAGAATCTCTCTTCCTGATACCTCATCTTGCTAAGACCAATCTGCATTGCTTTCTTGAAGCTCTTCACCCTCAAAATGATACTTTTCTGGGTGCTTTATAGTACTGTAATGTGCATGTGACGCTTTTTGTATGGACGTTTACAATATGCTGTGGACAAACTAACTTGGATAGCAAGCTATTTTTGGTGTAAATGTTATGGGAATAAATGAATACTAATGGTTTTGCTCTGTTTTCTAGCATTGAGACATTTAGCTTTGGAAAAGTTTATTTTTATTTTTTCGTAAACCTTGGAAAGTTTTGGTGTAGATTTTAAAGTGGAAAGGAATATAGTCTTTTGGAAGTGGTCTACTCTATTAAAACTTTAAGTTAGTAGATCTTAATATGTTTCCTTGTATTATTACTTAAACTCATTTTGATCTTTAGGGAGTTGTGGATGCATTGAAGTTTCCTTGTGCTAGACAAAATAATTTGTGCTGTAGTGAAGTAACTGAAATCTAGAACGTTTCATAAAAGATTCTCCTTTTCTTAAATCTAAACACACTGCTTAGTTGACTGTTCATGTATCTTTGTATACTCACTGAACTTAAATTACACTTTTTATAGTGCTGCACAGCTGGTGAGCTATCCAGGGAAGAACAAGATCCCCTTGAACTACCACATAGTTGAGGTATGCATTCCACATGGAGCTTGTTCTAAGTTTCAGAAACTTTCTGTTGACTTAAAGTGTAATCTACTTGGGGATTTTTTTTTTTTCTTGCTACTTATCAGGTTCTGAAAGTTAACAAAGGAGCGAGAAAATTGCTATCTGTTTTGGTGCTCTGTTAGCTGTGTTAGTAAAGAGAAAAGAGGAGGTTGAAACAAGTAGCCAAATGGATTTTTGAGTTGCCTATAAATTATATAGTATGTGTTCATTCATGGACAGTTATGGATAATGTAAGTTACCTCTAGCTCTGTCAATACCTTATCCAATAACAGACGTATAAGTAGTGTAAGTACTTTAAAATATTTTATTACTTTAGGCAGATAACCTATTTTCAACTATGTTTATCTGGCCTCTTACTACTAGTGTACACTAGTATATTATTCCCTATATCACAAGGGGGGTTAAGTATGAATCTTATTCTTAGAAATTAAGGGAGCCAATTGTTTTGAAAGTAGGAAGAATAGATAATGCTTTTGATCCCATAGTAAGTCATATAGAAGGATGATATTAGTAGTATATTTGAACACCTTGTGAAATTTATGTCCTGTTAAACAGCGTTTTCACTTGACACATGGGTCAAACTGTCAGCTGCATATTCCTTTATGTTAAAATAGTCATGAGCATATTTATGGTGTATTACTTAAGATTCACTTTTTATTCATACTGCACTTGTGTGCTTTCTTAAAAGTACTGCATCTGTCCTACCTTTACAAAACTTGAGAGTAAGCTTAGGCTCTGAATTTGACTCACTGACATGTCAATTGAAATGCAAAATATAGGTCATATCTTTAAATCTGTAAAATGTATAGAAAGTCATCAGAATGAAGTACAGAAGTGTGGGAGTCAGAGGAAGGAATGCAGATCAGACTTTAGAATTCTAGGTAGGTGATCCACAAATTATATAAGGAGGGTGGAAAACAAGTTTCTGAACAAGAGGTATGGCAAAGAAGTCTTGGATTATCAGAAAGGTTCTGGGCACTAGTTTCAAGTAGCAGAGTGGACTGACTTGATTATCTTCTGTTTCTATCCTCAGAGCCTAATAAGGGTTTTTACTACATATAAGAATAAAACTCTGATGAATCTGTGAATCCCTCAGTGAATCAACTCCTGTATTTCCAAAGTTGGAATTTAATTGCACGATTCTCTTGGAGTATCAAATAAGCATTAATATTTGCATATTCTTATTTGATTGAGTTATAGAGGGAAGAAATTTTCATTACAATATTGTTATAGGCATTCATATTTTAAAGAGCATAATTTTAAAGATTTAAAAGTAATTCTTTTCTCATTATAAATATCATGGAATTAAGAGTTTACATTTAGAATGTTTAGGTCTTTCTAATAGTGGCGGAAGTGCATACATAGCTGTTGAATTGAGTTCTAACTTCCGATTCCTTTGTAGGTCATCTTTGCAGAGCTGTTTCAACTTCCAGCACCCCCTCACATTGATGTGATGTACACAACACTTCTCATTGAACTGTGCAAACTTCAGCCTGGTTCTCTACCCCAAGTTGTATCCTTTCCTTTGTTTTTAAATTTACTCTCTTTGGCCTAGCTTTAAATGATTATTAAATATTTCTGCTTGTGAGTTTAAATCACTTCAGGAAAACAGTTTGGCATTTCTTTAAATGTTAACCATATGTGTCATACAGTCCAGCCATTCCACCCTTAGATACTTACCCAAGAGAAATGAAAGCACATGTCCTTACAAAGACTTAGGCATTAATGTTCATAGAAAGTTTATGTATAATAACCCTAAACTGGAAGCAATCCAAATATCCATCAGTACATGAATGGATTAGCAAATTGGGTTATACCTATACAAGTGGGATGCTACGTAATAAAAAGGGACAAGTTTTTGATGCTGGCAACAACGGGAATGAATTGCAAAATAGTTATGCTGAGTAAAAGATGCCAAACAAATAAGAATTCCTATGATTCCATTTACACAAAATTCTAGAAAACGCAAAGTAATCTAGTGACAGCATACCAATATTTGCTTGGGGACATAGGTAAGGACGGGGAGAAGGGAGAATGAATTACAAAGAAGCATGGGGAAATTTTGGAGGTGATAATAAATGTTCATTATCTTGATCTCATGGGTGTATACAGGTTGAATTTATTGTACATCATTGATAACCTCAAAGCTGGTTTTGTTTTGTTTTTAAGTCACATGAAAAGATGCTCAACATTATTAATTGTACGGACTTCTAGAAAATGTTACTCATTTTTTCTATTACAACTTATTTTGAAGGAGGGTGGAGAATAGTTTTCCTTATCCTCAAATTCACAGCTTGCACAGGCAACTGAAATGCTGTACATGCGTTTGGACACGATGAATACTACATGTGTAGACAGGTAGAGTAATTGCCTTATTTCTATACTGGTTGTTAGCAGCTTCTACTCCCTGTACTTTATAAAAGAATTCGATCAGCCAAACATTTGCCTTTTTAAAAATTTCCAAATTGACTCTTCTTTCTTGCCTCCCCAAAATAATCCTTTGTTTAATAAAACTCATATTTGTTGTAATGTAACATGACACTTTCTAGTCTAACTTTCAGTATGAAATGATGCCCGTGCTGAGATTTTCTTTAATTTCATTCATTGTTTACTTGTTTGTTTAGTTATACTTTTCCCACTATAATTGGGTATTTAAGCTTTTAAAATAGGCTTTATGAAACTCTTTGAAGAAGTGGAGTCTAATACTTACATGTATAAATGTATATGTATTTTTGTTTGTTTAGAGATAGTATCTACTTCTAAAATAATTAGCTTCTACGTAACTACAGCTTCAAGACTGTATAAAAGACCATATTGGATTTTTATATCTGTGGTAATTGCATGCCCACCGTCAGTTTCCCAAATCAGATCAGGACAGATAGTGAATATTACTCCAATTTCCGTAATCTTTCATGTCCATTATTGAAATTCCATATCTGAAAATTATCAGGGCTATTCTGTGTCATTGACCTATTATCTTAATTTTAATTTCAGTAATTAATAGGCACATGAGGGACATGCTTTAAGAAAGTGTCTTCTGATTTTTCTTTCCTAGTCTAATAAAACTACTAGTTGTGTTGAGCATCCCAATTATGCCATTCATTCAGCAAATAGTCATTGGACTTACAAATTTCACAGCATAATACAGTGGACTAAGGCGATCCATATCTTGTTAGAGATATCAGATGTATTTTTAGGGGAAAAGACGGTTTTGATGGTATATTTTGTTGTCTGTGGTGTATAGGGCATGGTGTGATGATAAGAGACTATACTTTATTTAGCGCTGCTGTTTATAAAATGTTTTATCTGCAATTTCTTTAATCTTTTTTTTTGGTCTCTGTTTCATTGTCAATTAAATAGGGAAAATAATACATTCCTCCAACGTTATTGTGAGAATTAAATTATAAACATATATAGGTGCCTGGCACAAAACAGGAATTCAAATTTTATCTTTGTATCTATTATTCACTTAAAAAGGTTAGCACTTTTAGAAGGAGTGAGATAGGAGACTGTTATTTTTGAAGTAAAAGATGAGTTATAGGATTTGCAGAGAGACAGGTAAATGGCAACAGATACAGCTATAGATAGGAGGAATATATGCTTTTCATTTAAGTATAAAATAGGGTTGTATTTGTCTAAAGGATTATATAAGTTCCTAGTATAAACTGCAACCATTCATCTTTTTCTGTCCCTCTACCTCCCACTTCTCTGTATAGGTTTATTAATTGGTTTTCACATCATCTAAGTAACTTCCAGTTCCGTTGGAGCTGGGAAGATTGGTAAGTGATGTTATATTTTATCTTTCATTTTTCTACAGTCTACAGTAATAATAATAATAATAATAATAATAATAATAATAATAATAATAAACCTGTTGATATTTAAAACTGTAACAAAAGCAATCATGGTTTGAAATATTTGGTTTATTTTTTATATATGTATATAAATGAAATAATTTAGGCATTAATAGAAGAAAGCTATTTGTAGCTAGGTACAAGTTAATATAAGTACAGATTCTGTGTAAGAATTTATAAAACTACATTTCCTCATTAGGTCAGATTGTCTTACTCAAGATCCTGAAAGTCCCAAACCAAAGTTTGTAAGAGAAGTTCTAGAAAAATGTATGAGGTAAGTTCTTTGTGTTTTCTTTCTAGCTTAGGTCTCCTAATTTCTGTAGCGGGGAGAGGGGAAGATTTTTCTCTTCTCTGCATTTCTAATCTATGTCCAGGATATCATTTTTTAATTCTAAGTACCTGCTTCTCTTCCTTGTTACTTTTTAATCAAGAGTTAGGCTGAAAAAATTAGGCAACCATGACATCTGTATTCTATGCGAATTAAGCCAAAAAGGTGTTTTTGGTCAAATGTACTTGGAAACATTTTTAAATTTCAGGAAAGTTGTCAAAACAGTACAAAACTCTGTATCCTGTTCATCTAGATTCCCTCGTCATTAACATTTCATGACATTTGTTCTAGTGCTCACTCCTTTTTCCCTCTCAGTGTATATGCACCCATGACATTGGTCTTTTTCGGAGCCCTTTGGAAACAAGCTGCAGATAACAATGTCCCATCAACCTTTAACAGGCCATTGCATATTTCCCCAAAACAAAGACACTCTCTTACAACCCTCCAAATCGGGAAATCGGCTCTGGTACCCTAGTATCACCACACAATCCACAGGCACTGTTGAAATTTGCTAGGCATCCCTACAATGTCTTTTGTCCTGGTCCAGAATCCTGTCCAGGACACATGCAGCATTTAGTTGTCATTCTCTTCAGATTCCTCAGTCTTGAATGGTTATTATTATTATTTTTCTGTTTTTCATGTCCTTGCCAGTTTTAAACAATCTAGGCCTTGCTTTCTTGGGTTGCCCTGCTATGTCCTCATGACCAGACTTGAATCTTGCATTGTTGGTGCCTTTCTCAGTGCATTACATCAAGAGGCACGTGAATCCCACCACTGGAGATGTTAACCTTGATTACCTGGTCATGTCAGTGTCTGCCAGGCTTCTCCACCTTAAATTCACCCTTTTCCCCTTTGTAGTTGATTATTTTCTGGGAGACATTCTGCGGTTACACTCGTATACTATTCTTCATCAAACCTCCACTGATAACTCCTACTTTTATCTGCCGCCACATGATGATTGCCAAGTGATGTTTCTCATTTTCTACTGTAAAAAGAGCTTTTTTCACGCATTTATTTATTCCTGTGTTTATCAGTGGGAACTAATGGATTTCTATTGCAGTGGGTTATAATCTGTCACAGCCATTATTTATTTTGATACCCAAATTGTCCCACATTTGTCCATTGGGAGCCCCCTTGTGGCTCCTGTGCCCTTTTTTTCTTTCCTTTTTAATGCCCCCCTCCATTTATTGAGCATTTTCTTATTTTTGGCACAAGGTATTCCAGTCTCGAGTCTTATGTTTCCTTGCTCTTTCCCTGGAATCATCTCTTTATTCAAAGAGCCCCAGTTTCTAGTACTGGAGTGTAGTATTTAGGAATTAGCATCTGGACACTTGATATGCTTTTTGCTGTTGGGGTGTCATTGTTTCTAAACCCTGTGGATTGACCAAGGTAGTGAATATATGCACACACACTCATACATGTATCTGTAACTATTTTTATATTCACTTAGGTGTGTGTAACCCTCCAGTTCCAACCCTGCATCTCATTTTTTCTAGCATCCCCCTTTACTGTGGTTTCTAAATACTTTTTCAGGCAGTAAGAATCTAGTTCCGATAATCTCTGTATTTTTATTTGCTACAATATAACCAGTCTCCCCACCATGCATACTGTCTCCTTCACCCCACCATTACCACCCCACATCCTTGGCCAGCAGGCTGGTGGGCCTACTGGCCCACACCTCAGTGCAAACCATTATGTTTTGAAGAAAGCCTGAGTTTTGGTTTGCTGAGATGGACAAAAGTTTAAAGGACTGGTTTTCTTCTTTTACTTGGTTGTCAGCTATCCAGAGTGTTGGAGATTGTGACTTTCTGGGTAAGTTGGATGTTACCAAAGAATGGAACTGATGAGCAATGTTTTCTGAGGCTCTTATTTGTATTGTAGGTTGTCTTACCATCAGCGTATATTAGATATTGTTCCTCCGACCTTCTCAGCTCTATGTCCTGCAAACCCAACCTGCATTTACAAGTATGGAGATGAAAGTAGTAGTAAGTAATAAAACAATCCCTCTCTCTTTAAAAAGTATCGATGCAAGTATTCTCCGATGTCAGTTATTTAAGATGGATCCACGAAAGTGAACTTTTTCTTTTCTTGAGTTTATAATTTCTCTGTTTGAAAGGTGATCTGCTACTAGCCACCGTTGTATTTTTTGTTGTTGTTCTTGTTTTAAAGATTTTATTGGGGGGCCGGCTGAGTGGCTTGTTGGTTAAGAGTTGGCTTGGGACGCCAGCTTGGAGCATCAGGGCCCAGTTCGGATCCCATACGAGGGCCAGTGACGCTGCACCCCCTACAGCTAAGATCGTGAACAACAGCTCGACCTGGAGCTGGGCTGCCGTGAGTCGCCGGCGACAGTGTAGGCTGCAGTGGGGCTGGCTGGCAGCTGGCGTGCACTTTTGTGAGCGGCCGTCCAGTGGCCGGAGAGTGACTGCCACTCCCCAGGAAGAGCACAATGATCACAATACCAACATGGGCCAGTGAAGTGACGAATAAAAAAAGATTTTATTGGGGAATTGAGGGAGGGGAACAGCGTTGGGGAATTGGGGAGGGGGACCAGCCAAGTTGTTGTTCTTCAATCTTCGTTGTGGAAGGCACCAGTCACCATCTGGCTGCCTGTCGGCAGCTCATGGCCTCTGAGCTGAAGTTGCTGTGTTCAACCTTAGTTGCGGGTGGGTGTGGCCACCATCCCATGCGGGAGCCGAACCAGCCAGCCTTGTTAAGAGCGCACACTCGATCCACTGAGCCATCCAGGCAGTAGCTCAACTCAAGGGTGCCAAGTTCAGCCTTAGTTGCAGGTGGGCATCAAACAGGCAATCTTGTTACACCAGCTGAGCCATTTTGCCACCTGTTGGCAGCTCAGCGACAGCTCGGGCGCAGTGTCACTGGCCCATGTGGGAATCAAACCGGCAGCCCTGTTGCTCAGAGCTTGTGCTTTTAAGCCAACTCGTAACCAACTAAGCCACTCGGCCGGCTCCTGGCCACTGTTGTTTTATTTACCCTGTCATTTTGAAGATTTATTGTAATCTACATTGTTATTACTGGCTTGTAAATTTTTCTTTTAATATTGTTTATAATGTTATATCCATGGCATTATTTTAAATATGCTGTTAAGCATAGCAAGGTGATTTTATAGCCAGAACTTAGTAAAATAGAAATGTGTATTTATCATAGTGATGGAAATTATTTGAATTATCATCTGATACCAGTTCAGGTGTGGGAACATAGGTACTCATAGACTATATTTTGACCAGCAATATGCCTTTAGAAGTAATTTTTTTTTTTTAAGGTTTTTATTAGGGAATTGGAGGGATGGGAACAGTGCTGGGGAATTGGGGGAAGGGGAACAGACAGTTGCTGTTGTTTTGTTCTTCAGTCTAGTTGAGGAGGACTTTGCTTCACTGGCCCAAGTTGGCACCATCATTGCGCTCTTCCCGGGCGAGGCAGATCAGTCACCGGCTTCTGGACGGCCGCTCACTGCGGCTGCTGNCGCTCACTGCGGCTGCTGGCCGCTCACGCTGGCTGCTGGCTACACACAGTAGCCCATGGCAACCCACTGCCACAGGGGCTGCAGCCTACACCATCGCAGGCGACTCACGGGCAGCCCAGCTCCAGGTTGAGCCGTTGTTCAGACTCACGGGCAGCCCAGCTCCAGGTTGAGCCGTTGTTCAGACTCACGGGCAGCCCAGCTCCAGGTTGAGCCATTGTTCAGCATCTTAGCTGTGGAGGGCAGTGTCACTGACCCTCATATGTGGGATTCGAACCAGGGCCCTCTGCCATCCCAAGCCAGTTCTTAACCATCGCGCCACTCAGCTGGCCCTAGAAGTAAATTTTTAAACATGGGTTTCTTACTCTTGGGTCATATCATTTCTGAGATTACACTATAAATCAGAGGGACTGTAATTCAATATGTCATTCTGTACTTTACACTTAATGAAGGTAAGGTGTACATTGGTGATCACTGGTAGAGGTAGGTGTGGGGGTTTTCCAAGTTAGTCTTTTCAGATGGCACTACACGTGGCACCTCCCTGAGACTTCCATTTCATCTTGTGTAGGTTCTTTGTATTGTGAAACTTGCTCCTTTCCCTTGCCTTCTCATACTGCACTTCGGATTCTCCACCTACACCTAGACTACACCTGTTTTCCTTGAAATAAACTCAGTTGGTCCCGGTGCTAAGTCCATTTCCTATGTTATGATGTCACTTGATTCTTAAAACAATGCTGAGAAATAGGTATGTTCATTATGCCAGTTTTACAATGAGGAAATGGCTTCGAAGAGGTAAAGCCAGAGTGAGATCGCTTCTGAGTGGTAGAGCCCAGGTGCAAATCCAGGCTTACTGACTAAGCAGCAACACTCTTAACCACTGTGCTTTCCTGAAAGAGCAAAACTTGACGGGGCACTTACAAGTGCCAGGTTCGGAGTTCTGCCTTGAACTGTCTCAGAATCATAAGATACCGTCTTTGATATCAAAGAGCTCAGACTTTTGTTGAACCTTGAGCTTTCTTTTTTCCGATAGAAACAACTCAGCTAAACATTTAGGGACCTCCTAACAATTGTCCCTGCTTGGTTATTTGTCAGTTCTTCCCACATAGACCTCTACTCTAGCCAGGCCCTTTTCCTCTTTTGTTTTTTCCATCCTTCTGGTTCTTGGTTTTGCCTTTGTGCCATTACCCCAGGCTGGAAAGCCCTTCCTGTCTCTGGTCCTATTCTCTCTAAAGGGTCTGGCCCAGCGGTTCTCAACCTTCCTAATGCCGCGACCCCTTAATACAGTTCCTCATGTTGTGAACCCCAACCATAAAATTATTTTTGTTGCTACTCTATAACTGTAATTTTGCTACTGTTATGAATCGTAATGTAAATATCTTTTTGTTTTCCAATGGTCTCAGGCAACCCCTGTGAAAGGGTCGTTCGACCCCCAAAGGGGTCGCAACCCACAAGTTGAGAACTGCTGGTCTAGTCCAAGCTGCGCTCCCATAAATCTTTTTTAACCTTTGGCAAGCCTATTTTGTGTTGCTCTCTGGTTGCTTCCTATGTGAATATCATGGTTCCCTAGCTAGAATAGAGACTCCTCAGTGACAGGGATTCTTTTTTTGTTACTTATTTTCTCTCCCACTTTCAAGGAAAAGCACACAGCATGAGTGACCTGTTATTATTGACTTTATTCATTCCGAGTGTTTAGTAACTCATATTCTATGTCAGGATTGCCTTTGTAATTGTTACCTCTTGCCCACCTTACATTAAAGGTAGATTTCCAGTTGCTCTGGTGATGCCTTGCAGTATATACTAGCACAAATTTTACAATAGCAAATACGTGGAGTTGCAGCACATGAGCGTAGATTCAAGTGTATGGACTCAAAAAAAGAGAAAAGCAAAAAACGCTGTCTTTTTTTTGTCTTTCTTTTATTTTTTTAGCTGAGCCATCCTGCCACCTGTTGGCAGCTCAGCAGCAACTCAGCTCGGGCTGGGCATCGAACCGCTATTGCTCAGAGCTTGCCCTCTTGCACGAGCTCTTAACCAACTGAACCACTCGGCCGGCCCAAAAAACACTGTCTTAAGTTGGCATCCTTCACCTGTTCAAACCCAAACTTAGTTTCCACTATCTCAGAAAAGGGGGAGGAAAGAATTGGCAAAAATGAAAGAGAAATACATTGATTCTCAGCTTTTCAGCTTGCAAAAGCCTAGGGATTTGAGGACTGTCAAAGGACAGTGGTAACTATATGCACATTTCCTTTCACTCCCCATCCCCAGGAGTCAGCACCCCCTGTACTCTGAATTTCAATTAGCTAAGTGTTTTTAAGGAAGTATTGAAGTGAGAATTACCTCATGCCTTATTTTAGGTGAAAAGTCATTGACCTATTAAATGAAACTTTCACATGGGGTTATCTTTGTACAGGTTAGTATTCTATTTTGAAAGAAAAAATTTTTTTTAAGTTTCTCTGTTATTTAACTATTTGCAAGATAGTCTTAAAACCTAATCTATTCTCCCCGCATTCTGTGCTTAGATTCTCTTCCTGGACATTCGGTTGCCCTCTGTTTATCTGTTGCCTTTAAAAGTAAAGCAACCAATGATGAAATCTTCAGAATTCTGAAAGATGTACCGAATCCTAACCAGGATGACGATGACGGTAAGAGAATGAAACATTTCTTGAGTGGCACTATGTATAGGCCAGGTGAAAGCATAAACATAACTGGCAACATGAGCTCCTCTTAAATCTCATTGGATGTTCCTAAAGTAATGTATTTGTTTGGCTGGCTCAGACTGTCAGCTGTTCCTAGAACCCAGGTATTTTCTCCCATATGTAAAAAGAGATCCTAACATCCCTATGAAATAGCTTACATTAAGTATATAAACTAAATACAAAGTAAAATATACTGTTATCATTCAAAGATTTTTTTTTTGTCCCCCCCTCCCCACCCCCTGGAGTCATCATTCAAAGATTTTTAAGTATTCCCTGCTTTCACTTTAGGTTCCTGAATGGAAAGACTTGGTGTATTATAAAGTTGGATGTTTTCTCTAAGTTAAGCTATTATAATAATGTTTAACACTGACTATATACCACATAATTCCAGCCAAAATCCCTAGGTTTTTTTCTGGGTGAGAGTGGGAAAAGTGGCAAAATAACTTGTAAGTTTACCCGAATCAATAAATGGGTAAGACAAAAAGTGATGCGAGGGACTTGCCTTGTCACATGTAAACCATATCTTGAAAACTACAGTAACTAAAACAGTGTGGTACTGGCACACACAAAAAAGAGACAAATCAGTAAAACAGATGAAAGTCTACTGGGACAATTGGGTAACCACTATGGGTGTAATTTTCTGTTGTTGTTAGATCCATATATAAGGGCATGTGCATAGAAAAAGGACTTAATTAAAAACAAAACATTAATGATCTTCGGGTTATTTATTACTGGACTTTTGTTGTTTGGACTTTACTAAGTAACATGATTTTAGAGAAAATATAATTACAAAGAATAAGTCAAAATGATGGTATTAAATTTAGACATTGTTGGACATCTTAGGACATAGACTTAAGTGTTAAGGATTTATTGTATTTTTTGTATTAATATTTTTAGTATTTTCCCACCATATAAAGAGATGCACAAGGAAATCTATGTGGTATTTGTAAAATAAATGTATCATATAGAAGAATTAGGGAAACTCCCAAAAAATTAAGAATGAAGATTATGCTTAATTTTATATTCTGAGTTATTGAAATCAGTGATGATTTTTATTGTCTATTAATACTCAGAGGTGTTTCATGAATGTCTGACTTACTGTTTAGATGTGAACATGACATTTGTTTAGCTTTCTGGTGAGGGACCAAGGAATTGCTATACTTAGATTTTTCTAACTTTCTTACTGTGGAATATTTTTCAGATGAAGGATTCAGCTTTAACCCATTAAAAATAGAGGTCTTTGTGCAGACTCTGCTACACTTGGCTGCCAAATCGTTCAGCCACTCCTTTAGTGCTCTTGCAAAGTAAGTGAAACAGGAACACACACCCTTTGTTTAGGGTTTAGCACTTTGCTTGGTGGATACCAGCGGAATAGTAATTTTTACCTACAGTTGAATATGAAGACCTTAATAATAGTATTATGATATAATTTGATATAGTGGGTTTTGATCTGTGGTAGCTAAAATCCTGATCCTGTGGCTTCTGTCAGTTGTGTGTACAGTTTGCATATATACATAGAATGTATATTTTTTCATATAGACCTTTAGAGAAACCAGTGAAAAACTTGGGCCATAGGACAGTCACATATTCAGTCAAGAAAGGAAGTTAAACAGAAATGAGAGCCCTCTACATTTTGGGAGCCACCCAAAGGTTGGCATCTAAAGAAAGCATATAGACAGTCCATCCAAGCAGAGAAACTGGGCTCCTCTTCCCATCTCAGCTTCCAAGTCCCTAGTTACTTGCAGGGTTCCCACAGAGGTGCAGTCAATACATCACCTGTGTCTGGAGCCGGTTCCTTATCCCTTATGTAGTCTTAGATACACAGTAAACTAGTCCTGGGATAACAATAGTATATTGTAAATCTCATAAGATTTTTGTGACAAAATCCATTCAAACTATGAATGCCTAATCATACCTTTTATATCCTTAATGGCTAACGTGGTTATTTTGCATTGCAAATTGAGTAACATTGAACAGGCTTTGAAACATTACAATGTTTAAAGAATATGTGGTATTTTTTTCCTCAACTATCAACAGGTTTCATGAAGTCTTCAAAACCCTAGCTGAAAGTGATGAAGGAAAGTTACACGTTCTAAGAGTTATGTTTGAAGTCTGGAGGAACCATCCACAGGTAAAAACTATTTAATTAGACATGTTGAGGCTCTGATTGTATAAGTATAAAAATAAGGCAATTATTACCATTCTTCTAGTTTGTTGTAAAACATGAAATTTGACTCTGCCTATAGAATGGTTTTAAAATATGTAATTTTTTTTAGTGCTGTGGAAGTGATAATGCTTGATTCATTCTTTAAAGAGCAAGTATTGTGATTTGGTTTGGGACTATAATATCCTCACACATTTTAAATACTTGTTTCTTGAAGATTCTGCTAATTGGGTATGAAGTAGTTATCTAGTTATCCAATTTCTACAAACAAGCTCCAGATTTCTCAACCTCAATTTATTGTTTTTATATGGTTATAAAGGCATTAAAATAAATTTCAGAATATATTTGACTTATGATAAAAACACATTTTTAAATTTTAGATATTGGAGTGGATTCAGTGGAAATTATATATTTTTGTACGTACTATCTAAAATTTTTAAAAAATTTTGAGTGTTTCCATTTAGTTTTTCATTTTGCTCAGTATTTATTGGTATTAGAGTATTTTTACAATATGTCCCAGAGCCAGCAGAGGGCAAAATAAATCTTAAGACCTACTGGTCAAATTGATTGTTCGATAGCCACCGAAAATGAATTTCACAACCCTTCTATTTTACTTTTGTAGCAGTGGGATCATTGTGGCCTATGTAAAAGCGTGGTTTACCCTAATAATTCTTTTCTCATTGTAGATGATTGCTGTTCTAGTAGATAAGATGATTCGTACACAGATTGTTAACTGTGCTGCGGTAGCAAATTGGATCTTCTCTTCAGAACTGTCTCGTGACTTTACTAGGTAGGCACTATGAATTATTTTACAAAGTTTGTATTCTCTAAGAATTGGTTTTCATGTGGTCTCTTGTATATGAGTTCCAAATTTTGGTCCAAACCAGGTTGCTGTTATACTAATGGTCCAGCCTGTTAGGATTAGACTTGGCAGAGACACCTGGACAATGGAAATACGCACAGCCAATCAGGTGTAGTGTCTCTTAGGGACACACATGTAAGTTGAATCAGGACTCAAGCAGTCAAGTGGAAACGCTGATAAGGATCTAGACCAGGGGTCGGCAAGCTGTGGCTCTTTGGGTACGTTCCATCTCAAAAGTTTTCCAACCCCTGGAAGAGCCAACCCTATCCCTCACAACAATTTAAAAATTATTCGAGAGCCATAAGTATATTTTTACATAGTCACCATTATGTGAATAATATCCTTTAAAAATTTTATAAATGAAACTGATAGTTTTATTTTCATTTTCAATTTTCCTTCAGAGCCACAGTTCACGAGCCGCAGTTTGCTGACCCCTGGCAGCTCTTCGGTCTCAAAAGTTTGCCGACCCCTGATCTGGATTATCAGGCTGTGTGTCAGGGTCCCAGGCTAGACAATGGGACTTCGGAAAGAGTTCCACGCTCCACTGGGGACCTGGAATGCACACTAGGAACTAGGAGAAACCAGAGTCACAGTAGATTAAGTACACATCTTTGGAGATTGAGGAAAGCTGAGTGGGCACCTGGATGCCTATGGGGAAGAGGGGCCTTAACCTCAGTCATAAAAATCATAGATTTAATGCAGAAGGTTCATTCTAGAACCATTCCCCCTAAAGGAAAGAGACTTTTCCTTAAGCTGGTTCTTATTCATGAAGTTAAGTCCCCAGTCTTTATAACTGATCAGGACTGGGAAAGAAGGAGTTGACACAAAACAGGAAACAAAGGGAAGTTACTTGTAAAGACATGAAAATCCATCACAACCTTTACCCTCATCATTGTCTGTTATTGGCAGAGGATGCTGGTCTGAAATAAACTGAGTTCTTAGGGTGAAAGAGTGTGATCTAAGGTTATCATACCAGCTAAGTTGGCATTCACAGATGAAAGCAACGGAAAGACGTTCTCAGATTTGCAAACTCACAGAAAACTGACCACCTAACTGTGTTAGCCATTATCCTGAGTGATTGACATTTGCAACTCATTTACTCCTCACAACACCACTGTAGAGGGAGCTACATTATTGTCAAAATAGAAAAATGTTGCATTGTTTAAGTAGCTTGCCCAGAGTCACACAACTAAGTGCAGAGCCAGAATTCAAACACAGGCATTCTTAAATGGGTACATTGCCCAAGTGCTCCTTCTGTTCTTTAACACCAAGCTCCACTATTTCTAACTGCAAAGCCTCTGACCACCCCTTCCAGAGTTCAAGTACTCTGCTCTTTTATCCTGTCTGCTAACAGTCTAGATTTTGAGTTTTATAAACAGATTATTTTACTGTCTTCCACTTAAACTGTCATCCAGGTCAATCTGTAGAAGGAAGTACTCTTCTATGCTATGTCTTGGGGTTCGGAGACCTACTTTATAGACAGAAAAGTAGTTAAGCCACTTTAGAAAAATAATCCATTTATGCAGCAAACATTTTAAAGCACCTACAAAGTGATCCTGGTACTTTAGCAATTTGTTGGTAAGGCAGCTGACATAAATATTTCTCTCGTTCTTGAAAGCCCAGCAGTTGATAGCTATTATCAACTAATGAGTTTCTTAAATGTTCCAGGAGAATTAGCTGAGTGTGTGCTAAATAGTATAAAGCATGCAAAATGAGCCTCAGGTTAGTTTTCCATTTTGAGAAAATTCCAATACTTAGTGTTTAAATTTAGAAGAGAGAACATGTATTTTTGTTGCTTATGTTAATGTTTTTACTGGTTTGCCATTTCATTCCAATGAATATGTACACATACCTTCAATGTATGTCTAGCAGGGGATGGAATAAGAAAAATGGCAAGGACCCAGTAGTCTTCAGGAAGCTCACCTGAGTCTCTTAGGTAGAGATAGATACTTAAGTGTTGCTGGAGATATATGACTAATTCTGCTTAAAGAGTGGAAGGTTGTATCAGACCTTAAGAATGAGTAGGTTATAAAAGTTGAGCGGTTTTATTTTCTAAAAGAATAGTTTAGCATACAGTAGTAACACCAAATGCCATTTTACTTGAAGGTTATTCGTTTGGGAAATCTTGCACTCCACAATTCGTAAGATGAACAAACACGTTCTGAAGATCCAGAAAGAGCTGGAAGAAGCTAAAGAAAAACTCGCAAGGCAACACAAACGGGTAAGTCTTGTGTCAGTTCATAAACGGTCAAAGACAGGATACCAGAAACTCTTGAGATATTCGGAGTTTATTACCTTGATGGGCACTTAATTTTTCCTGCGGCCAAATTATGCAGAGATGTTAGCAGAGAGGACAAGGAAGGTGCTCTGGGGTTTGTTGCTCTCTGCAGTCATACGGCATGGTGAACCTGCTGTTTAGGAAGCCACAAACTGTACTTTTCCATAGTTCACCATCCCCAGATCAGCTTTATGTTTGCCATTCCCCAAAGAGCAGGAGGAGAGGGGAATAGGGAGAAGATTGTTATGTTTACCATTTCACCAGAGCTGTGGAGAAGGCTGAGGCACTCATTCCCAGGGTTGCAGACTACTTATATTAATTCATATTAATAAGTTCAGCACCTCGCCATTTTGGGGGGAAGCAGTGAGCTGGCTGTATTCTGTGTTTTAGCATAATAGTACTGGGGTTCTTCATGATGCTGTCTTCCAGTGTTACACATATTTACCAGAGTAGAAGTTGAAAATAAGTTTAATGACTTATATGAAGCTACATCAAGTTCAAGTGCTTCTACAGTCTCCATACAGGCATACATATATACATGTGCATGTATGTACAGAAACATACAAATACTGCAGGGTAAATGGTGTCAGCCCATTTTATATATGTATAAATTGATGCTCAGAAAAGTTAAATAACTTGTGCAAAGTAACATGGCTAATAAGTGACAGAGCTCTAGGATTTGACCCAGGTCTGTCAGACTCCAGAAACTTTCCCTTAGGACACACCATTCTCTAGATATGTGGTGTCTAATATGGAAACCACTAGCCACACGTAACTTTCATTAAAATTAAATACAATTTAAAATTCAGTTCCTTAGGCATACTAACCATATTTCAAGTGCTCACTAGTCACATGTGGCTAGTGAAGGGCAACACGGACGTACGTAACATTTCCCTCACTGCAGAAAGGTCTATTGGGCAGCGGTACTCTAGAACTTTGCCTAAGTGTACTGTTAGAAAAAGACAAGCATATACCCAGTTGCCTAAAACATAATAAGGCAGACCCCATAACAGACCCAGGTGGTCTGTTAGAGATAAAAGCAGAATTCTGTAAAAACAGTGGGGCATTTCTGATCATTTTGCTTGAAGAGAGAAAGAGGCTACTATAGGTAAGGCCTTACCAATAGAGTGTTATCTAGAAGGGAATAGGCTTTCTAGATTTGGTGATGCCTCCTTTCTGCTAAAAGGACCTTGGTATGTAACACACCTAGTCAGGTTCTGGCTCTGCCACTTGCTGGCTGTGTGACACTAGGAAGGAAAGTCATGTAATCTATCAGCCTGCTCCCACATCTGTAAAATCATGCCTGCCTTTTCTTCTGCCTTTAAAAAACCACCTAAGCGCATGCTCTAAGTTCTTCAAGGTGAGCTAGAAGGGAATTGTTAAAGCTTAACAGGTGTATCAAGCCCATCGTTACCAGCAGGGTCTTAAATAATCTGCTGTGAATTATTACATGTCATTCATCGCCATTTCTACATTACTGCAAGGATGGGCAGCCTGTGGCTCTTGAGGTATAAGGGCCTGCCCAGTTTTTCGGCATGACTCCTTAGGGGATGAAAGATGAGCAAACTCTCTTTCTGTTATTACTGCTCAAATGGTCCAATAGTGATTTATTTATTAATGACTAGAAAGCACTATCAGATTTATCACTGGTCATCTACTTTGTTGAATAAAGAATAGCAGAGCTATACTACCCTCATTATTTGCAGGCTCTATTTTTTACAAACTCACCTAATCACTAAAATGTATTTGTAACCCAATTTACAAATGTATTTGTAACTGCTTTCCCAGTCACTTGCAGACATATGCAGAGCAGTGAGCTTGTTCCCAGCCGAACAAGAACAAGGCAATCGTCTGCCATGTTTCAGTTCTCCTGCTATATAAAAAAGTGCCCTTTGCATGGTGTATTTAGTGCCACATTTTTCTTGTTTGTGCTTTTTGTTTTCACATTTTGTGCTGGGCTTTTTGTTGGTGATTTCACTGCTTAAAATGGCCCCAAACATAGAACTGAAAGGCTGGCTGTCTAGTGTCCTCAGCACAGGAAGGCTGTCATGTGCCTGACGGGAAAAATATATGTGTTAGATAAGCTTTGTCCAGGCATGAGTTACGGTGCTGCTGAAAAGGAAGAGGAAATTCACCAATTTGTGCATCAAGTACTAAAATAACATCTGTCGTGTGTGATAAAGCTAGGCAAAAGCTGGGAAAGTAGCTAAATTTATGGATTTATGAGATGACGACCGATTAAAAAAAATGTAGTGGGCAGCATTCTTATGATACTGAAAGCCAAAGAAATTTAGTCACATTACTAAGGGTCAGGAAAATGTTAAATCCTTCTCAGCTAGTGTTCAGTATAAAGAAATACTGTAATATGTCATTAGACAGAAACATACATAAAACAAGGTTACATATTGATCAGTTGATGAAAATGCTGTGATGAGAGGCTCCCTGAGAACCTAACCCTGTGTTTCCGCAAGGAGCAGTGGTTCAGTATTCACTAATTCAGGATTCTCAGCAACTTCAGAAAACATAACTATGATGAGTAACAAGAATCAACTATATTTTTCATGGTGCTCAACGCTGTTTTCATTTTCAATGGAGGGAAAAAATATGACACATTTCCTCCCTGATTGGGCTATCTTGGACTATCTTGTAAAGGTATAACTCACTTCTGCTTTAGAGCAAACATTCCCAACACCATTATCCAAGACAAGTACCACTAAATTTCTCTGCCCTAGATAAGTACCCCTAGGACTTCTGGGTGAGTGTGTATGGTGGCGGGGGCGGTTTCTTTCCCTGTAGAATACAAGTCTTCAAGATAGCATTTGACCAGACACAATAAAATCCTTCCCCTTACTTCAGGAAATTTCATACACTAGAATTCTAAATGGCATTTTCCTTTTGTTCCTGTGCATTCTGTAGCGAAGTGATGATGATGACAGAAGCAGTGACAGGAAGGATGGGGCTCTTGAGGAGCAAATAGAAAGACTACAGGAAAAAGTGGAATCTGCTCAGAGTGAACAGAAGAACCTCTTCCTGGTCATATTTCAGGTACCTTGGCTTGGGACATTGATATGTAAAAAGAAACAATACATTCCTTTGTTTTAAAAAATGTTATTTTTAATTATGAAAATCATACATGCACATTTATAATAGTTAAATACAAAAATTTACAAAGGAAATAACTCACTACCTGGAGGTAACCATGTATATACCTCCAAACTGTTTACATAGCATTCTTCCTGAGCATTTCTCCATGCTTTAAAAATAAAATGGTGATGTTTTTGTTAAGTACTGCTCTCATTTAATGATTCCCAATTGTTAATCATTTCTATGACTGTTTTCCTTCCTGAACATTTTTATGCATAGATTCCTCTTAACATTTCTGATTATGTCTCAGCAAAGTAATCTAGACATTAAAGGTCTTCACGTATAGGCAAAAAGAATGTACCAACTCACATCACTGGTCTGCCTTTCTAGACTGACAGTATGCACTGAATTATAAAGTCAGGCATACACGCCACCAAGACAGAGGGGAAACAAGCAATACCTTTGTGGTCTGTTGGTCAAATGTGATTGTTTCTAAAGAACTCGCTCTCTAACATCCTTTTAACTTTGTACCCCCTTTCCAGCGGTTTATCATGATCTTGACTGAGCACTTAGTACGATGTGAAACTGACGGGACCAGTGTATTAACACCATGGTACAAGAACTGTATAGAGCGGCTCCAGCAGATCTTTTTACAGGTTTGTGGGAAGCTTGATTACATAACAGACATCACTATTCTCAGCCACAGAGATATTCCATTTTTAAAAATCACCAAATTTGTAAGGAGGTTATGTGGTACCTGGAAGCTTTTTATTGTAGTTCATGTCCATTTGCACCTACTGTTGCTCATCAGAATATTTAGGCTTAAATTTGTTCTGTCATTCAGACTCCTACCTGTCATTCTCTTTGCTAGAAAGCCTAGTAGCTATAATACAAAATGTAGAGGGAAACAATGCGAAAGGAACAGTAATTGCAATACATGTATAAAGGTCCTTAAAACCTCACGTGCAGATGATGAAGAGTGCCTGCAGAAGCAAGGCCAAGTTCCCTGAGGTCTTTACAGAAAGTAAAACACAGCACCTGCTCTCTGCTAAATTTAAGTTAAAGATTGGTAGGAATGTGGAACAAATTCTTGGTTTCTTCAGACATTTAACACCCCAAATCCTCATTTATTTTAGAAAAGAGGGACTAAAGTAGAAATCATAAAAGGAAAAAAGTTTTTTAAGCCTCCAAATAAAAATTCTAAGCCTCCAAATAAAAATTCTCTCCAGATTTTTTAGTTATTTTTTTTACCAATTAAAACAGTCTCTAGTCCTCTAGGGCTCTCTGGGTATATTCAAGTTATAAGGTGCACATATAGGAGATTATTTCATTTTCTGACACTTTTTTTCCAACGTAGGCTCAAGAAGTCACTATTTTCAATAAGACAAAAAAGCTATTTTCAAATATAAACCAAAGTGAGATTTGGGTTTCTTATTTAGTGGAATACAGAATTAACCAGTGATATGTTAATTTTTTTCTTTGGCAAAGAGATATTTTAATGCTCTAGCCAAAAAAAAAAAAAAAAGATTCCCAATGTTTTTCTTACATTTCAGGGACTGTGGTTTTAATCCTGAACTGTAACAACTGTGCTATTCTATTCTTACTTGTAACATATGCCATCTTCCTCCCCTTTTTAAAAACTCTTCCTAGGTCAGTCCCTGTCTGGGTTACTTTCAAAAAGTCCTACTTGTGTTTTGTCTTCATTAGGGGAGACTCTGCTTAACTTAGTAGGTAGTTGTAGCAGCAGGCACTGCCTTGAAGCACTGAATAGAAGCTGGTCAGAACTGGATTGTTTTTGAAGTTACTGAGCATCCTTTTTCCCTCATTTCCCTCTACATTTTCTTAATGTTGGGGATTTTCAGGGGTCCATTATTGCCATCAGCATAACCGCTTTTTGCCTATGCCTTCCTGTCACTGCACAATGTGGGTGGGCTGCTAAGGGGAGTGTTCTGCAAGACTGCTGTGTGTTCTTTCTCCTGACCCAGCCACCCCTCTTCTGTGTCCACAGCATCACCAGATAATCCAGCAGTACATGGTGACCCTGGAGAACCTGCTCTTCACTGCCGAGTTAGATCCTCATATCCTGGCTGTATTCCAGCAGTTCTGTGCCCTGCAAGCCTAAATCCTCTTTTTCACCCCTGTCAAGATTTTTTAAAAATATCTCAAAATAATTTGTTTTATTTTTGATGGTTTTAAATGCTTGCTTTCTTACAGCATCCTTTCACTTACTAAAGGAAACAGGGAGGAGGACGGTGAAAAATACAGCATTGATTACCTGTAATTGCCCCTAAAAGCAAATATTCTCTAATGACAATAATGTGACGATGACCATAGGTTCTATTATATATGTGACAGACACAACTTTTCTCTGATTGACATTTTTTCTCCTTAAGGCATAAACGATTTAACTGAGGTATGTGAAAAACTAGAGGTCAAGCTTGCAAAGTAGTATATAGAACTGGTGGGTTTATTATCAAGTAGCATAGCTTTTCACAGCTCATGGATAACCTAACATGGCTGAAATAAAACTAAAAATATGTTTTTTAAACTTTGGTATTTCATGATTTATCATCTCAGTCTACTTTAAAACTGGTGGTTTCTTATTGAAGGTATACCTACATCCATTTGAAATTTTCAAAGTATTTTTAAGTGTAGTATTTTAAGCTACTCATTATTTTTTTTAAAAGTGTTAGAGTAGCAGTTCCCAAATTTGCCTGAACATAAATCACCTGGGAATCTTTATAAGCTTTTTTTTTTTAATAATTACACTACAATCTGGGGGTGGAACACAGACATCATTGGTAGTTCTTAAGGCTCCCAGGTGATCCCAGTGTACAGACAAATTTGGGAACCGCTCTCTTAGAGCCCCTGGTCACTTCTCTAGGAGTAGCTAGATTGGCTAAAACTATACTTGGAATTAGATGTGGTTTGAATTTTGTTTTTACGGAGTCTGTTTCCTACATGGTACCGAGGCTTAACTAAGATAATGAGAGTGCACCTTAAAATTATATACAAGTATAAAGGATTATGTGACATTCAAAATTTAAGCATTATCCATATTAATACATGGTTGCTTTGGTTTACCATACATTTAGTGGCTACAGAATATAGTCTCAGTAGGCGGGAATTTCTCGGTTTTCACTTCCTTTCTCTTGGATCCTCTCTATGTAAATGGTTACTTCTAACAGCTGTTCACTGGTGTGACTGACCCTGCTCTGTTCCAGTCTGGCAGCTAGGTATATGGAAAAACTGAACTAGAGGCTGAATTTAAAAAAACAAAAGTACAAGAGCAAACATTCAGCAGTTGCTTTCCCCACTGATGAAGCTCACACAGACAAAAGAATGGCATGTCACTGTACATCCTACCTTGGAACAGTCCATTAAATTGCACTACTACCATTTGACCATGCTTCTGTCAAAGTGAACATGTACTTTGTTTTCCTAGATTCTAAATCTCCCAGGAACCATTCAGAGGGTGGTTCATAGGAAGTTTATTTGCTTTTCCTGTAAAGTATTTAGTGATCTGTATAATTTACTAATCTATAATTGTACCAGAATATGAAAAAGGAGGAAAGAACTTGCCAACCTGGGTAGCGCAGATCTGGCTGTCATTGATATCTGGGTGCCAGGATTGTCTTAACTTGGTGAAGACAAAGAGTGAATAGAAGCCCACCTCAGCTAAACAAATCCATATGCTGGTCTTGATAACAATATGTACTCAGTAACGAGTGGCTGGTATGTGCCAAGTTCCACAGATACATGATATTTAATCTTCATAATAGTTCTTTAAGAGACATAGGATTATGCCCATCTGACAGATGAAAACACCCATGGAATAACTTACCCAAGTCCACAGCTACTAAGTGGAATCTGAACCTAAATCCATGTGGCTCAAGGGCTCCTTATCTCTCAACGCAGTGATTTTCTTGTCAGCAGCCTGAACCCCTAGTTACGCTGTTGTCATGGAGCTGGAAGCTTTTTTTTTTTTTTTGGTCCCAGGAAGGTCTTGCTGCCTGTTCAGAATCAATTTTTATTGGGCTGTAATACTTAGCATAAAAATCAACACTTGATAAATATATTAAACATTTCTGTATTGGATACTTAGAAAATAATTAGTAATTATAGTCTCAAGCCTGTTTGGGTTTGACTTGTTTTGACTTTTGCCTTTCTTTAAGCATAATCTCTAAGAGTTGATCTAGGAAGAAAAATGAATATGTATAAACTTCCTATTTCTTCTATTTGTAGCAATTGGATAAAGTTATATCAAAGAATAAGAATAACTTGAAAATACCCAGTTTATCTTATCTTGAATTTTTTGTCAAAAAATAAATGCACAGACCCCGTAATCAAGCACATGGGATCAAATCCTCTTACTTGCTATAACTACCTTGTAATCCTTTTGAGAAGACAGGAAATTTTCACTAGCTAAACTTGACTCAGATGTGTGGGGTGATGTAAGGTTGTAGGTTATCACTTCTCTTCCAAGCGCTAAATAAGCAAAGCAGCAAGTTGTCTTCCCTCTCAGGATTAAAAGAGAATACCAGTAAGGCACTTAGCACAGTGCTTGCCTGGCACATGGTAAGTGCTGAGGAACTGTTACGAAGTTATGATAAACTTACTATAAGTACCTTCTTTGATCAACAAACAATATAGCTGTTTTTTTCATTTTAATCCAGATTAGAAAAGGGCTATCTAGACACTAACATTAGGTTCTATAGTAGTAAACCCTAGATGCAGAAAATATGAGCAGACTCCCACACTCATTGTTTATTCCTGCTGTTGGTCAGGACTTGCCCCAGCAGTAGCACCCTGCTCCCTGACTTGGAGACAGAAATAGTCTAGGATTCCTGGCTCAGCCTCTGGGGTGCAGGGTCCACCACCATCGCTATTGTTTCTTGGGATAAGAATCCAGCTGAGCCAGCTTTTGCCTTTACTTAAAGGTCTTCCTCCTACCCCACTCTAGGGTTTGCCTTGGTTTCTTATTTCTCAATTTTAACTCTAACACTTTCAAACCTACTGTACCACTCAGCTCCCACCCCTGCTGCAGAAAAAACCATCACAGACCCAATATTTTGCCCACAACCAGACCTGCTGGACCTTAACTGAAACTTGCTCTTAAGCCATAACATATTACCCAAGCATTATTTATACAAGTATTTCATTCATCTATGAAGACTTTTTTTTTTTTTTGGTGAATTTCGAACAAGACCAATCTAAATTTCCTTTATCTAAATATAAAAGTCTAAAACAGATTACTTAACTAAAAATCACATCTTCTCATATGTCAGTTCATGGCCGCACACAGTACAAGTCTTCCGGTACATGTCATCTTCTAGGGTTTCTTCGGGTCCATACTCATGTTGGTGAGCAACTGTTTCCCTTTTCCATATACTGCTTCTTACTGCTCGCCGTAATTCTAAGAAGCAAAAAAGGCAGCTTTTCAGTGGTGCTATTCAGCTGAATCCTGAAAAATCCTTCAGGGGGGAGGGTGGGTAGGGTGTGTATATTTAAACCAAATGTGGCTTACCTTAACTTTTTAACAAATCAAAATTGATTATACAAACTTACCTCACTAGGTTAGCCTGTGAAATCATGTCATTGAAGTAGTGTGAAATGGGAGATTCAGAAATGGGGTGTGTGGGTTCGAGAGCAGAAAAACAAAAAGATGAGTACAAGAATAGGGTTTGTTCAAGCAACCGATGATAGAAGCTGGGATGATTGAGGATAAGGAGCGTTTTTAAGTTCCATATAAGTCAGGAATTATACAACTTCTGTAAGAGGCAAGTCAAGCTTTGCTTGCAAGAAAACTAGGAAGCCAAGAACTCTGATACTCTGCTCATGTTTCATCTTAGAGAAATGCTTATGCAACTGACCTTAAGCCTATTAAACTATCCTATAAAACGAGCAACATTTTAGGTGAGAAATTGCTACTAATTATTACAAAGTACAACTTAAGGATCACAGACTATTAAAAGCTAGAAAGAATCATAGTATTTTTGCCTGTACGGAAACTGAGCAAAGACAGCATGTAAACCCAGGTCATCTGTTCCAATTTTTAGAACTTGTCCCACTATGTCATGTTAAATTGAGGACAGGGCATTTAAATATATAGATGCAAATCTGTGTCCGGTCCACAATGTGTTAAAATGCCCTTTTACAAGAAAAGAGCTACATGGGATGCTTTGAAATGCAACTAAGTCAATCACATTTTAAAAAATCACATGGCATATTACCTGAAGAAACCAAATGCTTAGTGTTAATTGGAAATTAACAAGTTAATAACTTCAGTTTCTAGTTTAATGAATAAAAAGCAACGCTAACTGTTTACATTTTTTTCTAATCTGACCAATCATGTCAAGCCCAGCACTGTCTTTGACAACAGCATCACCTAAGGAAGAGTATGATAGTTATCTTTTATACCAACCATAAATATCAACGTACACCAAGTAATCACACATTTTCTTTACTCCACTTTAGATCTATGATAAATATCAAAATACTACTTGAATCTTTGTATTTTCGGCTTTTATTATGAGGATAAGCAAATATACAGGGCTATGTGGCAGGCATTGACGGCTCTAAGCACTTTACAAACACATTTAATCCTCACAAACGTATGCTGCCTTTTCATACCTCTGGTATGAAAAGGCCTTTATCTGAGACTTATTTTCAAGCTTCAATGCAGACACCTCAAGACATAGTTTCCAAACTAGGGGGGAAAACCATGTTCATCCAAACTCTAATCTTTATTCCTGTTATCTCATATTCTGAAGAAGCCTAATTTTTCTAGACATATCTGAAATGCTCTCTATCCTTTTATTATTTTACCTTAGGACATATTCTAAATTAAAAAAGTAATAAAATTATAACCAGAACTGCACAGATGCCTCATGCTTTCAAATGACAGGAAGATTCCTGAATAATGGAGTCCTAAAGCCATTACTAAGTGGAGCAAGTAAAGCAGGCGTCCATAGTGGGTTGGGGGAGCCAAGAAAGGTAAGGAGAGTCTCCCTATAGAGGCGGCAACAGCAGTGATGGGAAATGAGGTGTATAAAGGGGCATTAACTATTAAGGATAATTGGAATCGGGTTTTTCGTTGTCAGAGAAGGGAGTTACAAATAAGAGAGAAAACTAGAATGAACACTAAAAATTTGGATTGTACTGGATATCGGTATGAACTCAAGGTTTTAATTTTTTATATACCAAGGATGCCAAAACATAGAAGTGGACACTCTGATAAGCATTGCTCAAGCAGTAGTTCGCTGTAATCAAGTGTCTGGACGCTGATGGTAACCACTTTGAGTACCTCTTGTAACTGCAGAAGTCAAACGTGACTTGTATTCATCTTTTGTTACCGGTATATATTATTACAATTTTAATGCAGTTTTCCTTTCTTAAAATGTGTATACATTTTTTTGGCACCCTCTCTATATAGGCAGACAAATATCCATGTGTTTTGTGTGGAAAGCAGAAAGTACTTAACAACTGATAAAGACATGTGAAAAGGACACAGGAGCTGGCCTGAAGATACTCCCATTGGCCCAAACCTGAGACTATTTGAGTACCAAGAAAATTAGGGACAGAAATGAACCAATAACGCTTAGAAGAATAGGAATTAATGAATCCATGCCAATAATAAATAAACAAATGGGGGAAAGGATGCTGTAGAATGCTGGCTTCCAACTGGTTAAATGCAGAGAGGATGCTGAAGTTAGAAAATTTTTGTAACCATCATACTCAAGACTGGTTCAGGCAGGAACCATCAATGAATGGATGCTAAATACTAAAGGTAAGTGTTAAGGAGAAGCAGGATATTTGCATGGTCTTAGAATTTTTTTTTGCTTATCAAAAATAAAATCACCACTGAGGGCAGATGGACATCATACGCTTCCAGATGTGACTGATGCACTGAGAAAGACACATCATTTGTATGCTACCCCCGGCCTGACACATAACCTGCATCTAACCATCAGGAAAAATCAGAAAAGCCCCAAATGAACAACATACTTCAGCATATCAGGGTAGAGGAAGGGAAGAGACTACTTCAGAAGTGTCAGTGTCACAAAAGATAAAGGCTGTGTTCGGAATAGTCTAGAATAAAAAAATGTAGAAAGACTTAGTACCTAAAGCCATATCTGATCCTAGACTGGGTTCTGTACTTGGCTAAAAAATCATACAGGACATTATTGGGTCAGCTAACAAAACCAGAATATGGATGACATTAGATAAAAATACCAGCATTACACTTTGATTTTGTAGATCATTCCTATTAGGAAATACACACTAGTATTTAGGGGTAAAGGGTGATGATATATACAACCTACTGTTAAATGGTACAGGAAAAAATGTGTGTATAAAGAATGCAAATGATACAAATGGCATAAAGTGTTAACAATAGGTAAATCTGGGTAAAGCATACAGGTGTCCTTTCTATTCATGCAATTTTATGTAAGTATGAAATTATTTACAAATAAAAAGACAAAAGCTAGCATGAAGGGGCTTCCACTGGCCAAATTTGGGACAATATGAGCATCAAAATGAATAATGATAGGAATGGACTGGAACACTAATTGGAAAATAAGAATCCATGAATCCAAACGGTACTACAAAAGCTCTTCTTTCCAAAAGAAGCCAAATAATTATAAAAGAATATCAAGAATAGAAAATCACCATTATACCCTCCCTAATAACCAAGTCAGGCAAGAAGCATCCCTGTGTACTAAACAACTGAGTGAAACAGCGGAATGAGGTGTTCATGTAGTGTCAGAGTCACCCCACAGGTTTCGTATTAATTACAAAAGGAAAAGGGTACTTTTATGATGGAGAAATCTGGCTGACACTGCCTTAAGCAAGCAATCAAACTAGACATCACTCTTAGAGGAGAACTGATATGTCTCCTGATATGACTCACTCAACACATCACCTAGAAAGTATTCCTACCAAAAATGTTTGACCTGAATCTAATTGTGAGCAAACAAGCTGCTGCTAATCCAAATGAAGGGACACTCCATAGAACAGGTGGCTTAGACTCGTAAAAATGTCAATGTCATGAAAAAAACCAAGGCTGAGGAACTAAGAGTATAGATATGCATCATCCTTGCTTGGCCCCTGGATCCAACAACAAAACTATTAGAAAAAACACTGGAACAACTGGGGAAGGCTATAGATATATACTAGATAATAGCTTATATTGTTAAATGTATTGAGAGTGATCACCGTTTTTTAATTATGTAGAAGAATGTCACTGTTTTTAGGAGATAACATGCTGAAGTACTGAATGAGAATCACGATGTCTGAAGGTAAATAGTTCAGCAAAATACGTGTGAGAGAAAAAAAGCGTATGTGACAAACTGTCAAATCTGGTGAAATAAAAATTTGTTTAAATCAAGATTAATACGTTTTTCACATTCATTTAAGCAACTTAAAACTTTGGAAAGTAGAGATCAACTATCTACTGCTGAGAATGAGAAGAGGACAGCAGAAAGGTCAGACACTTGAGAAGCGTGGGCAAAGATCTGACAGGCCTTGGGAGCTGAGGGAACCTTGGAGGTGGGGCGGGAGGGGATGTGCCTAGTGGCACTGAAGCCTAAGTGAAGCTGGGAAAGAAAACCAGGCTTTACCATGTTACTTCTAGTCCCACTGGCCTAGAATTTCACAACACAGAAAGCTATGGACTACCTCACCTGGAAATTTATTAAAATGTTCATAAAATGTTCAGTCTTGCTACTGATATCTTCAGGGACTGATTATACTTCTTTACCCAAAGAAGTTTTCCCCTAAATCCTTGTTGCAGTGAAAAATTTATAGCACTCTTAACCTTTCATTTTATTTGGCCTGATATCTTAATTTTGCAAGAGGCAACTTGTATTCAAAGAAGCCCAATGTTGCTTATGAGGTAAACTTATATAAGAACTAGCTGAGGGAGACCAAAGACTTTTAAAAACCTGATGGAAGGGCAGGAAGTTTTGATATAGGGTGCCCCTTATTAACTAGAGAAAAAAAATCACAAGGAAATGACACAACAACACATGAAGCTTTGACCTTGTTTTGTCCTCCATAAACAAGCAGAGTAACAGGGAATGTCCTTCACTTTCCCGAGAGAAGTCCGAAAACAGCCATAAATTACATATAACCACAGGCCCAGCACGTAGAAGTCCACAAACTAAGAAGGGGCTCCCAAATGAGATTTTCTTCCCCACCTCTTTTGGGGGGAAAGTGCATAGTAACAAAAAGCAAAGATTAATATGCCTTTGTTTTAGAAGGCTAACCTCTACCAGTACTAAATAAGAGAAAGCTGAGTATAATTTGTTAAAGAAAAGCCTTACCTCCACCTTAGTTGTGAAAAGGAAGCATGCAAACCCAAAATGTTCTGTGTATGTGCACCAACTGAAAGTTCCCATCCAATATCAAGGCCAAAACATACTGCATTTTTTGAAGTCCACTTAAACTGAGAAGCTGTGATGCCATCAGTTCTACTTCTGCCTCTTTGGATCTAAAATCTATTAACAATTTGAATCTGCTGACAAAATTCTTTGTCTTTCACCTTGTCTATATGTAGCTTATACTATTTATACTTTTAATTTTCTTCTGTAGTAAGATCAATTATTTCTCAAACTGCTAACACAGATCATAATCTAAACACAGGTAAATGTAATCTCTTACCTTTCCATAAAGAAGTAAATTTTATGTCAGCTTTGTGGATCAAAATCAGAAGACCAAGAGGAACAGGTTCCAATTTCTTTTCTACTAAAAAGCTTTTAGACTTGCATCTAGTCCTCTCTGTTCTGAGCCGTCTGAGAAAGCTGCATAGTAAGCTCCTGGTTTCTAATCTCTAGAGCAGCAGTTCTCAACCTTTCACAGGGGTCGCCTAAGACCATCGGAAGACACATTTTCGATGGTCTTAGGAACCGAGACACCGCTCCTCTGTCTCCAGGCCCACATGCAGATACGCCCACATACGAGTACCCGGCGACCCCAGTGAAAGGGTCATTCGACCCCCAAAGGGGTCGCAACCCACAGGTTGAGAACCGCTGCTCTAGAGTGTGTATTCCACTCAGCCCTTTGTGGCCTACTCAGGACAGAAATATATCCACCAACTTCTAAAGTAAATCAACAAGAAGAAGCCATAATTAAAGAAGGCGTCACATTGACCTCTGCACATTAAACACCAGGAGACAAGGGAGTAATATTTATACAATTGAGAGAGAACTTAAGTTTTCATATGCAAAAGAAACTGAAAAAACATTCTTAGATTTGTAGGGACTTGGAAAATATACCACTCATGTAATCACTTGGAAAAATTTCCATAAAAGACATTCTTCATCCAAACAAGAAATGAACTGAATTAAAGAAACCAGTCATAAGAGTTGAAAGAAATAATTCAGGATCAATTCAAACTCTTCAAGAATGAGGAAAATCCATAGTAGTTTATCTGGTGATTAATACAGCAATTTAATGTAAGAAAAACACCCAATTATATTTGAGTTTATACTTCTTTTAAAAAATACCTATGAAAATGGTTCAAATCATAAAAGAAATGCTCTGTTCATACTAATATTTAATTTATATGATTATCTTAATAGAATTTTTATAGGAAAAAACAATGAAATCAAACAGATGTCATATCTTTAATTGTCAAATTATTAAAAATTTAGTCACCTTTAGATGACATTTTGACCAAGCTACAGAAATAATATCTAAGAAAAATATTACATATAGTCCTCCTTTTTCACATATTTCATCACTTTGCAGGTACAAATTTCTAATTCCTTTTATCCATATATTATTGTCTACACTAAAATACCCTCAGGAGGGCAGGCCGAGTGGCGCATTGGTTAGGAGTTGGCTTGGGATGCCAGCTCTGAGCAGCAGGGCCCCAGTTTGGATCCCACATGAGGGCCAGTGATGCTGCGCCCTCTACAGCTAAGAGGGTGAACAACATCTCGACCTGGAGCTGGGCTGCCGTGAGCTGCCGTGAGCAGCCGTCCAATGGCCGGCGAGCGACGGCCTCACCCAGAAGAGCGCAATGATAACACCAACATTGGCCAGTGAAGCGACATCCTCCACAACTGGACTGAAGAACAAAAGGACAGCAACTTGTCTGTTCCCCTCCCCCAATTCCCCAATAAAGTCTTAAAAAAAAAAAATACCATCAGGAAAGGGGTTTAAGGAGACAGAAGAGTGGGAAGAATTGAGTTGATTCAGATAACAGGTTAACAAAAACCTTAAACATGTTATTAGTTTATAAATATGCCCTCCTCTTTCATATCCCTTAAGATGCCTTTTGTTACTTTATCCTTCAAGGCTTTTCTTGGAAGAGTGAAAAGGGATATGATAGAACCTCGAAAAGACTAAAGGACCAAATTCAAAAGAAGTCTTTCCAAATCCTCTCAATTGGTCCTTGCAGGTATTTTTGAGACTGTCGTACAGCAGCAGCTAATTTGAGGAAGCTCTTCTATGGCATAGTTGACTGTAGGAAACCTCTCTACAATGCCATAAAAGTGTGCTTACCCTCCGATTCTGGGATTGGTATCTTAACTATAATCTATATAAGCATGTATATCAGGATGTTTATAATGGGGTTGTCTTGATAAACTTTTGATAAACTTCAAACTGTTTTCATTTTTATAAAAAAATATTTTTAAAGTATCTATGCATAGAAAAGAACTGGAAAAACTGGCATTAAAATGTTACTAATGATTGCCTCTGGGTAGTAACAATCATGGGAAAGAAGTTCTTTGTAGTTTTCTAACTTTTCTGCCTGGCAAGTGAATTACTCCTGTGATGAAAAGGGGGGGAAATCCCTTCACAATAAGAACAAGGCAGGCTTACATTCAATTATTTTGTTTGTTTTTAAGACATCTGAGCTATCTTCATTCACCCTCCAAAACCCCTTCTAAATTCTAAAAACATAAGCAACATTATTTATTATGGCTAAGAGACTCATTTTAAATGGATCAATTTAGTGTATGTATAATCCTGTATACACATAAAATACGTGCTATCTCTATACACTTTACAGCACATTGGGACTCTACAATCACTGTATGAAGAATATTTATGCCCACTTTTCAAGACTCATTTTAGAGATTCTGTGATACAGCAAGCAGCGCTTTCTCTATGTTCATCATTATTATAGTACTTATCACACTCTGTTATGATTTTAAGTTTACTAATCTATCTCTTCTGATGAACTGTGACTCCAACAGTTGTTAGAACAGTGTCTGGAACACAGGTCACACTTACTTATTATTGGATGCATGGATGGATAGATGGATGAATGAACAGAAAGATTTGCACACATATGCATATGTGTGTGGATGCATGGACAAATAGAGATAGATGGACAAGAGAATGGAGAGCCACATGGATAGACAAATGTATGGACAGAGGAATGAATGTACCAGTGCAGACTTTCAGTCATGCAAGCCTGGTTCCAGTCCCAACTCTCTAATAATTATCTATGTAATAGCTCACTCTAACTTTATAAGTCTTTTATTCATATCTAAAATAAAAGTGATTAGACTGGCTTACATTAGAAGCTTCCTCCTAGCTGCTAAATTCGATGACTAAGACTTAGCCATGATTTTTTCATTTTAAGCAATCAGAGGTTTGCTGGTGGATATTTTTGCTTTTTATAACCCTGGTCATATTTAAGATTAAACTGAGGCCACATCTTTGACCAGGGCTACATCCCTGATCCTACTACTGCTCCTGTATAAAACCATGACTCACATTAAGATGAGAGATTACGTGCTTTTCAGAATTGCAGTACTGTGAGGTTTAGCCTGAGAGCCTAGAACACCAACCCACTGAGGGCAAACTTTAAGTCTCTTTTCTTCTATCTATGACAAAACGCATCCCAATCTACTGTGAACTTAGCTAAAGGTTTTTTGCAAAGCAGTTAAACACAATCCTTTATGATATAAATGTAGCCACTTACCTTTTACTTTTTTATCAAACTTCTTCTGTTTCATTTTTTCTCGGTTTTTCTGTCGGACTTCCTTAGCTGCTTCTAATGCTTCCTGGCTACCCCAAACTTCAAGAGCCCTCCTGACAATCTACAACACAGAATCCATATTTAAATTAGTTGTGATTCAGAATTGTAAAATATTATAAAATTAATTATTAAACCCATATGCACCAAAGAATGATCTAACTCAAGTGTAATTTTATATATATTTATTTGAAATTTAAGATTTTAAATATTGATAAAAAACTCTATTAATAGCTCTATCTACACCTATGAAACCCTCAGTAATGTATGTTACATTCAAGTATAAATAGAAAAGTCCTCTGACCATAATTGTTTCTAATTCATTCAGCTTTTTCACATGAATCAACAGAAGTACATGTAGGTGGTCTGATGAGTTTTGGCAGGATCACCCCCAAAATTTACTGACCAATTAGTCACATCAGCTCTAAGTGTGAGGTAATCTTCCAAATTCTCCCACTATAGCAAATCAATCACTATTACTCTTCTCTCCTCCTGATGGTTTCTATCTACTTGACTAACTTCTGATCCTTAGAATATGCATTTTTGAAAAACTTCAGTGGCTGAATGACCTAAAAAGTCTTTATTCTAGTTTTAAAACTTTGGATTATATGTCTTTACTCTTTATAGAATTTATTTACATTTAGGAGAATAATATACAAAGAATTGTGCTCAGGATAGCTCTCCCAATACATTAAGGAGACTGAAATATCAATGTAGCCAAACTCAAATTTCTTAACATAATAAAATGATATATTCTTATTTCCAAAGTTCTAAAATATCACATTTTCCACAATTTAACATCTCTGAAAATGCTGCATCCCAATGTGCTTATTGGTACTTTACAACTCTGAGTCAAAAGTGTTCAGAAGAATTTGACTCCAAGTACAAAGAAGTTTAAGAATACCTTCATCTGTTGTACTTGCATTTTCCTTTTTATGTTTGCACAAGCATGATATATAGCAAAAAAACTATAGTAAGTCTAATGGCACCATTTCAGTATATATAAAAGCATCAAGTGGTAAGGAAGCATTGGGTCAGTTTAATTAGCCCTTTTCCATTTTTAATGGCACATAAAATAATGGTGATCAATAGTGTCTTATGTTTAATGAAATTCAGTATATATTTGGTTTTGCAACGGGGTTTCTTAATTTTATTTGCGGATACTAGGATTTTCTAGGATATTCTAACTGAAATTGCTCTAAAGCAATGCCTCGCGATATTTTTTATATAATGGCACAAAAAGAATATTGTATTTGTACCATTCTGGGGTAGATTCAGGAAGCTGCTGGTGGCTCAAGGCACCCAGTCTGGGCACTATAGCAGCCCCGGGGGTGAGGGTCATGGGCAGGAAAACGCAGTCTGACTCTTACTCCGAGCTTTTTCAGTTTCCTAGCCATACTCCTAGTATCACCCAACAGTAATATATTTACTCCAAAGTGCCACACCAAAAAGCAAAATAAGAAAACATGTTATTGGGGCCGGCCAAGTGGCACGTTGGTTAAGAGCTGGCTTGGAACGCCAGCTCTGAGCAGCAGGGCCCCGGTTCGAATCCCACATAAGAGCCAGTGACACTGCCCTCTACAGCTAAGATGCTGAACAACAGCTCGACCTGGAACTGGGCTGCTGTGAGTCGCCGGCGATGGCGTAGGCTGCAGCCCCTGCTGCAGTAGGTTGCCATTAGCTACTGTGTGTGGCCAGTAGCCAGCGTGAGTGGCCAGCAGCCGGTGTGAGCTGCCAAGAACCGCCGTGAACGGCCGTCCAGAGGCCGGCGACTGATCTGCCTCACCCAGGAAGAGCACAATGATAATACCAACATGTGCCAGTGAAGCAACATCCTCCACTACTAGACTGAAGAACAAAAGGACAGCAGTTTGTCTGTTCCCCTTCCCCCGATACCCCAGCACTGTTCCCCTCCCTCAATTCCCAATAAAAAAAATCTTAAAAAAAAAAAAACATGTTATTAAATGTCATTTGTATGACTGTGACTCATACAGAGCCACAAAATGCAAAGGATCTTTTTACCTCTCTGTAAGCAAGAACAAAACTAATTATAACTAGTTTATTGTTAAAGCTTCACCTGCCCCAGGGTTTAAAATGACTAAGTATAACTTATTGGCGACCTGTAATTTTAAGTAGAGTTTCATATCACCCCATTGTGAATGATGAGGATTCTTCTTCACAATAAACTTAAGAGCTGGTTCTCTTTTTTCTAAATCACAGTCTTTCAGAAGGTATTCTTGTTTTGCTTCTGTTTTAGTTATAAGCTTATGTTTATCATCAGCATCTCTGAAAAAAATTAAGTCCATTATATAAGTTAGTTATTTTTAATAAACTAAGTTTTCAAATAGCCCAACAACCTCGGGGCATGCATTGCAAAAGGAATTTGTAAAATAATTTCTCCTGCAATTCTCATGATCAAATTAGCAGCATAAAAATTCTAACAGAAAACTACTTCTACTAATTCTGAGAAGCTATATTAGCAGCAACTCCACAAAGGATTTGAAATGACTTACAAGAGTATGGCAAATATAAATGAAAACTAAGACTCAATAAGTAAGCAAGTAAAAAGTAAAGCACAAAGTCAGGATGGGCAAGATACAAGGAATATGCACATGCAAAGTCCAACTGCCCCAGCACGGGTTCCAGTTGGCTCTGAGCTTTTCCAAAGCCAAGGTAAAAATGGAGACATAGTCAATTACATAGTTTTTATCATTCATTTATTCTCCATTTACATGCCAGGTATTGTTCGAGACATGAGGAATACAGCAAAGAATAAAATAAGGCCTTGTTTGCATGAAGCTTACATTCCAGTAAAGGAGAAGACAGTCAGTAACCAAACATGATGACAGACAAAAGTGCTATAAAGAAATATAAAGTATGGTAGAGGAATAGAAATTTTCAGATAGACTGGGTAATCAAAAAAAGGCCACTTGGTAAGGGGATATGTGAGTAGGGCCCTTAAGAAGCTAGAGAACATTCTGAGCAGCTAGTGAAAGAACAATCATTACCAGCAGAGAGGGGAGCGAATGCAAAGCCTCCAGGACGGCAGTGTGCTTTGCAACTGGAGCTCACAGCAACAGGGCCGGGGTAACTAGAATGCTTAAGTGATGGTGAAGAGTGACAAAAGTCAGAGATAGGCAGGGGCCTTGTAAAAAATGGTGAAGACACCTTGACTCTAAATGGTTTAGAAACCACTAAAGAGTTTTGAGTCAAATGCTGTATGGAGAAGAGACTAATGGTGCAAAAGTGGGGGCAAGAGACCCGTTACAAGATTACTGCTGTGGTGGTCCAGGCAAGCGCTGATGGTGGCCTAGTCTAAGCTAACAGTGGAAGAGAGGATGAGAAGTGGGTGGATTCAGGATATGGTTTGAACATAGAGCCAAATGGATTTGGAATTAAACATGGGATAGTGGAGAAACAGCCAAGGAATGAAGCTGGTTTGACTGAAATGGTAAACACTGAAGAGGAGGTATAGGTCAGGGAAGAGAGACTTAAAATTGGGAATACCTTTAAGAAAGCTAAATAATTTGGAAGTATCAACTAAAGGAGGGGACAGGTAAGCTACACTGTACTAAAATTATAACCTTCGAAGATGTTGAAAGGAAACAGAATGGAGCACTGTGTTCCTAATTATGTTTAAATTTAAAAAGTGTACTTTTTCCAAACTTCCACACAACTTTCTTTAAATTGATATATCAGTTGCTTTCCTTTTCTCATGGAAATCAGATCATATGTGCAAACTCAGTTTCCAAAGCTATCTATACTTTAAGGAGAGCGAAAATACTGTGGACCTGAACCACTGTGTGCATTAGTGACACTGTGTGCCAATGGGAATAGTTAATAATGCAAACAGGTGCCAGAACACTTCCAGTCACAGATGTGATCATGAGAGCAGGAATATCTCCAATTCTCGCTATCTTCCAAGGATTCTACTCAACAAGTCAGTGGTGATGGCTCCCAATGTCTGCAGCAGGGCTGCTGAAAAGGCAGGTCCTCCAGGCTGGTGAGGAGTAGGGCTGTAGGTCTAAGAAGTGGAAACAGCAGATAAAAAGGCTGAGTAAGACTCCAAGGTAGGATCGTAAGGTGTGAAAGATACCCACACAGGACATGGCTGAGGTAAATAGCAGGGACAGGAGAACCACATGGAGCGAGAAAGATTATTCTGGGGGGACGTAAAAAGAGGATGAGTCTAGGAGAAGAAGAAAATGAATGGCAAAAGAGTGTGATTTTTCCTCATCTCTTCTCTTCCCTGCCTGTTCAGGAAAGTAAAAACTAAATGGAAAGAGGTGCTCTGAGAGTCCCAGGAGAATGGCTGGAGAAGGTTTCCTACCCTCCTCTCACTGAAGGCCCCCGTCCTCTGACCAAGGTGTCAACATACACTGAGACAAATACGAAACAGGAGGATCCTCAGGGGCTGAGGGAAGAGACGGGTTAGGATCCTGCCACTGAGCAATGGTAAAGAAACCCCGCGGGCAGCAGAAGGGAAAGGACATCTCTATGGCGGAACCTGGGCCATTCTTATTCATGTGGAATACTGTAACTTTGATAAGCACAGCCTTCCCATATTTCTTTGGCAAAATGAAAACAATAGAAATGTTAGGAGACTCTCAAAATAAAAATCATGATTACTAAAAGAATATTAAATCCAAATGGATCGAATTATTGTTTTCTTCTAAACCTATATGTAAATATTTAACTTTAGCAATTGAGAGCAGTCTGAAATAAGTACCTGCAGTTATCACAAGTTGCCAAATCAAAGTGGTCCATAAGATAAGAATCCATAAATTCTCTACCACATTCTTCACATATTGCATAATCGAATTCCATAACAGGTCCTAAAGAAAAGAACATTAATCTTTTAAGTTTCCTTTTTTAGGACTAGAATACATTTTCCTCTATCTTATCAGCTTCTCAACATGTATTTTATGCCTAACACAAATATATTTACGTAAGACAAAAATAAAACCTTAAGTCATCTTACATTTATCTAAAAAAATTTAAGAGGAATTAAGGAAATAAGGGGGAGTTGTCATTTGTTCACAATTTGTTCAACGTATTCCTATCACTGCCTTCCCTTATCTATTTCCAACACAATAATGTCAGTTACTATTCCACCACCCCTTAGTCCTACTAATTTCCAAACACTAAGAAAAAAAGTAAATCATTCTTCTTTATAAAATATTACAGAGGCATAGCTATAGACAAAAGGAAAAACTAACAATAGAGTCAAAATGATAACTTCAAAAAGTTGATTACTTGAATGTATCAGAATGGAGAGAAATTGCACTCAGGAATATCAATTAGGAGGCTACTGTATAGCATTATTAATCAAAGGCCATAAAATGTGCAGACATTTTCGTAATTTTAAAAATTCTTTATAAAGAATTTTACATATTTTTTATGTATTTATAATACAAAATATATTATGGAAAATTTTAAATATACATAATTTTTCAACTCCATCACACCTCTTACAGTTACCATCCGGAAACTGGCAGTCTACTCCAGTAAGAACCTTCCTTCTCCCCCTTCATGTACCTACTTATTGCTGATATATGAAGGTCTGACAAAATTAGTATAGACACACACAGAACAGGAATATCGCCTACCTTGATAAACACACACTTCTGTTGCTGCAGCTAAAACTGGAATAGGTTTTAAGCTGTTATATTACACTATTGGCTATCAAACTTATGATCAAATAAAACTTTAGCTTTTTCAAAGAGTGTGAAAGTATCCTCACCCAGAAGAGATATGTATATATATGTGTGTGTAAGTGATTTACCAAAACTTTAACCTTAGATAATAGTTATATTCTCTTTTTTTTAATGCCAGCATTAAGTGAGGGAATTACTATACACAAAACACAAGTTAAATTCATCATTGCCAAATCTGTTTAATTTTTAACCTACCAGCAGAACTGCCAAACTTGATCACTCTTATAAGGCTAACCTGCTCACTGACTAAAATAATTGTGGCAAATTTTTTTTTTTTTAGCTGAGCCCTCCTGCCACCTGTTGGCAGCTCAGCGGCTGCTCAGCTCTGGCCGGGACTCGAACCGCTGTTGCTCAGAGCTCACACTCTTGAGTGAGCTCTTAACCAACGGAGCCATTCAGCCGGCCCGCAGCTTATTTAACATCAATTTGCAAAGAATTGTGTATATTACTCAAAATGAACAACCTAGATACCTATTTTCTGAAAATACACTTTACCTGGTTGATGAACAACTTTTCCAATTGTATGCTCTTCTTCTTCTTCCTCTTCCAGAAAGAAGCCTCCTCCTGTGTCAACTGTCTTTGGGGCTGCTTTTACATTAGCCATGCCTACAAAAAATAAGTACAAGTGGTCAACAACTGAACGAGGTAAGCCCATATGTTCCCTTGTGTATAAACATGAACTTGCATTAAATTTAATATACTGAGGGTGCTAAAAAAATGTATACAAGTGGACACTTTGGTCAACATTGCTCGAGCAGTAGTTCACCATAATCAGAAGTGTCTGGACGCTGATGGCAACTACTTTGAGCACCTCTTGCAATTGCAGAAGTCAAACGTGACTTATATTCATCTTTTGTTATTGGTATATATTGAGTATTACAATTTTAATACAGTTTTCCTTTCTTAAAATGTGTATACATTTTTTGGCACCCTCTGTATATCAAACAAGACAAGGAACATCCAGTATTACACATCCATTCAACATTATACTGAAGGTCCAGCTAGTGCAATATGGCAAGAAAACAAAACAAGCATCAAGGCTGGAAATAAGTAAAACAGTCTTTATTCACAGAAATGTGATTATGTATGTAGAATATCCACCAGAATATACAATTAGAATTAAGAAATAACACCTAGGAAGAGATATATAAAACCTCTACACTGAAAACACCACTAAGAGAAATCAAAGACCTAAAACATGGAGAAATATACCATGTACAGATTGGAAGCCTCAATATTGAAAAGATCTCAGTTTTCTATTTATCTGTTCAATGTAATCCCAGTCAAAACCTCAGGAGCTGGAGGGGGAGAGGGGGGCGTTGAGGTGCAAGCTGACAAGGAGGTTTGAGGTTTTAAAGATTTACTACACAGCTTCAGTAATTAAGATAGTATGATACCGACACAAAGAAAAAGAGATCAATGGACTAGGAGAAAGTCCTGAAATGGATCTACACACATTTGGTCATTTAATTTACAACAAACCCTCCAAGGCAATTCTGTGGTAAAAAAATAATAATAATAATAATCTTTTCAGTAAATGACACTGGGATTTATGACAAAGTGACATTACGTAACAGCAAGGGAAAAAATGGTCTTTTCAATTAAGGAACTTTAACCCTACCTCATACAATATGCACACAAAAGAAATTTAAATGGATCATAATCTTGAATGTGAAACAACAATGCTTCCAGAAAAAAAACACAGGAGAATAACTTCATGAACTTAAGATAGGCAAAACTTTCTTAGTGGCCTAAAGTACTAATCATTAGAGAAAAAAATTGCTAAATTGGTCTTGATTAAAAGAAAGAACTTCTATTCATCAAAAGACACCATTAGGAGAGTGAAAAGGCAGGATGCAAACTGGGAGAAGCTATCTGCAATATGCATATCTGACAGAGGACTCACATCCAGAATATGTAATGAAATCCTATAAATCAATGAAAGACAAATTACCCAACTGAAAAATAAAAGGCAAAAGACCTGAATAGGGGCTTCACAAATGAAGATATCCAAACAGTTGGTAAACACATGAAAAAGTTATCATTAGTCACTGGAAAAATACAAATTAAAACCATAATAAAATATCACTATATTCCCACCAACAAGGAAACAGTGACAATAAATGACACATAGGATCAGATGAACTTAATTGATATTTTTAGGATATTTTACCAAAAAGCAGCAGAATATACTATATTCAAGTGCACATGGTACACTGTCTAGGATAGACTACGTTAGGCCACAAAATAAGTCTCAATAAATTGAAATTATACCAAGCATCTTTTCTGATCACAATTGTATGAAACTAGAAATCAATTACAAGAAGAAAACTGAAAAACAAACACTGGAGGATAAATAACATGCTACCAAACAATGAATGGGTCAACAATGAGATCAAGGAGAAAATCAAAAGATACCTTGAGACAAATGAAAACACCACAACCCCAAATCTATGGGACACCACTAAAGCAGTTCTAAGGAAATTTATAGCAATACAGGCCTACCTCAAGAAACAAAACAAATATCAAATAAACAATCTTATACCTACAGGAATTAGAAAAAGAACAAAGCCCAAAGTGTGGAGAAGGAAGGAAATAATAAAGATCAGCAGAAATAAAAATAGAGTCTAAAAAAACAATAGAAAAGATGAACAAAAGCAAGAGATGATTTTTTGAAAAGATAAACATAATTGATAAACCTTTAGCCAGACTCAAGAAGAAAAGAGAATGGGCCAAAACAAATAAAATCAGAAATGAAAGGAATGTGACAACCGACACCACACATATACAAAGAATTATAAGAAAATACTATGAAGAACTATATGCCAAAAAATTGGACAAACTGGAAGAAATGGATGAATTGCTAGAAACATACAATCTTCCAAGGCTGAATCAGGAAGAAACAGAAAATCTGAACAGACCAGTAACTGCTAACAAAATCGAGTCAGTAATCAAAAAACTCTCACCAAACAAAAGTCCTGAACCAAATGGCTTCACAGGTAAATTTCACCAAACATTCCAAAAAAACTGAAAAGGAGGAAAGGCTCCCAAACTCATTTACAAGGCCAGCATTACCCTGATACCAAAAACAGAGACAATACAAACAAATAAAAAATTATAGGCCAACATCCCCGATGAACATAAATGCAAAAATCCTCAACAAAATATTCACAAACCAAATTCAGCAGTACATTAAAAAGTTCACACACCATGATTAAGTGGGATTTATTCCTGGCATGCAAGGTTGGTTCAATATTCACAAACAACATGATAAACTACATAAACAAAATGAAGGATAAAAATCATATGATCATATCAATAGATGCAGAAAAAGCATTTGACAAAATCCAACACTCATTTATAATAAAAACTCTCAGCAAAGTGGGGATAGAGGGAAAATACCTCAACATAATAAAGGCCATATATGACAAACCCACAGCTAACATAATACTCAATAGCTGAAAGCTTTTTCTTTAAGATCAGGAACAAGACACAGATGTCCACTTTCACTTTTATTCAACATAGTACTAGAAGTCCTAGCCTCAATTTCTTCCTCTATTAAATAAAGGGATTAGATTATAACAAGCCTGTTTCTATTGCTACCAGCAATTCTCATACTATACTATATTGCCTGTTCACCTCTCTATATCCATCAATTAAACTGTTTTATCTCTGTAATTCTGATAGTTAAACATTCCATGAATATCTACTGGATGGATAGAAATGGATAAATATACCAGAATGATATTGATTTCATGAACAATGTAGCAAATAATTGGAATGACTATTTGGAATGACTCTTATTGGAATGACCAATAAGAGTGCACACAATGAAAATTTAGACGAGGGGAGGCTGGAGTAGTCAAGGCTGTTAACTTGAGCAGGATTCTGAACAATACTAAATCATGCCGAAAACAAAGCCCAATTTTTCTCAGCTGCTATGCCTTGCTGTTTCCCCAGGCCCTCAGCACCAGTGTTTGGCACCACATTCTAAGCAAGTTCTTCCCAACCTTTTTCATGGCATATGTCAGAGTACACACAGGAAATAAAAAATTGTACAGTACATTGAAATAAAAGTACTGCAAAGATGAAAATCTCAGCACCTACCTAACTCTTAAAGCACAGCGGGGTTGTATGCAATACTGCAACACAGTTCACTTCTTGGGTAACTGCCTAAGAAATCTTATAGAATATTCATTCTACCTTGCTTTCCAGGATCAGAAGTTTAATTTAATACTAGTTTATGCTCTATTTTGCACCCATTCTACATCCGTTTTTTACAGATACTCAATTTATAATGGGGTTACGTCCAGATAAACCTATAATAAATGGAAAATTTTGTAAGTCAAAAGTGCATTTAATGATGTGTTAGTTTTCCACTATTCCCCCTTCTTGAATGCCCATGGTATTTTTTTTCCATCCAAATACACTTTGTTTCTGTATATGACTGTATTTTTTTAAACCACATCTCTCTTCTACAGTATTTTTAAAATATATATTCACAACATTAAAAAAAGAAAATGCATTTAATACTATAGAGTATCAGTTGTTTACCCACTTGATCACGTGGCTAGCTGGGAGCTGTGGCTCACTGTTATTGCCCAGCATCACAAGAGTATAGTACTACCTATCACTAGCCCAGGAAAAGGTCAAAATTCAAAGTATGGTTTCTACTGAATGTGTATAGCTTTCACACCATCGTTACGTTGAACCACTGTAAGTTGGGGACTATCTGTACAGATCTATTGGGTTGTCGGAAAAGTCATGACGTATTTTTTCTATGTTTTTCATTGCAAAACTGCATCATGACTTTTCTGACAACCCAATAGAATCCTTTATAGAATCACGAATATTAATTAATCAATGCAAATGAACAACTTTTTGTCCTGACTTTAGAATACCTCAAGTTGAAAAAGAAATAAAAAAATTAAAAAAACACACACAAGAAAGCAATAAGGATGAGACCAAAACTATTAAAAGGTGGATGGAATGTGCATATTCAGTGTCAGCATTAATATCAAGACATGCAGCCAGCCCCAGATTCACTCTTCCTCACTTCTGACTGATGAAAAAGGATAGATGACACAGATTTAAACTTGCTCAACTACTCACACAGGATGAGATTCGCTTTATAACACGTACTTCATGTTATAGAGATAATCCTGAAGACCTGCATGTCAACCAAACTATATTTTAGGCACCCTGAGGAAGATTACTACTTGACCACAGTAGAGCATTACACAAGAGAGACATACATACATGACAGACAGACACGCAGCAAAGGGCTGCCCTAATAAAGAAGATGAAATTCAGACAATAACAGCCTTTCTTCCTAAGCCAGCGGTTCTCAACCTTCCTAATGCCGCGACCCCTTAATACAGTTCCTCATGTTGTGGTGACCCCCAACCATAAAATTATTTTCGTTGCTACTCTATAACTGTAATTTTGCTACTGTTATGAATCGTAATGTAAATATCTTTTTGTTTTCCGATGGTCTCAGGCAACCCCTGTGAAAGGGTCGTTCGACCCCCAAAGGGGGTCACGACCCACAGGTTGAGAACCGCTGTAAGGGTAAGAGAGATGCCTTGTGTAGCAGAGACAGCTGCTGGCAAGGAAAGGCCCTGAACCCAGTGTCAGATGACCTGGCAAGGAAAGGCCCTGAACCCAGTGTCAGATGACCTGAGTTTGAGCTCTGATTAGCCTGTGCACTTAATGAGATTAACCTGTGCAAACACCTCTTTTCTTGTCCGCAATGACCACCTCACTAACACGGATACCAAACCCTGCCCTAATTATTTTCCAGGTTAGCTCCGAGAATCAAACTGGCTAATCTGAAACATATGAAGCACAACAGGTGCTACTCTGTTAGCCCCAAGAAGGCGGTAGCTACTGTCTCTTCGCTCCTCTTGGTGCCTCGCACTAGCAAGCACTGCTGGATCCAGACTATGCCCTTTGAGGATGAATGCGGGGGCAGGTGCAGATTAGTGAAATAAGTTACAAGTCTAAAAGCTTTATACAAGGACCACCTCTGGGAATGGTGGAGGCTGCAGAAAAAGAACAGAAAGGGAGAGCTGAGGCGCTGACGGGCACGAGCTGGCATCTCCAGACGGCGAGGGCGCCAGAATCCCCAAGCTAAAGACCGTAGCTGGACCGCCCAGGTGCAGTGAGGAATGCCCGGGGCTGGGAGTCAGGAGGAGTAGACACCAAGGGACTCGAAGCCACACACGGGACGTGGCACCTGGCCCGCCAGGAGAAGCAAAGGGCAGGCAGCGCCAGGGCTCAAACCTCCGGTAGCCGCAACTGCCGTCGTCGGGTAGGGCCGGGCCGCCAGCCGGGCCTGGCGCAGCATCAGTGCCCGCTGCCGCTTCCGCTCGATGCTCGCCCGCACGGAGGCAGTCAGCTCAGCTGGCTGATCTGAAATCGCTGGTTCCTGCGAAGTTCCATCGGCCGCCGCCATCGTCAATTCCCTGAACCGGGGCTCTAGCACAGCGCACGCGCATGGGAGCGGCGAAGCGTTCCCACAGCCACGCCAGGTTGCCAGCGCCGCCTCCGCGCAGGCTCCACCGAGAGGGAGCGCGCCTGCGCAATTTGAGGAGGACGGGCGGAAGGGAGGGCTGGTGGACAAGTGTGAGCGTTCGTGGGGCCCGGGAATAGCTGCTGGTTTGTAACCTGGGAGAAAGGTGGGTACAGAGATCATTCTTTAGGACCTGGTCGTCTTTAAAATAATAGTTTCGCTTGGTGGTTCAGAATATGGGCTTTGGGGGCCGACCGTGGCGCGATGGTTAAGAACTGGCTTGGGACGCCAGAGAGCCGCGGTTTGGATCCCACATATGAGGGCCAGTGACACTGCCCTCCACAGCTAAGATGCTGAACAACAGCTCCACCCGGACCTGGGCTGCCGTAAGTCACCCGCGACGGAGTAGGCTGCAGCCACTGCTGCAGTGAGTTGCCATGGGCGACCGTGTAGCCAGCAGCCAGCGTGAGCGGCCAGCAGCCGCTGTGAGCAGTCGTCCAGAAGCCAGAGACTGATCTGCCTCACCCGGGAAGAGCGCAACGATGGTGCCAACTTGGGCCAGTGAAGCAACGTCCTCCACAACTAGACTGAAGAACAAAAGGATAACAACTTGTATGTTCCCCTTCCCCCAATTCCCCAGCGCTGTTCCCATTCCCCAATTCCCCAATTAAAAAAAAAAATCTTTAAAAAAAAAAATATGGGCTTTGGAGTCAGACCTAGAATCGTATTTCCCCATGTATAAGACACTCCCATGTATAAGCCGCACCTTAATTTTGGGCCTGAAATTTGAAAAAAATGTATTACATAAAGTTATTGAACTCAAGTTTTATTCATCATAAAATTCATACAACAACTCATCACTTGCGGGAAATGCAAGTAGAAAAATCTACAACCGCTGTATAAGATGCACCCAGTTTTTAGACCCCAAATTTTTTGAAAAAGGGTGTGTGTTATACATGGGGAAACATGCTAAGTCCTAGCTCTGACATTTACTGAATGCGTGATCTTGAACAAGTTATTAACCTGAGTCTAGTTTCTTCAATAGTAAAATGAGGGTACTAACAGAACCACTTCTCGGGTTGTTGGGAACATTGGATGTAAAGACTTTCAACACAATACCTGGCACACAGAAAGCATCCCAAAATGATGGTGATACAGGAGAGCTCCCTCACTACAGAAGTGTTAAGCCTCCATCGTTATAGAAATTTTAAGTCCCCTCAATATGACAATTTTAAGTCTCCGTTTCCCTAGTTTCTTAGCTCCTTAGCCCCTGGTCATAATCACTCTTCTAATCAGTTTCTAAATTCTAATCTAAAGATTGCTCCTAGCCTAAATCACAGAACGTCTCTCACCCCTGCTTCAGATAACCACCTAAAAGCCTGTGACTTAACACTTGTTAACTGAAATCATTGTAGCCCACCACTCCTCCAGGCCAGTCCATACCTAACCCCTGGGTGAAAATAAGATAGACTTCACAGACCTGTTCCTGGAACCAGCGCCTTTAATTTATTAACTAACATCTGTCTTTTCTCATCTAGGGGCCGTCAGGATACAAATTATGTCCCAGTGAGGCTTCCAGTGCACCCCGACCAAGGCAGATATGAAGCCCCTCTTTTTATTTAAGAACAAATAGGGCGAGATTTTCGTGTATCCCCAGAAGATAGGGACAGCTCAACCCCTCTTCTCAGCTTGAAGCAGATACGGAAGAAGAGACCTCCCGTCCCTCAACTCCCCACAGAGATTTATGGGGATTATGTCTCGCATGAAAAATAAGGCAGGCAGTTAGAAACGGTAATTGGTCTCTGCATTCCTGCACAGCCAACACAATCTATGGGGAGCACCACCTGGAGACCTCCCAAATGTCTCCTTATCTGCCCTAACCATTAACCACTGTGAGGACATAACTAAATTGGACTGGTCACTCGCACCTGCATGGTAGAAGACCACCACGACCTCCATCTCACTCTGGCCTCATTATACCATCATTATAATATCATACATATGCCCAGTAATTCATTAATATCATTATAACAGACTGACCTCTGCGAAGGGACATGCGCAGTCTCAGAGGGTGAGGTAATGCCCCCTTATCAATCACAGGTGTCAATCAAGCGGTCCCCACTGGAGAGGAACAGCCCATCCTAGATAAAAAAAAAAAGATAAAACCCCCAGGCTCCTGTGAGCCCACCTCTGGAGCCTTTCTTTGTGCTCAGACTTCTCCTAATTCTTTGGAGTGTACTGTCTCTTCTAATTTTTTTTCACCACTTTACCTCTGTATCTCATTCAATTCTTTGTTTGAGATGCCAAGAACCTGGACACTGCGCCAAGGAGGGCCCAACAGCCACTCCCC